>NC_056727.1:683994599-684067099 GCF_019279795.1 Protopterus annectens | reverse complement strand
TAACTTCAGTCTTTAATGATTTGTCACTAATTTGCCAAAAAAGCCCCACAATTTTATGAAAAATGGACCAAAAATGTGATGTAAAAATATAAAATAGCCACACAATACAGCTGGGAACTTAATATTAGTACTGCTAACTTGAGCAGCTGACAAAATAAAATAATCTACATGCATTTCTGAAATAAAAGTAATCTATAACTCTAATTATTACAGTTATTTCTTAATTGTAAACCCTCCATGTTTTCTTCCAAAATTGCTATTTTGCGGAGGGATTATTATTTGAGCCAAAATCAGAGACAGTTGAGAGGTTTGGCTATGCCTAATTCTATAAAGCAATTTATTTGCATGTACCTCTCAACCTGTTAATGCAATAAATCTGGACAAGGCCAAATATATTGGGGGAACATATAAACAATACTAAAAATTGCTCTTGTATAAACTGAGACAGTTGATAGAACAACAGATCTTACTTTAGCATGCATTTTTCTGAAGGTTATGAAGTCTGAAACTCAGTGTGGCATTATTTAGTGACTTAATTCCTAAATGATTTGCCAGAAAACCACACATTTTATTAGGAACAAACCAAAAATAAGAAGCAAAAATCTATTCATTCTTTGAAAATCTGGACAGTTGGGAGGTATAGTTCAGCTGGGGCTGTCTAAGTTTGCCGCCCTTCCCCCTCACAACATCATGGTCGAATGGAACCTCCCCCTGCAGCCATTCCAATGATCCATTACTTGGCTATTTCACTCCATTTACCATAAACACTAATGTGCATACTGATTTACTTCTATGATGATTTGGACTTCATTTGAAAGTTTTATTTTGCATTTTACAGCACAGGCACTAAGACATCTGCTAAACAAACTTAGCATTAAAACTTCTCTGCCCTTGAAACTCACATTCATTGAAACAGCACTGAAACCCACATTCAAAGAAAATACATTTTACCAGTGTCAGATAAAGATTAATTCTGGGCTGTTTTCAAATCATAGGCCCCTTGCATAGGTTCATAGGTTCATAGGTTCATACTAGGCTATCTGCCCGAGGGCATTTACAAGCCTAGCCCATCGTTTTGTGGCTTATGCCACCCCTTTAGTATGGGGAACTATACCCATTATTTTGCTGTGCCTCTGTCGAGCAGTGACACTGAGGTAATCCCTGGGGTATATCTGCGATCTCCCATCCATTGGTCAAGATTTCTCTTGAACAAGGCCAGCGAGGTGCTCTGCCTCACATGTACCGGGATTTTGTTCCACAGCATAGGGAGTCTTTGGGTGATGAATCTATCCCTCCAGCACGTCCTATTAATAGCCGTGTCAAGGTTTAAGTCTCCGCCCTTGTGGCTCTGATGGATCTAGATTTTTGAGGTGAAGCATATTCATCAAATCTGGGTTTGACATGGCCTTGTATGTTAGGCAAAGGTCACCTCTGAGCAAGCTGTGGCGACTGAATAGAGCTAGAGTTCTTTCAGTCGGGCAGCATAGGACAGATTTTTGAGACCCTTTATCCTTTTGGTGAGGAACTTTTGTGGCCTCTCCAGCTGCTGCAAGTGTCGGGTCAGATACATTCCGAATGGGGCATTGTACTCAATCATTGGTCTGATGAGTGATGAGTAAAGGAGACTATGACCTCCCTTGATCTAGATGAGAATCCCTTCATGATAAGGTGGGCAATGTAGAAGGTCTTCCTAACTACTTTAGCTACATGGGTGTCGAATGACAGACTACTATCAACCTGGGTCCCCAGGTCCCTGATAACTTCTTCTGTGCTCAGTGGATTGCCACCTATTTGGTAGCTAGGGGTAACCTTGTTTTTCCCGAAGGGTATGACTATGCATTTTTTGGCATTTAACTTTAGGCTGTGGCTCTGGCACCAGTTATCCATTTCTGTGAGACCCTTCTGAAGGATATCTGTGTCAGATGTGTTTTCTACTATGGCCCAGTTTGCAGTCATCTGCAAACTTTGTCAGCCATAACCCTCCTGTGTTTGCTTGTACTTGGAAAAGTAGATGCCAAACAAGAGTGGGCCCAGGACTGAGCCCTGTGGGACACCACTTGTGACAGGCTTTGAGTCTGACATGGCGCCAGCAACTCTGACCCTGTGGGTTCTGTCACTCAGCCAGTTTGCAACCCATCTTGTGATGTATGGGTTGACATTTAAGCTGATGAGTTTTTCAATGATACCCGAGTGGGGTATTGTATCGAAGGCCTTAGCCAGATCGAGGTAGGCTGTATGGACTGCCTTTCCTCATCAATGGCTTTGGTGACTGTGTCGAAAAAGCCAACCAAGTTTAAAAGGCATGATCTGCCTTTGACAAAGCCAAACTGGGCTGGATCCAAAGTCTGCAAATTCGCTATGTCTTTATTTATGAGGTCCATTATGATCCTCTCCATGGCTTTGCAGATAAGGCTTGTCAAGCTAATGGGCCGGTAATTTCCAGGGTCGGTGGAGGCACCGCCTTTGTGAAGTGGTACCACAGTTGCAGTGCGCCACTCCTGGGTGCGTATCCAGAGGTAAGACTTTGATTAAACAGCTGTCCTAGCTGTGGGTTTAATTCCTCATTGAGTTCATGGAGCACACAGCCGGGGACACCATCAGGTCCCATGGATGCTGTGTTTTTGCTTTGGAGAGAGCAGTTCTCACTTGGGCGCTGGAGATGTTTGGGGGCTGCAATCGTTTGGTATAGATATCTCTCCTTTGGGGAGGGGGAGAAGTTTGCACTGAACCTGTCAGCCAGTATGTTGGCAATGTCTGTAGGATCAGTAATCTTCACATCATTTTGAACTAGCTCTGAGCATATCTGGGAGTTTCCTCCCAGGTTTCTAACATAGCTAAAGAAGGCCTTATGATTGTCTTTTGAGTCTTTAGCTATTTTTCTCTCGAAATTTGCTTTGGATGATTTTATGAGAGCTCTTAGTTTTTACTTATAGTCATCAAGGGTGTCTTACCTTTTAAGGATTTTGCTCTATCTTGTAGTAGCTTCCTCCTTTTGTTGTAGAGTTTGTTTATGGCTGGGGTCCACCAGACTGGACGCTTGCCTTTGGTACAAAAAGTCTTTGTTTTGCTTGGGATTGCCTTATCCATGCAGTCCTGCAGGTGCTGGTAGAAGGCATTTGTAAGTGATTCAGCGGCTTGAGTACTGTTTTCCGCTGGCTCGGGGGCCTTAAAGGAGACCACACTAGTCTTTAGAAGTGTGAAGTCGGCTTTTGAGAAGTTCTTTACTGTGGTCTTTTTATTTCAGGTGGGGTGGGATGAGGACCTCCAGCGAGATTAGTTTGTGGTCTGATCTCACCAGTGAGGGGTACACCTCCGGTGTTGAACATTGTGCTCCCATGTTCGTGATGATGAGATCAAGTATGTTATCTCCTCTTGTGGGGATGGTGACTAGTTATTCCATGGCATTTGAGTTTATGAATTCCAGGAACTTTTGGGCTAGGGTGTTTGGGCTTGAGTAGTGTTCCCAGTCTATATTAGGGTAATTGAAGTCACCTAGTATGATGGCGTTTGGTGATACATTTATCTCTCTAGTGTTTTCAGGAAGGCCATGTGAGGTTCCTGAGTTTGTGAGGGTGGCCTGTAACATGCTACAATTTGCAGAGCAGTCTTGCCTATGGTTAATTGCACCTGGATGGTCTCCGATGCATCGTGCGTTGCCACCAGTCTTGAGGTGTGGGTGTCCTTGATGAATATGGATACCCCCCCCTCCTTTCTTGGTATTGTCCGGATTTTGGGGCCGGAACGCATGATATGAGGTAAAACCTGATAGCGCTGGGGTGCTCTCAGGAGCCTTGAACCAGGTTTCTGTCACAGCACAGACATCGATGTTCTCCATACTGAGAAGGGCCTCGAGTGCGTACATTTTGAGATTTAGACTTCTGGCATTGAGCAGCATTACCCTTAGTTTTTTTCCTTTTTTGTGTTCTAGGGTGGTAGGTTTAGAATTTGAGCCTTGCCTAAAAAGGCACTATGGGGTGGCAAGAGCCTTTGCCAATATCCGGAATCCCAGGGTGACAGGTGCAAGCCGTCCCTTGAAGCAGCGTGGCTTGTCCAGCATGTCATCCCAGGCAGACAGACACTGGATCCCCTTTGAATGACACCAGTGTTTAAGCCAATTGTTAAAGCTGATCATCTTATCTCTGTATTGTGGCATCATTCTTGGTGAAGGTAGGATACTGCTCAAGGTCAGGGTCATACCTGCCTGGGCTACATAATCAGAGAGCTCCTCAATGTCTCTTTTCATGTAGTCCAAGGAGGTACGTCTCAGGTCGTTTACACCAGCGTGGACAATGACTGAGTCATATTTGTACCTGCTGTTGAGAGACCTGAGTGCTTGCGTTATGTGGCGGATTCTAGCGCCCGACAGGCAGCTTACTGTGACCTTCTCCTTACTCAGTCTGGTGAGCGGGACGCCAGTGTGTCTGACTATGGAGTCACCAATGACTAGTGTGTCTGGCATTGTGTTTGGCCTTAAGGGCTGTGACTGTTTGACACTCTGACTGTGAGGTCTATGTGTTGCAGGTGTTGTGTTCTGAGGTGGTGGTTGTTTGGGTGTCTGCTTTGGTGGCCTCTGCTGTTTTGGTAGATTTTTGATCAGAGCCTCCGAGTATGTCTTTGTGTGTTTATGTGTATGATTTGAGGTTGTAATGGTACTATGTGAGACTGGGTCTATAGTGTGTGTGGTAACCTTCTCCTCCTGACTGGTCATGCCAGTCCTATGTTGAGAGAGCTCAGCCTCCAGTTTGGCCATATAGTTGCATCTCGCATGTATTTGTGTTTTGTGGGAGGAGGAGAGGGTTGTCTGTGTACATGAGGCAATTGTAACATTGCCTCAATATTCCCAGGTTCACCAGCTGAGCAGGAGAGGACACTAGCAACTGATCCCTCGACATGCTAGAAGGAATAGACAAAAAACTTTAAAAAGATTCCGGGGACGTGGGTGACCGAGAAATGGGGTTGCCTTTTGGGGTACTAGCTATGACAAGAGTGCCGTATCAAGGTAATAAGTACTGTAGGAGCAAGTGCAACGTTTAAAAGATAGAGAATAGTCTACTTGGAGTCAAGTAGAGATGATCTTTTAATTATAGGATACGCTGATTAGATCAGTAGTATAGTTCGAGGAAGGTAGTTTTAAGGGAAAATTTGAAGAGTGGACTTTAGGTAGCCGAATAGTTTAAACCTGCTTAACCGCTGCCCTAGTGTGCAACGGTAGCAACTCCGCTAAATCGGGCTAAATCGCTAATGCGCGCTAAAGTGTGCTTTATAGCAGGGGCTGGAAAAGACCGGAAATGACCCAAAATGACCAATAAACTACAAGTTACTGCCTTAAACCACTCCTCTGAGGACAAATGAAGGAGTTATGGAAATGACCCTAGTGGCCAATAAAACTACAGTTTCAAGTCAGTAACCACCTCCACGGGGCAGGAAGCTGCTCAATGTTAGTCACTGCCACTGATGAACACAGAGCCCCTCCTTCAGCCCAAGCAAAATGGCCTCACAGAAACTTTCAAACAGTTCAGGAACAGCAAGCCTGTAACTGAACTTTTAACTCTCAGAAAAGTGGGAAAAAGCAAGATTTTTTTTTGTTTTGTTTTTACAGAGATAGCAGAGGTTCACAAGTAATATCAAGTTATAACAGTGCAGTAAATGACCCCACACAAGAGTGCTAGGTCAAGGACAGAAAATATGCAAGTTTTAAGAAAAAAACGATTTAAAATTAAGTGCAAACAGGAAATTCAGCAAACAGCTTTTGGTTGTGCTCTAAATACAGCTACTAATACAGAAATCAAGTTTAACAAGCCAGAAAATGCTCAAGCTAGGCAGCTATGCAGAAAAACTTAGCAAATAAACAGAGAAAAATACTTAAAATCTCAAAAGTGGCTCCCTTCTTCTCTCAGCGTTTTTTCCTCTTGGAGGGTGCTTCACCAACAGCCAACAAGCCTGAAAAGACGCTCAAACCACGAGGCAACTAGGTTTTAAGAGAGGAAGATGAAGGAGTTATGGAAATGACCCCTAGTGGCCAATAAAACTACAGTTTCAAGTCAGTAACCACCTCCACGGGGGGCAGGGAAGCTGCTCAATGTTAGTCACTGCCACTGATGAACATATGAAACATACATGTGCTCTTTGATACACCTTCCTATTGTTTTGAACATTTTTCCAGTAAACAATGAAACAAAACGCATGCACCAATAATGACAAAACTGCCCAGTTCAGAACATTTCTATCATAAAAGTCTACTCAAACTTCTACAGTCCACCATTATCAGTAAATATGCACAATTCTACAGTCCACCATTATCAGTAAATATACACAATCTCTGAAGAAGTAAAAAAGTCATCTAAATAATTCCACATTAAATAAATCTGTAACTAATGAAGAGGTTGCTGCTAGCAAACACCTTTATATTTCATGGTTTCATCGAAAAATAAAGTGTTTGATGCTCCTGAGGAATAAATTGCCTACATTACATTAAAAATGATAAGCTAGTAATATTGCAATAGGAAATGGATGGCAAACTGATAACAGGCTCATAGTTAGTATCTTAACTTTTTCAGTACGGCAGCATTCACCCTTTGTGGGAGTAGAACCAACAACCTTCTGCATCAAAAGCAAGTACACAACTTGGCATAGTGGTATTGCTAACTTAGCATAAGCAGCACTAAACTTCTCTTCACCTGCAGATCTCAGCTCCTTGTAAAATCTACTCAATACTCAACTGCATCTCAACTTCGCAGGACAAGAAATCTGGAAAAAGCCAAATTTATTGGGGGGGGGGGGGGCAAAAGGCCAAAAACCAGGGACACATTAAACATTGCTTGTATAATCTTGGAAAGTTGCTAGAATAAAATGCTGTGTTACCACCATACATTTTACTGCGAAGGTCCCTGTGCAAAAGAGTCAGAGCAACATACCACTATGCCAAATCACCTGCTTTGTGAAAGAAAAATGCTGTGTTACCACCATACATTTTATTGCCAAGGTCCCTGTGAAAATAGTCAGAGCAACATACCACTACGCCAAATCAGCTGCTTTGTGAAAGAGAGGAAGACTGAAACTTAAATGGCTATCATTTAATGAATTCACTTCTCACCATAGCTATCAACCTCTTAGCACAAAACACCTGGACAAACCCAGTAATGAGGGAATACAGCCCTCAGACATATTCAGTGAATTCAGTTCTTGTCATAGTTGTCAACCTTAGCACAAAAAAACCTGGACAAAGCCAATAATGGGGTAATACAGTCCAAAAAATGACAAATTTCAAATATTCATCTTATAAACTTAGAAAATTGCTAGAATAAAAGGTTGTGTTACTATGTAAAAGGTTATGTTACTATGTATTTTCTGAAGAATATGAAGTCTGAAATTCAAATGCCTGTCAATTTTACCTCTGACGGAACAAAAACAATTTTCAGCAGAGGCCCAGGGAGAAATACTGCAGACACATGTCTTTGTAAAATGGCAGGACACCAGAGCAAATCCACACAAACACAGGAATAAGATGCAGACTCCACACCAAAGGCACCCCAGCCAAGAATCAAACCAGAAAACCTATAACTGCGAGGCAACAATGCTACAACTGCACCATCAAATATGTAAGAAACTAAACATTCAGAAACCTGAAGTCTGGAATTCAAATGCCTGTCAATTTTATTTAACATTTGCTAATCAGGACAATCTGACTTGGAACAAAAAAACAATTTTCAGCAGAGGCCCAGGAAGAAATAATGCAGACATGTATTTATAACATGGGAGGACACAAAAGCAAAACAACACAAACACAGGGAGAAGATGCAGACCCCACACAGAAGGCACCCCAGCCAAGAATCAAACCCAAGAACCTGCAGCTGTAAAGCCATAATGCTATCAGTGCACCATCAAATATCAAGCATTGCAATATTTAGAAACCACAGACATTATGAGGAACAGATCAGATCAAATATGAGGCAAAAATCTGCAATTTTTTTTTTTTAGAAATGGTGGTGGGTAGGGAATTCAGGTCCTTAACACCTGCATACAAGGTACAGGGTTCAAGGCTGAGTATCTCTACCCACCACCATCTGTTCTCTGTGGCATTTCACACACACACAGTCATGTGCATGTGTACATACACACACAAGAAGTATAAGTAAGTGAGTAAAAGGCAATGAATAGTTGCTCCAGTTTTCACATACTTTACCGTGATGCACACTTAGGACAACTAGACAACAGTAAATAATATTGAGTCATCATTCTATTAGCAACATATTTGCTAAATATAAAACAATGCATTTTAAAGTTGTTTAGATGTTTCAGATTAAGCAAGCCTGTTTCACACTTTGAAAGGCATTTTTCCATGTCTGGGAGACCGAATGTTAAGACTGATGCATAGCATCACCTTTTATCTCTTCCAACTGATGAGTGAATATTGAACCAAAGTTTCCTTGCTAACAAGTCAGCAATCCTGCATCGACAGCATAAATCCAATGTAACTTTTAAAGGTCCTGACCTACACTAAGGCATAATACTTTGCTTAGCATGAACCCACTTCCCATTACTTCCTCCACCATGCTCATGCAGTTCTAAAAAAATGACACATTGCATTTTTTACATTGAGGTCATCACAGCAAATTGCAATAATGGCAGCGGAAAAACAGCCAAAGTCAAATTTTTGTCAATAACACAATTCACTTGTTTCAGGTCTGCGAAAAATAGGCCAGTTCTCTAAATGGAGTGCAACACACTGCAACGTTTTATTACAAGCTTCTGTCAAAAGCATGAACTGCCTTTCTTTGTTCTACCATTTTCATATGTCATGAATGTATTTCTTTAAATTAAGCTTTGACAAGCAATATTTTGTCCAGTGATCATCACGACAGAAATAGTATTAATGACATTTATTTACACATACTATCCACACACACAGACACAACACGTGAGCGCACATCCTAACACACACACACACACACACACACACACACACACACACACACACACACACACACACACACACACACACATCACACACACACGCGCACACACACACACACACACGCACACACACACACACACACACACACACACACACACACACACACACACACACCCTTCTGAAGCCAGCGACCGTCCGACCATGTCTACACCTACCTTCTGAAGCCAGCGACCAACCTGCAGGGAAGCCACATAATCCATCCAGCCGATCACTCTACACGACGCCCGCGCAGCGAAATCCCCATGAGAGCTGCGAGAGAGCTCTCAGCTCACTCCTCATTGGCTCTGACTGCAAGGGAAGCAGTCCGGAGCTCCTCTGTTCGACCGCACAGATTTCTGGGTATCCTACAGCACAGGTTGCTGGGTACCGGTTTCTCTGCATTCGGACTGCCGATAAAGGCAGTCTGAATAGATTTTTTGTTTCAAGGATTGTTTTTCTTGTTTTTTTTCTAGGTGGGAGGGCTGCAGACCGGCAGTCCGATAGCACGAGCCACCCCTGAGCTGAACCCCAGGATTGTAAAAGACAATGAGATAATTGGCCATTAGATGTTAGTGTGACCTCCTTCTAGCCCTCTGTGAGATAATTGTCAGTTAGATGTTGGGGTGACCTCCTTCTTACCCTCTGTGATATAATTGTTCATTAGGTGTTGGCATGACCTCCTTCTGACCCTCTGTGAGATAATTGCCCATTAGGTGTTGGTGTGACCTCCTTCTAACCCTCTGTGGGATAATTGTCCATTATATATTGATGTGACCTTCTAACCCTCTGTGGGATAATTGTCCATTAGATGTTGGTGTGACCTCCTTCTAACCCTCTGTGAGAAAATTCTCCATTAGATGTCGGTGTGACCACCTTCTAATCCTCTGTGAGATAATTGTCCATCAAATGTCTAATCTCTAAACTCCTGGAAAAATGTATCCATCTCCAACTCCTTCCCTATCTTATTGACAATCACTTACTAACTCCCACACAAGATGGATTCAGACCCAATCACAGTACTATGACTGCCCTTCTTTTCTTTCTAGAAATAGTGAACAAAGCCCAGGACTCTGGCTTTTTTGTATCTACTCTCCTTCTTGATCTCTCTAAAGCTTTCAGTACCATCTCTCATAATCTTCTTCTTGCAAAACTTTCTAATCTAAATCTATCCCTCTCCTTTCTCAACTGGTTCACTAGTTACCTCTCCAACAGACAACAATCAGTCAAATGGAAAAATGCCACCTCATCTTTCCTGAACACCCCCACTGGTGTACCCCAAGGTTCCATACTTGGCTCCCTCCTCTTTAATATTTTCATAAATGACTTCCACAATTTAATTCCCAACACTAATCTTATCCAATACGCTGATGACTCAACCATAATCTGCTCTGCCACCTCCATCCCTACACTCCTGAAACTAACTCAAGATGCATTCTCTACCACTGAAAAATGGATGATAGATAATCACCTAGCTCTCAATGCCTCAAAAACTAAACTAATGGTATTTACCCCCTCAACAACCACAGTATTAGATATAAATTTATTCTCTATCACCAGACAGGACAATACATCTCTCAAACTGGTATCCGAGGCCAAACTATTAGGTATCCATATTGATGACCAGCTCAAATTCAATTCCCACCTAGAAACTAACATAAAAAAAAAAAAAAAAACAGAAACTAGGCATGGTCTACCGCCACAATCACTACCTTACCTCCTCTACTAAGTTCACTCTCTCTACCACATTTCTTATCCCTTCTCTTCTTTATGGTGCCCCACTCCTATCTAAATTACAATCCTTTCTCAAGATAAAGCTCTCTTCTTGCTACAATAAAACTGCCAAATTTGCCACTGGCCACAAGTATTCTTCGCATCACTGTGCATCCCTTCATAAACATAGCTGGTTAGAGCTCCCCAACTGTCTCTCCCTTACCCAGCTTCCTCATGTACACAAACTCATTTTCCAACCCTCCCTCTGTCCCTCCCTCTCCTCTACCTTTAAAATGCACCTCCCAGAAAGACTCTTAAGATCTAACAGCCAGAACCTAATAGAACTGTATAAACCCATTCGTCCCCCAGGCAAAAATCTATTATCCTTTGCACTTGCTCGTCTTATGGAACTCCCTACCACCATCCATCCGCACCACAGCAAATCCCTCTACCTTTAAAAAATTACTTCACTCACATCTAACATCTCAGTGGGAATGCTCCTGCTCCCACCCTACATAATCACATTCTTCTCTCTACATGTATCATGACATCTTACTGGAGTCTCCTCCTTCACTCTTTGGCCTAGTAGGTACTAATTCCTTTTTCTGCATAACGTCTTTTGTGAAATTGTATCTATAAATGTATCTTTAAATGTAATTTTCTAATTAAGTTGTTTACCTACTATAACCATAATTTTTCCATTGTAAATATGCAATTTTCAAATGTATAACTAAGTAACTTTGTACCTGTCTTGGAGCTTTTCTCCCCAGGACTCCATTGAAAACGGGTTCTTCTAGGCCCAATGGACTATCCTGGTAAACCTTCTGCAAATAAATAAATAAATACATAAATACATAAAATGTTGTTGTGGCCTCCTTCTACCTTCTGTGAATGGCTTGACTGTAGCAGAGGTTCAAGAGTCTCAGAAACTTTTGATTCACTTTGAGGCACAATGGACTCAGCATAGAATTTCACTACTTTGGAATGGTTCAATACTTCTAGGTTCATAGGTAGATACTAGGCTATCTGCCCGAAGGCATTCATAAGCCTAGCCAGAATGTGTTGGCTTTCGCCGCCCCCTTAGATTAGTTCTCTGTACCTCTGTCCAGCAGAGCCACTGAAGTGATCCCCGGGGTAAACTTTCTGTTTCCCATCCACTCGTCCAAGGTTTCTCTTGAAGAGTGCTAGCGAGGAGCTCTGCCTAATGTAGATGGGAATCATGTTCCAAAGCATGGGAAGTCTCTGGGACAGGAATCTATCCCTCCAGCATGTCCTATTTATTGTTGTGGTGAGGTTTAGATCCCTAGAGCATGTGGCTCGAGGGGATAAGGTTTTGTTTAGGTGGAGCATGTCCATCAATTTTGGGTTGGACATGGCCTTGTATGTCAGGCAGAGATCACCTATAAGTAGGCGGTATGCAACCAAGTAGAGATGGAGTTTCTTCAGTCGAGCTGCATAGGGCATCTGTTTGAGGCCAGTGATCCTCTTGGTGAGGTACTTCTGTGGTCTTTCCAGCTGTTGCAGGTGTCTTGTAAGGTACATCCCAAATGGGGTGTTGTATTCCATGATGGGTCTGATGAGTGATGAGTAGAGGGGCACAATGACCTCTTTTGATCTGGATGTAAACCCTTTTGTGATTAGGTGGGCTGCATAGAAAGATTTTCTAACCACTTTGGCAATGTGATTATCAAAAGAGAGATTGATATCTACTTGTGTCCCCCAGATCCCTTATTACATTTTCTGTATTTAGGGGACTACCACCTATTTGGTAGTTTGTGGGTACTTTGTTATTTCCAAAGGGAATAACTATGCACTTTTTGGCATTTAGCTTGAGGCCATGATTTTGACACCAGGTATCCGTCTCAGTGAGACCCTTTTGGAGGATGTCTGTGTCAGCCGGAGAGGCAATTATAGCCCCTAGTTTGCAGTTGTCTGTGAACTTGGTGAGCCATAGTCCTCCTGTGCTTGCCTGTACCTCTGAGAAGTATATGCCGAACAGGAGGGGTCCTAGGACTGATCCCTGGGGAATGCCAGTTGCAACCGGTTTAGAGTCAGACCTAGCTCCTGCAACTCTCACCATGTGGGTTCTGTCCGTGAGCCAACTGGCAACCCATCTTGTGACATAGGGGTTTATGTTCAGGCTGGTGAGCTTGTCTATAATACCAGAATGGGGAATTGTGTTGAAGACCTTTGCAAGGTCTAGGTAGGCTGTGTGTACCACCTTTCCCTCATCTATAGCCTTGGTAACTGTCTCAAAGAAGTCCACCAGGTTTAGGAGGCATGATCTGCCCTTAACAAAGCCGAACTGGGTAGGGTCCAGTGTTTGGAGGTTCCCAATGTCTCTGTTAATGAGTTCCATGATGATGCACTCCATAGCCTTGCAGACCAAGCTAGTCAGGCTTATAGGGCGATAGTTCCCGGTGTCTTTTGTGGATCCACCTTTGTGGAGTGGAATAACTGTTGTTGTGCACAACTCTATGGGTAAGTAGCCTGTGGAGAGGCTGAGTTTGAACAGTGTGTTTAGGTGAGGGGTTAGTTCGTCTTTGAGCTCATGTAGGACGCAGTCTGGGACACCGTCCAGTCCCATTGATGCTGTGTTTTTGGCTTTGGAGAGGGCTATTTTAACCTGAGTGCCTGTGATTTCAGGGGCTGTACATTCTTCTGGTACTGTTATGGGCCCTTTTGGGGGTGAGAGGGGGTGAAGTTTGCACTGAACCTGTCTGCCAGGATGTTGGCAATATCGGTTGGTTCAGTGTATTTTGTGCCATTCTGCACTAACTCCAAGCAGATCTGAGCATTGCCACTTAGATTTTTGACACAGCTAAAGAATGCCTTGTGGTTATCTTTGGAGTCCTTGGCAAGTTTTCTTTCAAAGCTCGCCTTGGACGATTTTATGAGGGATCGTAGTTTCTTACTGATATTGATCAGGGATGTCTTCCCTTCTTGGGATTTTACTCTTTTCTGTACTGGTTTCCTCCTTATATTGTATAGCTTGTTTATGGCAGGGGTCCACCAGACTGGTTTCTTTTTCTTAGAGGAGTGAGTCTTGGTTTTGCTTGGGATAGCACGATCCATGTATTCTTGTAGGTGCCCGTAGAATGCATTAGTAAAGGATTTTGCAGCTTGGACAGTGTTATCCTTTAGCATGGGGGCTTTGAAACTTTCCACCTCTGTCTTAAGTAATGTCAAGTTTGCTTTTGAAAAGTTTTTCAATGTGGTTTCCTTGTCCTGGGGTGGGGGCGGAATGTGGATATCCAAAGTGATTTGTTTATGGTCAGAGCTAACCAGTGAGGGGTTGACCTCTGGTGTGGAACACGGTTCGCCCATGTGATGACCAGGTCCAATATGTTGTCACCTCTGGTGGGAGTGTTGACCAGTTGTTCCAGGGCATTTGAGTTTATAAATTCTAGGAAATGTTGAGCAAGGGAGTTATTACTTGAGTAGTTCTCCCAGCTAATGTTTGGGTAGTTGAAATCACCCAATATTAGGGTGTTTGGAAGGACCTTTATGTTACCCAGTGTTTCCAGAAAAGTGGAATGGGGGTCCTGGGATATGGTGGGTGATCTGTTGCAAGCTACAATTTGAACTGCAGTTTTGCCCATTGTTAGTTGCACGTGGATAACCTCTGAAGCATCATGCTGTGCCACTAACCTGGAGGTGTGGGTATCCTTGATGAATATGGATACTCCTCCGCCTTTTGTATTTCGGTCCGGGTTCTGTAGCCAAAATGTATGGTATGAGTTGTAGTCTAGTAGTGCTGGGTTGCTCTCTGGAGCTTTAAACCAGGTTTCTGTTACTGCACATATATTGATTTTCTCCATACTGAGGAGTGCCTTCAGTGCATGCATTTTGAGGTTTAGACTTCTGGCATTGAGTAGTATTACCCTCAGATTTTTGTTACTTGTGCTATTTACAGTGGTGGGTTTGTCTTTTGAGCCTTGCCTAAAAATGGCACTATGGGGGTGGCAACAGCCTTGGCCAGTATTTGAAAGCCTAAGGGTGACAGGTGCAAGCCATCTCTAGCAAAGCAGCGTGGCTTGTCGAGCATGTCATCCCAGGCACACAGACACTGGATCCCCTTTGAACGACACCAGAAACTTAGCCAATTATTGAAATTGATAATTTTTTCTTTATACCGTGGTATCATTCTTGCTGAGGGCAGGATGCTACTCAGGGTCAGGGTCATACCGGCTTGGGCTACATGATCAGAGAGCTCTTCCATGTCTCTTTTCATGTAGTCCAGGGAAGTATGGCTCAGGTCATTCACACCAACATGGACAATGACAGAGTCATATTTATACTTGTTCTGGAATGACCTGAGTGCTTATGTTATGTGGCGGATCCTGGCACCCGACAGGCAGCTAACAGTTACCTTCTCCTTATTCAGCCTAGTGAGTGGGACGTCAGTGTGCCTGACTATAGAGTCACCTATTACTAGTATGTTGGGTATGTTATTTTGCCTTGAGGGCTGTGATTGTGTGGCACACTGGTTTTGTGAAGTATGTGTTTCATGGTTTGTGTTGGGGGGTGGAGGTTGCTTGGGTGTCTGCTTTAGAGGGCTCTGTTGCTTTTGCAGATTTTTATTTAGAGCCTCTGAGTATGTTTTCATGTATTTACGTGTGATTTTTGCCAGTGCTGGTTTAATGGGTCTATGTGAGACTGGTGGTGTGATGCCAGTATTTCCCTTCTCCTCTTGACTGTCTGATCCAGTCTTGGGTTGAGAGAGCTTAGCCTCCAGTTTGGCTGTATAATTGCATCTCTCGCATGTATTAGTGTTTGGTGGTAGGAGGAGAGGGTTGTCTGTGTACATGAGGCAGTTGTAACATTGCCTCAAAATGCCCAGATTCACTAGTTGGACTGGAGAGTACACCTGAAACTGCCCTTTGGACATGCCTGGATAGGTACAGTAAACTGTTTTACTGAATGGCTGGTAAGGTCGAATAGAGAGCCTTGTCCTTCTGTAGTGCTAGGGTTTATAAGTGCTTGCTATGAGTTCTGTTATACTGTTTGTTGCAAGGTGCACTGTAGCACTAGTGGAATAGATTATTTTATTTTATTTTATTTAATGAAATGAAATAATTATTCTAAAATGGACTAAATACAGTTATTAGTGATTATACATGCTAGTAATCCATACAGAGCAAATAATAGTACTTACTGTATTTTTGAACCTATTTTTATTCAAACAACATATTTTAACTATTATGAATATACATTTACAACAAGTGTGTGTGTGTGTGTGTGTGTGTGTGTGTGTGTGTGTGGTGTGTGTGTGTGTGTGTGTGTGTGTGTGTGTGTGTGTGTGTGTGTGTGTGTGTGTACACTGCTTATGAATACATCTGCAAAATGAATGTGCACATCATTTCTAATATCTTCCTGGAAATGGTTATAAACATGGTGCTCTCAGTTAAGCATTTTCTTTTCCATTTGACACAATACATATTATTTATACATGCACTTGATCTTGTTTTCTAACATTTGCCTCTAAAAAATCATTTTCACTGTACCAGGATGATGAATATACAATTCTTCCAATACTACTTTTTACTGTTTCTGTGGAGTCATCACTATTGGTTCTCAATGGACACATCCTTTCTTTACTAATAATTTAATTATTCTTTTACAATACTCTCTTAAGCTCTCATCAGCTAAATGAGGTCATCCTTCTATCACCTTTTATAGTATTACAGTGATTCTTTGTTACTTTTTACAACCTGTTTCTCAATTCAGCTTTCACTGCAAGTTTTTGAAGATGTTCCGCTGTAAGAGATGTTATATTTTCTATTATATATTTAGTTTAATTATCAATAACTTTTCAAAATGGAGTCCTTCAGGAGTAATCTGCATTGCCACATTGGCACTTTATAATCTGTCTAATAAGCATCAAAGAGATCTGACAATACAGATCGTCTTTCAAGCATGATTGATCATCTATAATCTTGATGCTGGGACCCTACATTTTATAGAAATAGTGCTGAACTATATTCACATTTTATCAATATGTTGTTAATGACGCTATTCATACTTTATTACAAATAAAAAGATCCCTCTTTGCCAGGGTGTAATTATCTAAAAGGCATTCATGTTTAACAAAGTGACCTTGTTGTAAATATTTTGTGCAGAAAAAATAGTTCGCCCTATTGTTTTTAATTTTGTATGATTTCCTTATGAAAATGGCTGCAAGTGTAACTGAAAATATTTAATTTAATTCTTAAGATGGAGATAACAATTAAAGTTGCAAAAATGTTTTTTCTGGAATGCAGTTTTAAGAGTGCCTGTTTGAGTGAATTTTCCATTTTACAGTATAAGAGGCTGCTATGACTGTAAGGAAGGAGAATTCCACTAACTCTATTATACAGTGACCAAAGTTTTAGGATATATAAGAAGTGGATTTGTTGGGGGTGTTTATTTGTCAAACAGTTTGACAACCTCATGTGTTTTGAATGTTATTCTCTGTTGTTTGTTGTATGTTGTGTTGCAGTTTCAAATTGATCAAAAGTAATTTGTTAAATTTCTTCTTATTTATGTGAGGCACAGAACTTTCTAATACCGTATTCATAATGAATAAAAATGGTGATAAATATTTGATGATGTGAAGAATATTAAACCCTTTACTAGCTGTGATACCAAGCAGTACAAATTAGTGATTTCTCCTAAAGGTCAACTGTCAATTAAGAAGACCCACTAGAGGTGACAACTTTAAATATGTTTCATAGGTAGTACCTGTGGAGGTTGCTCCAAACATAGACAATGGGAGGAGTCCTCCGAGGCAGACCTGATATGTCAGGGACACTATGCCTGTCACCTGGCTGGAAACCATTTACAAATCAATTAAGGATGATCTGAAAAGGTGGTATATTTAGAAAGACAGTCAGGGGAGAAACACTGATTTATTAAAGTAAGGATGTGAGTGAAGAAGGGAGATTAAGAAGGTGTGAGGTATTTAGGGAAATAGTATGGTGTGGGTTTTAGCAAGAACAGAGCCAGATTTGACTAGAGTCTTTCAGAATGGGTTTAAAAGACTGAATGGATGGTATTGACTTGATGGATACAGGTAAAAAAATTCTTGGCCTTAGCAACAAGGTATGAGTACAGACCATGTCCACAGATTTAATATGTTTGTGGGAAGCGAGTAGTTTTTGGTTATTGGATCATAATGACTAGTTGAGAACACTGTTGTGTACAATGCTATTTAGTAGTGGATAAGCATGTGGATGCTGGATAACTTTATAGGTGGTAAGAATCTTTGGTTGTGTTAGTTGATGAGGGTAGTTTTAATGAATTTAGGCTGTTTAGAGATATACAAAGGTGGGTTGCGAAAGCTCTATTTGCTATAAATGTAGTCAATATTATATAGCTTTGTTAACGTTTTGATTTTTGTGAAGCCTGGGGGTTAGTAAGATTGGAGTAGTCTGTTGTGGGGGTTAAGTATTGGCTAGTGTAGTTTTAGCTATGTTGGTGCGAAAGTTTTTGGCTGTGTAAAGCATCCCTAGTTTTTGGTGAGTATTTTTATGCAGTTAAATTTAAGATTAACATCCACTATAATTTCCAACAATTTGACTTCAATGGTTGCATTATTAAGAGAGTGGATTTTAAATGTTTTTCTCATGAGATAGGTATTTGTGGAAAAACAAAGTTTTTTTTTGGGGGGGGGGGCGAGCAGTTATGAATTACAAAGCCATGTTTCCATGTTTTTTAAAACTTCCAGAGTGAGTTTTTGGAGATGTGCCAGGCTGTCAGATATTCACATGAATGTGGCGTCATCTGCATATTGTATTAGGAATGCCTGTTGTGTGGATGTGTGGAAGACATTAGTGAGAATGTTAAAAAGGAGGAGACCAAGAACAGAGCCTTGTAATACACTGGTGGTGACTAGGAGGTGTGGAGAGGGTGGAGTGTTATTTTACTGACTGATACCTAATGGACAGGTAGCTTTTAAACAATAGAAGAGTGGGCTGAGATAGACCTAGGGAGGACATTTGAAGCAGAAATATGATATTACAAACTATGTCAAAGCCTTTAGACAAGTCTAGAAATAAGGGGGAGACTAGTTAGCTGTTATCGCTAGCTTTATTGACAGTATCTGTAAAGTTGAGAAGTGCAATGTTAGTACTATGGGAAGAATGGAAGCCGTGTTGTGTAGGTGGTCAGGAATGCTTCATGCATGAAATAACTTAGCAATTATTTTTAAATATGTATTTCAAGTATTTTGGACAGAGAATAATATTGCTATAGGTCTAAGTTAGCAATTTGTAGGGGCAGAAAAAATGGGATTCCTGGACTCACCTATTTGTAAGGTTTTTCAGACAGGATAGGCAATGTCATCGGCTGCTATTTTAAGGTACTTGGAAGGTAATTGGCTGAAGCAGAGCAAGGTTTGAGTTTGTTTAAGAGTAGTTTTATATAGTATGTGGGCACAGGTTTGAAGGTGATAGTTTATGTGCTGACATGTGGCTGCTAGGCAAGGTTGGGATTGGATGATGGGGAATCCTTGGTTATTGATTCTATACTAGGAAATTAGTTGAATTCTATTGGAGTATTGAGTGATGAGTTATTAGGAGAGAGGTTAAGCCTGAATTTCTGGCCAATATATAAGATTGTTTTATTGGCTGACCAGAATGTGTTTGGGTTGTATTTACCATTGTTCTGAAAGTTATTACAGTATAGTTTTTTGTCTTCATTTATTCTCTTTTTAGTATGATTGTGGAGCATTCTGAAGTTTTTGAAATATGGTGGTTTATATTTTTGCTATTCTATCCACAATTTTTCCTCTATCCTGCGTTAGCATTCTACTTGTTTTAATGTCTCTGCAATAGGTATTTTAATGATGGTTGTTTTGTAGTATGTTATGATGTAGTCGGTTATTTTGTAGATTTTAAAAGTGTTTTAAATTGAGTTTCTGTATTATTTTTTACTAGGTGTATGGCTTGCTGCATCAAAATGCGTTTAATATGTTTTATAAACGTTTTTCATTATGCAGATCACAACAAGTTCCAAAGGGTGGACAAGTGAATTTTTATAACAGAACCTAGAATTTTACCAGATAAGATGAATATTTTTCTTTTTATTTCTTGGGAGGTAAGCCTGACATCCACCCACAATGTTTGGGGGTCTGCCCCATAGAAAAAACACACGTATGTATACATAATCAATTATTACACCACATGGACGAAATTAAATACACCTTTAGTTAAATCTATAACTGTATATTTGGTTATGAAGGTAGTGATTGTTACACTACAGTGATGTCTTAGTATGCTGTTATTTCACTACCTTTATACACATGGCCATGGTATTCAATATAATCCATGAATTAGTCTGGTCAGATTCCACTGCACAAATAACCTGCCATAGGGACTCAGCATTATACTGTGTAGGGGAATCAACACCAAAATCTTTACAATATCCCTTTGTACTGCTTTAGCAAAAAGTGCTTATCTACAGATAATTTGAGTTTCATTTAGTGTTTGTTTTAATTTAACAGTAATCATGTGAATATATACATTTACAAGCAGCAACAGTATACAGTAAATTAAAACACATATCAGTCTGTAAGTTGCTATATTCAGTATATATCACAGAATGTTTTTCTGTGCATAGCCAAATTATGAACTTTTATTTGCACTTCAATGTCATCATCACCAGAGTGTCATATAGTACAGTTAAACCAGTCATATGATAACAAAACCTCTGCTAGTAAATTCAACACAAAAACAGCACTAAATCAACCAACATTGTTAGACATACTGAATCACACAGGTATGCACTTGTTAAGACAGTATGGAAGCTTATTTATTTATTTGTTTATCTTTACCTGTTGACCTGGGGTAAACACTACTTCTCCTGAAGCATTTTAAGATCAGTTTGGGGATACATGCACTGTCCAATCAGATCAAACAGAATGTACAGTTTTTAAGCAATTAGTATTCATAGTATATCTGTAACATCAGCCGACAGAATACACAATTTTTAAGCACATATAATTACTGTGAAACATAGAACTTATGCTGAGAAGGGGTGGGTTTGTGTGTTTCCACTGGTATGGTAACTCCAACTGAGGTTTGAAAATTTTCTACTCTTATCTCCCAATGATTTCATCTTGAGCTTTTTGACAAAATAAAGCTATGGCCTCACATTTCAAACTAATGTTTGTATCTCTGGAGCCATAAGGGTTGCTAAAGAAATATAAATTGCAAACTATTTAGCACAGACAAATCTTTACAATGGTATTGCTCATTAGATTACAGGTTGTAAACTGGATTTGGTATCTCCCAATGTCCACACTAACTATTAATTTTATAATATTTTGTAAAGAACTTATATCTCAGTAAACCCTGAAACTACTCATACACTATTAGCAAAACTTTAGTCATCCAGCCATGATATTAATAGCTGACTTTATTTTTATTTTAATGCTGCCTTTGTGAAAATACACTAATAAATAAAATATGTTTACCAAACAAAATACAGCTGCTTACATGAAATAAACAATTAAACTTGAATGGATTTTAAGCTGCATATAGTTATTTTTATAGCTAATAATGACAGAGTAGTGATTTAAAGGTCTATTTTATAAACATTGATACATTTTTCTTCCTTCCATTTTTTTCTTGCTTTGGCAAAAAGCTGAAATGTCATCTTTAGATCTGAAGCACTTATAATTTTATTTCACTGTCCAGTTGAATTGCTGAAAATATCAATTTCTTTTGAAAGTATACTACTGCTATTTTTTCCATATAAACTTCACTAAATATGTTACTATGTTACAAATAGGAAGTTATGATTTCGATGGCCTGTCTCTACCCCACCATCCATGCTATTTAAAGGCTTGTTTTCAGTCAGCTTTTGCAGTATGCAGTGCACTGTTGAGTACGAAGAAAAAACTTGACACTTGGCAAGCATATTATAATCATAGCACCAATAGCACTACTGATCAGCAAGAAAAACAGCATTGGAATGGATGGATGTAAATGAACATGCAAATGAAAATGTACATTGTAATACATTCAAGAAAAGCAGACGACAAGTGATGCTGGTAAGCTGTTCTTCCAAAAAACAGTCCAATTACATAAAAATAAAGAAAGCAACAGGCCATGGCTATATATAAATTAAAACAATTTAATCCACAACAGACAACAAAAGGTGAGCACTTTCGTGGACCAAGCCACTTCATCAGACAATAAAATGAAACAAAAAATTCCTTTATATACCATCCCATGCTCATTGATTAAAACCCCACCTTCATTTAAAGTCACACGGCATTTTATATTCAAATACACCATATAAAACAACTCATTTAAAAAGTAACAAAACCATGTATAAACCATAATGCAGCACTACACATTAAAATATGACACATTAAAATGTCACTTTAACAGGTCGCTCCCTAAGAGAATGGACTTAACATTCATTTTGTCACTGAGGCCCTTCCCCACACTAGCCCTGAGTATCACAATCCATTCAAGTTCTTTCATCTCAACTTTTAATTTCACATCCCCCCCCCCGAGATTGTCCACGACTCTATCAATCACCATAAAGGTAAACCTATGTGTATCCCCATGGGTTCCTACATGCCCGGCTAAGGCATTTGTCTCTGCCTTCCTCCCTATATCATGGAGGTGCTCCCGCATGTGGGAAAGCAAGTCGTGATTCACAGATGTTGGTTACAGTAGATGTGCAGCATGTTCCATGTCACTGTAACAGCAAAACTGCATGTTGGAATTTGTGGGGTTCCAGCAGGCAAACATTCCATGAGTCACTGCAGCAATATTTGTACTACACAACTTTTTGTCTATAATTGCAGCATCACAAGGTACAGCAAAGTGGCAGCAGGCAGCACAAGTGAAAACAGTTATGGCAGCCTATCACCAGCTATCTCCAGCTAACCAGATATTAGCTGAAAGACCATTTCTGAGTAAACAGTATGTTATATAAGTACTGACTGATATGCAGTGCCCCCAGATGCAAGCAAGAGAACTTCATGAATTTCCTGCACCAGAGACAAACTGGAGACAATTTGGCCATTTGATATGTGTCCACCTACAGAATTCTAAGTGCATTTCTTGATACAGGATGAGCATGTTTGTTTCTTCAACACATCAAAGGTACAGCCTCCACCATGAGCGATCTCTATGACACTTCCCATCTCCCTGAAGTAATAGGTGATATAGACTGCACACATGTGGCAAACGATGATCCTTCCTGGTATCCAAGGACTCCATTATGTCATTTGGAAGGACTACCGTTCTGTCAACTGCCAGGTAGTATGCGACACACAGGAGTTAATAACCAATGTGTCTGTACTGTACTTTGACAGTGCATGTGGCTCCCACATATGGCGTACAAGTTATCTATACCGCTGCTTTCTATCTGGTGAAATGCCTTAGGGTCACCTAGTTGTTAAGTGCAGTCACTGTGGTAATCATATATACACAAAGACAATGCATACATATGTCCCCTCACACTATGTTCCCATTGTGTTTCAGTAATTGCTCTGGGATAACTAGAGTAGCCCTAATTGCTAATGCCCATATGGAACCTGCATAATATTGCTGAACTGCAGTATAGCACCACTGGTGTACAATCCCAATATACTGTACAGCATGTACTCCAACTGTTCAGGACACGTCCTGCTACCCACATTCTCTGAGACACCTGTTAAATCAAGAGACAGAGCTGTAGATTCATAGGTTCATAGGTTGGTACCAGGCTATCAGCCCTAGGGCCTATACAAGCCTAGCTATAACAATTCCCTGGCTCTTTCTTCACACAATATTTACTTCTGTCTAGCAGGGTGACTGATGTGATCCCTGGGGTGAATTTCCTATCTCTCATCCAATCATCAAGGTTCATTTTGAAGAGGGCCAAAAAGGCACTCTGCTTGACATGTATGGGCAGTTTATTCCAGAGTCTGGGGAGTCTCTGGATCAGGATCCTATCTCTCCAGTATGTTTTGCCCATTGTGATGACAAGGTTTAGATCTCTGGAGCATGTGGCTCTGAGGGATTAGTATTTCTTTAAGTGTAGCATGTCCAACAACTCTGAGTTTGACATGGCCTTGTATGTTAAGCAGAGATCGCCTCTGAGTAGGCGATATGCGACAGAGTATAGCTGGAGTTTTTTTAGACAGTCAGCATAGGGCATCTGCTTTAGGCCTGTGATTCTTTTAGTGAGGTATTTCTGCGGCCTTTCCAGTTGTTGCAGATGTCTTGAGAGGTACATACCAACTGGGTCATTATATTCTATAATGGGTTTAATGAGGGATGAGAACAGTGGGGCAATGACCTCTTTTTTCTGGATGAAAAACCCTTAGTGATGAGGTGTGCCACATAGAAGGATTTCCTAACTGCTGTGGCGATGTGGTTATCAAAGGTGAGACCACTATCTACCTGCGTCCCTAAGTCTGTTATCAAACTTTCAGTGTTTAGTGTACTGCCACATATGTGGTAATTCACAGGCACATGTTTTTTCCCAAAGGGAATAACTATACGTTTCTTGGCATTGAGCTTGAGCCCATGGCTCTGGCAGCAAGCATCTGTTTCTGTAAGGCCCTTTTGTAGAATATCTACATCATTTGGAGATTCAATAATGGCTCCCACTTTGCAGTCATCTGCGAACTTTGTTAGCCAGAGTCCCTTAGTGTTGGCCTGTACTTCAGAGAAGTAGATGCCAAACAAGAGCGGTCCCAGAACGGAACCCTGAGGTACTCCACTTGTCACTTGCCTGGAGCTGGAGTTGGAGTCTGCTACTTTTACAGTGTGGGTTCTGTCAGTAAGCCAGTTGGCAATCCATTGAGTGATGTAGGGATTAATGCCCAGCTTAGTAAGTTTATTGATGATTCCAGAATGGGAGATGGTGTCAAAAGCCTTGGCGAGGTCCAGATAGGCTGTGTGGACCACCTTATCCTCGTCCACAGCTCTGGAGACTGATTCAAAGAAGTCAATCAGGTTCAGGAGACAAGATTGGCCCTTCACAAACCCAAACTGGGTGGGGTCCAGTATTTGAAGTTTGCCAATGTTTTTGTTTATAAGTTCCATGCTAATACATTCCATGGCCTTGCAGATCAGGCTCGTCAGACTGATGGGGCATTAGTTCCCAGGATCCAAGGTGGATCCCCCCTTGTGGAGTGGGATAACTGTAGCTGTGCACCACTCAGTGGGCATGAAACCTGAGGTGAGGCTTAAACATGACACTTAGGTGAGGTGCCAGTTCATTTTGTAGTTCATGTAGTACACAGCCTGGGATGTCATCTGGTCCCATGGATGCTGTATTCTTAGCTTTGGAGAGTGCAGTTTTTATCTGTGTGCCCGTGATTACCAAAATTTGGCAATCTTTTGGTATTGAGATGGGCTCTTTAGGGGGTGAGAGGGGAGTGAAGTTGACACTGAATCGATCTGCCAGGATATTGGCAATATCCTTGGGATCAGTATATTTAATGTCATTCTGTTGTAGCTCAGAGCACATCTGAGCATTGCCATTTAGATTCTTGACATAGCTATAGAATGCCTTGTGGTTGTCTTTGGAATCTTTGGCAATTTTATTTTTGTAACTAGCTTTGCAGGATTTTATGAGGGATCTCAGCTTCTTACTGAGGCTGGTAAGGGAGTTTTTTGCATCCTGGGATTTTCCTCTTTTCTGCAACAGTTTCTTCCTTTTGTTGTAAAGGTTGTTTATGGCAGGGGACCACCGAATTGACTTCAATTTTTGGAGGAGAGTGTCTTGGTTCTATTTGGGATGGCACAATTCATGCACGAGTGGATGTGCTCGTACAGAGCCTTAGTGTAGAATTCAGCAGTTGAACTTTCCGTTCCCGTCTGCATGGGTGTCATGAAGTTTGTCACTTCTGACTTGAGTAGCATGAAGTTGGCTTTGGAGAAGTTTTTTACTGAGGTTTCCTTACGGGGGGGTGGAGGAGGGATATGGATGTCAAGGGTGATTAGCTTATGGTCAGACCTGACCAACAAGAGGGTGACCATAGGTGTGGAGCATTGATTTCCCATGTTGGTAATGACCAGGTCTAGGATATTGGAGCCTATGGTAGGTCTATGGATTAGTTGATCCAGGGCATTGGAATTTATTAATTCCAAGAATCATTGGACAAATGTGTTGGTACATGAGTAGTTTTCCCAGTTAATGGCAGAGTAGTTGAAATCACCCAGTATTAGGGGGTTTGGTTGTATCTTAATATTTTCCAGTATGTTTAGAAAGGTGTAGTGAGAATCTTGGGGCATGGTGAGGGATCTGTAGCAAGTTACAATACGGTGATGGTTTTGTCCTTTGAACTTTGCCTAAAAAAAGGCACTATAGGGTGGCAAGAGCCTTAGCCAGTAACCTGAATCCCAGGGGCGACAGGTGCAGACCATCTGGCTGGCTGGTGATTGTTGGGGAAAAGTGGTTACCAGTTATGAACAGTGGCGTGCCACACACATATATAAAATAATGCAGTTTTGACAGGATAGGAATGCAGGAACAAACAGTAGGAGCAACAGGTATCTTATGCAGAATATTGCAGGGATACCCCAAACCAGTGGTAGGAACAGACATGTGCATGCATACAGCTGGGGTGGCTGCCATGCTGAGGTAACGGGGATATAAATCTATACATATATACATATATAAGAGTGGACTTCGCAGACAGAATGTGTAGGGGTACAAAGGAAGTTACAGCTGATAGTGCGCCACTGGGCTAAGATGGCTGGGTTGCAGAGATGATGATAATGATCTACAGGTATCCCCAGAGTACAAGACCACAGCAGATCTGTGCAGAACATACAGGATAGTATAGGAACAGGCTTATGCAGCTTGCCTCTATTTGTAAACACATCACACACTGCAACAGAATTAAGCTGTGTTATTCACAATTCATAAGTCACATTTTCAGTACAAATCACATGCTAGCATTTTTTTGCAGGATATTCATGGTGATGGCTGTAGGTACTACTGATCTCTGAGAATGCTTGCCTATAGCAAAATTGTGTCCTTTCTATTTCACAGCTAGTTCAGAAAATGGTTGCCACAGCTCTGTGTAGGTGCGTTCAGGAAGGATTTAGGAAGATAGATACTCCTGTCCTATTGTACCTCATCCTAACCCTTGTAGCTTGTTCACTCTACCCCACCGTCATTTGTCTATAATCTGTTTGTTTCTGTGCAGCCCATGTCTCCTCTCCATCCACATCTGGTTGTCTCTGCTGGCTTGAGTCTGTCTGCATGCCCCCCCCAACAACTTCTTGCCACTTTTCCTCCAACTGTTTCTTATCACCCTTCCTATCATCCCTTTTTTCTCAGTATACATAACATGGGATACCCATGCCTACAAAATTATACACTACCTTACCCAACTTGCTTTTTCCTTTCCACTCTTGTTCTCTTTATGCATATGCTTGTTATATTCCTCCAGTTTCCAGTGTCCCAAACTCCTCCCTCTTCAACATTTCCTAGATCAAATATGTGTCCGTATGGACACTGGAGAGCAGGTATTTACAATATACTGTATTAGAAGGGGGCCCCTGTCTACATACAATGACTTGCACTTCCTGCCCACTTCCAGCACATTACATCACATTATCCATCTAAAGGATATCCCTTGCTCTACAGCTTACTTATTTCTCTGCTCATACCTCTTAACCTCTTAGAGCAAGAAATCTGGGCAATGCCAATAATGAAAGTGAGACAAAGGCCCAAAAATAGGGACAATTTTTAAATATCGCTCTTACAAACTTAGAAAGTTGATAGAATAACAAGTTTTATATTAGTATAAATTTTCTGAATGGTATGAAGTCTGGGACTCAAATTAATGTCATTATTTTTTTAACTTTAGTCTTTAATAATTTGCCACTAATTTGCCAGAAAAAACACAATCTTATGAGAAACTAAGAGAAAATATGAGGAAAAATCTGAAAATTCTGCAAAAATCTGTACATTTGAGAGGTATGCCAGTTGGCTTGCAGCTTTTTAGCATCGCTACACCCTCCACATTGAAATGCAGCTATTTGTTTGCTATGTATGCTCAACATTTGAATATTCATATATACTTTATACAGCAATGTATCACTACTTTGTGGTGCAAGCCAAAATCTTCTATTATATCTAGTTAAAAAAAAAAAAACATTAATCAAAGAAACAAAGCAAGGGTTACACTGGACTTCATCAGTTCAGTGTTCGGTAGGCAAAGTTTACAGAGTAGTTGTTATCTGTAAAGAGGCATTTAGCATGGTCTTGTAGAGCCCAGAGCATCATGATTACACCCCAATATCAGTTAAAAGCCACAGTGGTGCAGCACTATTCTAGTGTGAGACTCGATCTTAACAATGTTTAGAATGGTGTTTAACAGTTGTTAACCACCCTCTATGTGGGGTCTATGTCAAATATTTGAACTTCCAAAATGTTGAATACCATATGTTCGAGACCATATGGTCGACATTTGGAAGTCTGAATGTCTAATAAAAAAAAAAAAAAAGAAAACAAAACATACACTAATAGTGCGAGCAGGGGGTCAAGCCCCCCTGCACCCCCCCTACTTAAATATGCCAACTCCGAGAATGCACTTCAGTGCAGAAAAGGGAAATGTTCCCATTTTGCACAGTACGGTGCCATTAAAAGTCAATCTTCGAACACTTCAAATGTCAGTCATATGATCTCGACCATATGACGTTCAACATTTCCAGCGTTCGAAGATTTGACATAGACCCTCTATGTGCTGTTAAGATTACATCTATGACTAAAAGTTGACACATTTGGCCACTAAATAACAATATGAAACAGCTTCACTTCATCTCCATTTCTGACTGCTGTACGCAATGTTGCAGCCACTCAAAATGTATTTAGGATCCAACTGCTTCTCTTAGACAGAGAATAAGTAAAGACATCTCCTGCTGTTTGTTTGAAAGTGCCTCCCAACTGCTTTACCAGCTTTCAAAGTCTGTACAACACTTTCTTGGTTTTTTTTCTAGTTTTCTGTAATTAGTAGTACATGGAGCAGATAAATCTCCATGAACTACAAATAATTATGATTGGATTTCTGATCATAACTTCATATTATGTGTTCCCGACATGGATACCAAGATTCACCTCTCAAGCTTCTCCTTTGAGATGAATTTTTTGGTATCCATATCATGAGAACGTAATTGGTAACAATTGGAGACCCAATCATAATCTTCTTTGTGCTAACTACATGTATAAGATATTTGATTTATATACACAAAAAAGATGCAAAAACAAATTATGCAACCCTGGAATGTTGAACATATCACTCAGCCAATCAAAATAACCCATTCAGGTTTACAACAGGGATTTTATTTCCATATAAATCTATTCTAGAAGGCCAAGTGATTCAGGTACAAGGTACACACTGTACAAACTGTTAATTCCTTACATACTTCTTAGGCATAAAATCAAGGCACGTATCAGCTTCTGTCTTATAGTGTCTGGACCATAAGCATGTAGAAACCACATATAGAAACATTACTTATGAGGATATTGCACAAAAAAGAAATGTTAGGTGCTAAATCTGTGTCGTATAATTTTTCAAAACATTATTAGGGCTTCGTTTATTTAAACTATTATACACAGACTAATGGACTCCACCATCTTGATATAAACAAACTTCTGTAACCTACAGCACCACAGAGTTATCGCTTCATTTCCTAAAACTACACAAATCAGTTAACTCTATAAATGTGCCCTATTTATAAAGTAAATACTGCCTCATTTCTTGGTAAAAAAACATTACTGTTCCATTGTGATAATTAAACACAACATGTCTGTGCATGTCAGGTGATTACAAGACTTGTAAAAATACTGTAAAACATTTCTGATTATAAAATAATATCTTGGAGTTGTGGGAGTTGTGCTGAGCCTTCTGCCTTGAGCACTTGATCCTTAAGACTTTGCCCTTGGAATCAAATGTAGACATTCAGGTCAAAATCTCACCTTCTCCAACATATATCCCCATTAATTTTTTGAAACTTAGTGAAGATATTCACCCTAACCCTGGACCCACACGTCAATTACCCACCATGGCCAACCCATTACTTTCAAATGCTCCTAACACAATTTTTCCATCTTAATGAATTTAACCTCCTTCTTTTCAACATTAACCTCAGAAGTATCTGCAACAAAATTCATGATATACATGCATGTCTAGATTTTTACTCCCCAGACATTCTAATTGCCACTGAAACCTGGCTAATAAAAAAATAACTGACAATGGAATTACTCCCCCAGGTTTCAACATACTCAGAAAATGGACAAAAAACTTAAAAGAGCAGGTGGTATTGCTATTATTTATAAAAACTATTTAGAAATAACTCCAGTCCACCTAAATATCCCAAAATTTAATAATGATGAACTTCTGATTGCATACCTCAAAATCAACAAAAAGAAATCTACATGTATCTCAGCAGTATACACCCCACCAGGCAACAGCATTACCATAGCCAAAAATATCCTACCTAATAACTAGATATCTGACAACATAAAGTCACCTCTTTGTGCAAAAAAATCATTCATTATTCCCAATGCACAATGGTGGACTAAATACATCTCTTTCAAACTGAAGGATTATTGCCATTTTATCTCCCCTATCAAAAACATTAGAAAAATGCATTCATGCACAGCTTCTCAACTATGTAGTAACCGGCTTCTGTCTTCAACCCAGCATGGCTTCCATCCTCATCACAGCACAACTGCTGTTTTGCTAAATTTTGGTAATACGTTCATCACTCACAGAAATACCTAGTTTCCATTATCTTCGTAGACTTATCAAAAGCTTTTGATACTCTCTCTCACCTAACACTATTACATAAACTTTCATCGTCAGGGCTCACCAACTCTTGATTGCTATGTCTCAGACAAGCAATGAAGTGGAAACATGATTTCTCCACCTTCTACCCAGCAACTATTATTGTCCCACAAGGATCAATAATAGGCCCCATACTTTTCAATATTTTCTTCAATGACCTCTACATTGCTACAAAAAATGTTACTCCAGTTCAATACACTGATAACTTGACCCTAATCAACTCTGCCAAACTCTCTCCAAACTACAAGAACTTACATAACAATCCTTTTATTGACTGAAACATGTCTAAACAATTCACAACTACTTCTAAACTCAAAAAACTAATTTATTGCTCTTTACCCCAAAACATGTCTCTACCAAAATAACAGTATTCATTATCATCTCTGCCAACAACTCCAAGATAGAACAAGTAAACCACACAAAACTACTGGGTGTCATCAAAGATAACCAGTTGAAATCTGACCATCACATTTTAAAACTCATCAAAAACTAGGTACACTATGCAGGACTTAAATATAGACTGGCAATCCATAAACAGTAGAACCCCGAGGACTCTATTCACTTATTTGACTTTACCCAACTAGTAAGCTCCACCAGCAGAATCAACAAAAGCACTAACAGGCAGTCCTCATTGGACTGATATTGACAAACCCCATAATTTAAAATCCTCTGGTTGCTTACCAGATACTGTAAGTAACCACCTCCCAACCTATGTAATAAGGCAACAATATGGTTCACCCAAACAAACAATCTTTAACCAAATTTGACAAAGACACATTTATTGCAACCCTGTCCCACTACAACTGGAACATATTAAAAGTAATGACCCTAGATGAAGCAGTTACTCACTTCAATTACACCTTCCTAAAAATATAAATTATGTAGCTCAGGTTAGGACAAGAAAGGTAGAAACTAACAACATCATGGCTGACAAGAGAGACCAAACAGCTCCTGCTGCAAAGAGATAAAGCATGAAAAGAATGGCATAAAAATAAAACACAGCATGCCGACCAAAATTGTAGATATCTCAGAACCATGCCAAGATCCTTGTTAAATCTGACAAGAAATCATAACCCCGAGCTTTCTGATCCTCTGTTAATAAACTACACCCTGATCATACCACTAAACCTGTCCTGCTACTTCAAACAAGAGAGTCCATTGCCACTTGGTTCAACATTGATTTTATCCAGTCAGTTCTATCACTAATTAATGACCACCTCACTTCACCCCTGCATCCTCCATATATTCTTGGAAGCAACACACTATCTTTTAGTTTTCATCCCATTCCAACATCAACAATAAAAAATTACTAGCCAAATTAAAAGCAACAACCTCAGCCACCAATAACCTTCCAAATGAGTTCCTCATAACTGGTGTAGAAGCACTAACCTTCTTTGTCTCGATTCTGATCAACCAATTAATAACTGAAAACCATGTCCCATCCATCTGGAATAAATACATTATTACATTCCTTTAAAAAGGAGGTACATCAGAGTTAAACCATAGACACATTGCTATCCTATCACCCCTCTCTAAAATCCTTCAGAAATATATTCACTCTCAGCTTATGAAGCATTAAACTAAACACAACCTCCTCTCCAACATCCACTATGGTTTTTGGCCCAACCACACTACTATTACTGCCCTTCTCAACTTCACCAACATAGTACACCAATATAGAAATGAGGGCAACCTTGTTTATTCAGTTTTCCTTGACCTTTCCAAAGCATTTGACACAGTGTCCCACCAAAATCTTCTTTCTGAATTTGCAACTCTAGGTCTCATTTTATAGGTTCATAGGTGTTCACTAGGCTAATGGCCCTGGAGCCTTTACAAGCCTAGCCCATAGGATTACCCTGGCATTGTGCCACCTGACCTTAGTTCCCAGTGCCTCTATTGAGTAGATCCACTGGATGGATCCCCGGGGTGAATTTTCTATTTCCCATCCACTCATCAAGATTTCTCTTGAAGAGGGCCAGTGAGGCACTCCATTTGACATGTATGGGAAGTCTATTCCATAGCATGGACAGGCTCTGGTTTATGAACCTGTCCCTTTAGCTTGTTCTGTTGATTGTGGTAATGAGGTTGAGGTCTCTGGAGTATGTAGTGTGGAGAGATTGGGATTTCTTTAGATGTAGCATTTCTAACAGAGCTAGGTCAGACATGGCTTTGTAAGTCAAGCAGAGATCACCTTTAAGTAGGCAATAGGAAACAGAGAATAGTTGAAGTTTTTGAGTCTGTCCATATAGGACAAGTGTTTAAGGCCTAGGATCCTCTTTGTGAGGTACTTTTGCGGCCTTTCCAGTTGTTGCAGGTGTCTAGTGAGGTACATCCCAAATAGGGCATAGCACTCAATGATTGGCCTAATGAGGGAAGAGTAGAGGGAGACAATGACTGCTTTCTTCCTGGATGCAAAACCCTTAGTAATGAGATGTGCCACAGAGAAGGACTTTCTGACCACAGTGGCAATGTGGTGGTTAAAAGAGAGGTTGTTGTCAAACTGTGTTCCCAGATCTCTTATGATGCCTTCTGTATTCAGTGGATTACCATCAATGTGGTAATTCATGGGAACCGAGTTTTTCCCAAAGGGGATGATGACACACTTGTTGGCATTGAGCTTAAGGCCATGCTTCTGAAACCAGTCGTTGGTCTCAGTGAGACCTTTCTGTAGGATGTCAACATCACTTAGGGAGTCAATTATGGCTCCCAACTTGCAATCATCTGCGAACTTTGTCAGCCAGAGTCCATTTGTGTTTGCCTGGACATCAGAGAAGTAAATACCAAACAGGAGAGGACCCAGGACCAAATTCTGTGGAACTCCACTTGTGACTGGATGGCAGTCTGACTTGGAGTCAGTTACTTTTACACTATGGGTTCTATCTGAGAGCCAGTTTGCAACCCACCTAGTGATATAGGTGTTGATGCCTAGCTTAGTGAGTTTTTCTATGATTCATGAGTGGGGAATGGTATCAAAGGCCTTGGCCAGATCAAGGTAGGCTGTATGAATCACCTTGCCTTCATCCACAGCTCTGGTGACTGACTCAAAGAAGATGACCAGGTTGAGCAGGCATGATCTAACCTTCTCAAAACCAAACTGTGTGGGATCCAGAGTTTGGAGATTCCCTATATCCTTGTTTATTAGTTCCATGATGATACATTCCATAGCATGTTTTTTAAAAATTTTTTACAGTATTTATATGTATTTATATGAATACCAATTTAAATGTTTTAAGGTCATTCCATAGCTTTGCATATCAGACTCATCAGGCTAATGGGGCGATAGTTTCCAGGGTCTGTAGTCACTCCTCCTTTGTAGAGAGGGATGACTGTAACAGTGGGCCATTCGGTAGGAACAAAGCCTGAGGTGAGGCTGTGATTGAACAGGGCACACAGGTGAGGTGCCAATTCACTCTGTAGTTCATGTAGAACACAGCCAGGGATATTGTCAGGTCCCATAGAAGCTGTATTCTTGGCCTTGGACAGTGCTGTTTTAACCTGTGCAGCAGTAATACTGGATGCCTGGCAATCTACTGGTATTGTGATTGATCCTTTGGGGGAGGGGTAAAGCTGGCACTGAATCTGTCGCCCAGTATATTGGCAATATCTATTAGCTCAGTATAAGAGGTGCTATTGTGTAACAGCTCAGAGCAAATCTGGGTATTGCCGTGGATATTCTTTACATAACTAGAAGGCCTTGTGGTTGTCTTTACTATCTGCTGCAATTTTGTTTTCAATAGCAAGCTTTAGAGGACTTGATGAGGTATCTCAACTTTTTGTTGAGGCTGATAAGGGAGTTTTTCCAGTCTTGGGACTTCACCTTATTTTGCATCAATTTCCTCCTTCTGTTGTAGAGTTTGTTTATGGCAGGGGACCACCAAATTGGCTTCCTTTTTTTGGAGGAGAGCATCTTGGTTCTATTGGGTATAGCGAGATCCATGCATCTGTGTACAGGCCATTAGTGTATGATTCAGCAGTCATGCAGCTGTTCTCCAATTGCATTGGTGCCGCAAAGTTAGCCACCTCTGTTTTTAGGAGCCCAAAGTTAGCTTTGGAGAGGTTTTTCATGGTGGTTACCTTTGCGGGGTGGAGGTGGGAGGATGTGGATTTCCAAGGTGATTAGTTTGTGGTCGGATCTAACCAGGGAGGAGCTGAGCATTGGTGTAGAGCAACGGTTGCCCATGTTAGTAATGACTGGGTCACGGATGTTGCTACCTCTAGTGGGGGTAAGAATGAGCTGGTCCAGGGCACTGGAATTAATGAATTCCAGGAAACGTTGGGCAAGTGTATTGGTACATGAGTAGTTTTCCCATTTAATGGAGGGGTAGTTGAAATCGCCCAGTATGAGAGTGTTAGTTTGGACCTTAATATTCTCCAGGGTGCTTAGGAACATGGAGTGTGAGTCTTTGGTCAGGGTTGGGGACCTATAGCAAGCTATGGCCTGAATTGCTGTCTTACCCAATGTTAGCTGCACATGAAGTATCTCTGAAGCGTTATGTTGGGCTACCAGTCTGGAGGTGTGCGCATTATTAATAGGGAAGCACCACCTCCTTTGGAGCTTCGGTCCAAGTTCTGTGGCTGAAATGTGTGAAATGAGTTATAGCCTGGTACTGCAAGGGTGGTTTTTGCTGCTTTGAACCAGGTCTCTGTTACAACACAAATGTCGATGTTCTCCATTTTAAGGAGTGCTTCGAGTGAGTGCATTTTGAGATTTAGACTTGTAGCATTGAGCAGCATGACCCTCAGATTGCATTTGTTTGTAGCTGTTATGGTGGTGATTTGGTCTTTAGAACACCGCCTAAAACAGGCACTATAGGGGTGGCAAGAGCCTTGGCCAGTATCCAGAACCTCAGAGGTGACAGATGTAGGCCATCTCTGGCAAAGCATCGAGGTCTGTCAATCATGTCATCCCAGGCAGACAGATACTGGATCCCCTTAGAATAACACCAGAAACTTAGCCAATTGTTGAAATCAATCATTTTCTGCTTGTACTGTGGTATCATTCTGGGTGATGGTAGGAGGCTGCTCAGGGCTAGGGTCATACCTGCCTGGGCTACATAATCCGACAGCTCCTCCATGTCTCTTTTCATGTAGTCCAGGGAGGTACATCTCAGGTCATTCAAACCCACATGTACAATGGCAGAGTCATATTTGTACCTGTTGTTGAGGACCTGAGTGCATGCGTTATGTGCCAAATCCTGGCACTTGACAGGCAGCTGACTGTTACTTTCTCCTTATTCAACCTAGTGAGTGGGACATCAGTGTGCCTCACTATCAAGACACATATAACTAGTGTGTTGGGCATGCTGTTTTGCCTTAGGGGCTTTGGTTGAGTGGCACACTGTTTAGGAGAGTTATGTGTCTCGTGATTAGTGTTGTGTTGTGGTGGACGAGTGCGTTTCTGCTTTGGAGGTCTCTGCTGTTTGGGTAGATTTTTGCTCCTTCCTCTCCTGGTTGCACACTTATTTATGCAATCATCAGCAGGCAACTAAATGGCAACAAAACTTTTAGCATTTCAACCAGTCTTTGTTGGCAACCCCCAAAGGTTAACAATTGCCCCCCTTCTATTTAATATTTTCACAAATAAACTTCATACCCCTACAAAATTTGCCACTCTCATAGAATACTCTGATGATTCATCCCATATCTGCTCTGCCCCATCCATAATAAAATTACAACAAATCACTCAAAAATCATTTGCTGACGGAAATATCTGCTTAATGCTAAAAAAAACAAAAATATTTATGCTATTTTCTCCAAAACAATGCCTTAATCTGAAACACCCATTTCATATTATTTCAAGTAATAACACAAGAATAGAAACAATAAGTCAAACTAAACTATTCAGTCATAGTAGATGAGAATCTTATATTTGATCATGATGTACTACATTCACTCAAGAAAACTCACTAAAATCTCAGCTGCCTTTAAAGGGCCAAACACTACCTGACAGAGCAAGCAAGGATTACCTTAGCAGTAGCATACCTCCTTCTTTCCCTGTTATATGCTTCCCTATTCTTACAAATATCAACACTATATGTGAAACTAAACTAGCCTCCTGCTACTACAAAATAACTAAATTTGCAACCAAACTTATAAAGCATACCACTGCCTTGCATTAAAGTCATTAAACTTGCTTGAGCTCCCAAACCAGTTGACATTCTCACAACTAATCATTGCCCACAGCCTAGTGTACTCTCCAGACAAACGCCGAGCATTACAAAACACTCTGCTGTACTATTCACCCACTAGAGATATTTGCTCTAGCAGTAAATTCTTCCTATATATGCTGGAGAATCTCAGTAATCCAATGTGTCAAATCTCTGGAATGAAAGCACAACACAATTAAAACAGAACGCATGCATAGTTTCAAAACTTTGCTTAATAGCACCTGTGCCAAAGATGGCTCTGTTCTACCTATTCACCTGGCTAGCTTTACTCAGATTACTTTTCTCCAACTCTTATAGCCACTTTGTTTGCCAGTCTTTTGCACTTCATCGCTCCTCCTCATCCTGCACTAATTTCCTAAACTCTTGTTCCTCTTCCTTCTCTCACATCCCACCGCTAACAACAATTCCTCCTCTGTCCATTTATCCTCCTGCTCATTTCTATAACTTCTCCTTTCACATCTCTCTTATCAGCATTTTTGTAAGCTGCATTACTACTTGTCTGCCTGTAAATTATTGCTAACATCAAAACTACCCCACTTTGAACTCTGCAGCCATCATGCTATAAACACATTAATTATTAATATATTTTAGTTTTCTGCTCAACAATTAGACAATATATGTTAACATCTCTCTTGTTTTTTTTTGTGTTAAAGTTCTGTGTTCATGTAAGACATATTTAAAAATTATATAAATATGCTCATGTACACATGTTTTACCCTGCAATTATAAATTTGCATCATGTGCAACTTAAATGTGGAGCTTTTCTTCCCGGGCCTCCACTGAAAAATGGGTTTTACCCAGTCGGACTTTTCCCAGTGAACAAAGACAAATAAATAATTAAGTAACTACACACACACACACACACACACACACATATATATATATATATATATATATATATATATATATATTTATTTATATAAAATTTAGAACATTTAAGATAAGATAAGATGTAATAGATACCGATTTACCAGTCATATTCCTAAGCCCCATGTGCATGACGGAATCACTTTTGTCAGGTAAACATAGACCTTGAACTCACCATTATCTTCTAGCAGACGCAATTCCTTTAATCCAGTGTGCTGCGAATCACTCACCAGTTTAAGCTCAATATTTCGAGATTTCAGTTCCAATAGTTTCTGAAGCACTTGTTGGCCCTGTAGCATAAAATAGACAAAAGAACTTGTTCTAGAAAACAACGCCACTCGCAAAACTTGAAAACGTTTTCAGATTTATAAGAGACATAATAATGAATCGACATAGTATGGTATGTAGTTCTAGATATAATCTACACACTGAACAAAAACATGAAACATGCAAAGAGGAATTACAGCAAAAAAATCAATGATAGAAACCTTTTCTGAAACAACAGACAAGATCATAAAGAGAAAAAAACATGCAGTGACCTAGTAAAATGAGCAGAGCATAAAATGTATACATATATGTATATATATATATATATATATATATATATATATATATATATATATATATATATATATATTAGAAGTTACAAAGCACTGTTAAGAAATTAGGACTGCAGCATTTTTCAGAAACACACTCAGCCTACAACTAGTGCAGTGAAAATAATGAATGTCAAAGCTCATCACTTGTTAGAGTCCTCTCTAATAAATTAATTACTGCTGAAAATTCTGGATTACATTTTCCAATCTGGAAATTACATTAAAATGGTACATTTTTAATAGTTCAGATAATTCAGGTCTTCATCTCTTTTGAAACAAACAGCTGTAAGATTTTATTATTAATGTGTTTGTTTGCTTGCTTGTTTGTTGGATGTTTGTTTGTTTTTACTTTGTTATATAATTCAGGTCTTCATCTCTTTTGAAACAAACAGCTGTAAGATTTTATTATTAATGTGTTTGTTTGCTTGCTTGTTTGTTGGATGTTTGTTTGTTTTTACTTTGTTAAATGGATAAATCCCCAAAAAGAGGTGCCTTGTAATGGGTGACCTAAAAGTCTTGCCTCTTTAAGTTATTTGTTTGAATCACACAGCAAGAAATTAGAGAATAAAGGAATCAAACATCGGATCACAGGATGAAGTACGTTAGCAACTCACAACCTTAGTCTTCTGTGCCACACTGCTGGATAACTTTTTGATTGTAATACTACAATACTCATCAAAGCACAAAGGGTATGCTACAAATATTAAAAATAAAAGTGAGATGTATATATGTATGAAGTAAAATCACTGATGCTAACAAAGGTGACTGTGGATGAATAATGACTGTAAATTTAAGAAAAAAAAATCAGCCAAAAGAAAGAAAGAAAGCTTAGTGGGTCTTTATTTCTAGAGAATAAAAATGAATTAAATTGTTGACCCACTTGTTACTGAAATCATCAGCCTATAAGCACTAACCATAGAGCCTTTCTTGTTTAACAGTAGTACGCTATGCGTGTGTATATGTATATATATATTATATGGGTCTACTTGAAAACACTGACACGCCAAAACACCAATGACAAGAACAACGAGACTGGAAGATCGACAACTGAGATGACTGACAGTTTAAAAGCCTGATGCTGAGAACACCGAAATGTTAAGGTAAGTGTGCGATAGTGACAGACTTTAGGGTTAGGGGTGCGTTAAGTGAGTTAGGGTTAGGGTGCGGGTAAGGTAAGTGTGCGATAGTGACAGACTTTAGGGTTAGGGGCGGGTTAGGTGAGTTAGGGTTAGGGCGCGGGTTAGCTGAGTGTGCGATAGTGACGGACCTTAGGGTTAGGGTTTGGGTTAAGGTTAGTGCATAGATAGTTGTGTATGTAAGGTTTAGTGTAGGTTTGTAAGGTTTTTGGTGTGCTTGTGTTGTGTGTGTGTTTTTCGGAAAAGGTATTTGTTTTGTTTTGTTGATTGTCGGGATTGTGGTTTGTCGGGCATGTGAAGTTTTGTGCTTTTAAACTGTCGGCCATCTCAGTTATCGATCTTCCAGTCTCGGTGTTCTCGTCGTCGGTGTTTTGGCGTGTCATTGTTTTCAAGTAGATATATATATATATATATATATATATATATATATACATATATACATACACACACGCACATATATAAACATATAAATATATATACATATATACATATATATATATATATATATATATATATATATATATATATATATATATGTACATAGGTTCGTAGGTTGGTACTAGACTATCGGCCCTAGGGCCTATACAAGCTTAGCCATAACAATTCCCTGGATATTTCTTCCCACAGTATTTACTTCTCTGGACCCCTGTCTAGCAGGGTGACTGACATGATCCCCGGGGTGAATTTCCTATCTCCCATCCAATCATCAAGGTTCCTTTTGAAGAAGGACAAGGAGGCGCTCTGCTTGACATGTATGAGCAGTCTATTCCAGAGCATGGGGAGTTTCTGAGTCAGGAACCTATCCCTCCAGCATGTTTTGTTCATTGTGATGACAAGGTTTAGATCCCTGGAGCATGTGGCTCTGAAGGATTCGGATTTCTTTTAGTGGAGCATGTCCAACAGCTCAGGGTTTGACATGGCCTTGTATGTTAAGCAGAGATTGCCTCTGAGTAGACGATATGCCACGGAGTATAGCTGGAGTTTTTTAGATGGTCAGTATAAGGCATCTGCTTTAGGCCTGTGATTCTTTTAGTGAGGTGTTTCTGTGGAGTTCCAGCTGTTGCCGATGTCTTGTGAGGTACATACCAAACGGGGCATTACACTCTATAATGGGTCTAATGAGGGAGGAGTACAGTGGGACAATGACCTCCTTTTTTCTGGATGAAAAGCCCTTGGTGATGAGGTGCGCCACATAGAAGGATTTCCTGACTGTTGTGGCGATGTGGTTATCGAAAGTGAGACCACTGTCCACCTGTGTCCCCAAATCTCTCATCACACTTTTGAAGTTTAGTGTACTGCCACCTAGGTGGTAATTCATGGGTACATGTTTTTTTCCAAAGGGGATAACTATACATTTCTTGGCATTAAGCTTGAGCCCATGACTCTGGCACCAGGCATCTGTTTCTGTAAGGCCCATTTGTAGAATATCCACATAATTTCGGGATTCAATAATGGCTCCCAGTTTGCAGTCATCTGCGAACTTTGTTAGCCAGAGTCCCTTAGTGTTGGCCTGTACCTTAGAAAAGTAGATGCCAAACAAGAGTGTCCCAGGACTGAACCCTGAGGTACTCCACTTGTCACTTGTCTGGAGCTGGATTTGAAGTCAGCTACTTTTACAGTCTGGTTTCTGTCAGTAAGCCAGTTGGCAACCCATTGAGTGACATAGGGATTTATGCCCAGCTTAGTAAGTTTATCTATGATTCCAGAGTGGGGGATGGTGTTGAAGGCCTTGGCGAGGTCCAGATAGGCTGTGTGGACTGCTTTACCCTCATCCACAGCTCTGGAGACTGATTCAAAGAAATCAATCAGGTTCAGGAGACAAGATCGGCCCTTCACAAATCCAAACTGGGTGGGGTCCTGTGTTTGAAGGTTGCCAATGTCTTTGTTTATAAGTTCCATAATAATGCAGTCCATGCCCTTGCAGATCAGGCTCATCAGACTGATGGGACTGTAGTTCCCGGGATCCAAGGTGGATCCCCCTTGTGGAAAGTGATAACTGTAGCTGTGTGCCACTCAGTGGGCACGAAGCCTGAGGTGAGGCTATGATTAAACATGACACTTAGGTGAGGTGCCAGTTCATTTTGTAGTTCATGTAGTACACAGCCTGGGATGTCATCTGGTCCCATGAATGCTGTATTCTTAGCTTTGGAGAGTGCGGTTTCTACCTGTGTGGCCATGACTACCGGAATTTGGCAATCTTTTCGTATTGAGATGGGCCCTTTAGGGGGTGAGAGGGGGGTAAAGTTGGCACTAAATCGATTTGCCAGGATATTGGCAATATCCTTGGGATCATTATATTTAATGCCATTCTGTTGAACTCAGAGCAGATCTGAGCATTGCCATTTAGATTCTTGACATAACTATAGAATGCCTTGTGGTTGTCTTTGGAATCTTTGGCAATTTTATTTTTGTAATTAGCTTTTGAGGATTTTATGGGGGATCTTAGCTTCTTACTGAGGCTGGTGAGGGAGTTTTTTTGCATCCTGGGATTTTCCTCTTTTCTGCAACAGTTTCTTCCTTCTGTTGTATAGTTTGTTTATAGCAGGGGGCCACCAGATTGGCTTCCTTTTTTTAGAGGACAGCATCTTGGTTCTGTTTGGGATGGCACGATTCATGCATGAGTGGATGTGCTCATACAGTGCCTTAGTGTAGGATTCTGCAGTCAACCTTTCATATCCCGTCTGCATGGCTGTCATGAAGTTTGTCACTTCTGACTTCAGTAGCTTGAAATTGGCTTTGGAGAAGTTTTTTTTAAGGAGGTTTCCTTACTGGGGGGTGGGGGGTGGGATGTGGATGTCAAGGGTGATTTGCTTATGGTCAGACCCGACCAATGTGGGGTTAACCACTGGTGTGGAGCATCTATCTCCCATGTTGGTAATGACCAGGTCTAGGATATTGGAGCCCCTGGTGAGACAATGGATTAGTTGATCCAGGGCATTGGAATTTATGAATTCCAAGAACCATTGGGAAAAGGAGTTGTTACCCAAGTAGTTTTCCCAGTTAATGGCAGGGTAGTTGAAATCAACCAGTATTAGGGTGTTTGGTCGTATCTTAATATTTTCCAGTATGTTTAGAAAGGTGTAGTGAGAATTTTGGGGCATGGTAGGGGATCTGTAGCAAGCTCTATTTTGAATTGCAGTCTTACCTAGTGTTAGTTGCATCTGGAGAATTTCAGATGCATTGTGTTGGGCAACTAGCCTGGAGGTGTGAATATCCTTGGTGAATATGGACACTCCTCCACCTTTAGTGTTTCGGTCTTGGTTTTGTGGCCAAAAAGTGTGGTGAGGGTTGTAGCCTGGTATTGCAGCGGTGCTCCGTGGAGCCTTCAACCAAGTCTCAGTTACTGCACAGATATCAATGTTCTCCATTTTTAGGAGTGCCTTGAGAGAGTACATTTTGAGGTTTACACTTCTAGCATTGAGTAGCATTACCTTCAGATTTTGCATGCTTGTATCTGTTACGGTGGTGGTTTTGTCCTTTGAACCTTGCCTAAGAAAAGGCACTATAGGGGTGGCAAGAGCTTTAGCCAGTAACCTGAATACCAGGGATGACAGGTGCAGACCATCTCTGGCAAAGCATTGTGGTTTGTCGATCATGTCTTCCCAGGCAGACAGATACTGCCTCCCCTTTGAATGACACCAGAAGCTTAGCCAATTGCTGAAGTCAATCATTTTGTCCTTATACTGTGGTATCATTCTGGATGAAAGGCAGGATGCTACTCAGGGCTAGGGTCTAACCTGCCTGGGCCACATGAGCCAAGAGCTCTTCCATGTCTCTTTTCATGCAGTCCAGGGAGGTACGTCTCAAGTCATTCACTCCAGCATGGACAATGACAGAGACGTATTTGTACTTGTTGTGGAGTGACTTGAGTGCATGCGTTATGTGGCAGATCCTGGCACCCGACAGGCAGCTGACTGTAATTTTCTCCTTGTTCAGCCTGGGTGAGTGGGACATCAGTGTTTTTCCTGACTATAAAGTCACCGATGACTAAAGTATTATGTACATTGTCTTGCTTTAGGGGCTGTTGTTGGGTGGCACACTGGTGTTGTGAGCTATGTGTCACTTTGGTGTGACTTGTGTCTGTTTGCGTTTCAGCTTTGGAGGTCCTTGTTGCTTGGGCAGGTTAATGTTAAGGACCTCTGCATATGTGGGTTTAGGGTTGTTATGTGTAGGTGCTGATGGTGTGAGTTTAGAAGGGCTATGATTTACTTGAGGTGTAGTGCAGGTGTTAACTTTCTCCTTTTCACTGTCTAGCACAATCTTAGCCGGAGAGAGCTTTGCTTCCAGTTTGGCTATGTAAGTGCATCTCTCGCAGGTTGTAGTGTTGGGTGGTAGGAGGAGAGGGTTTTCTGTGTACATGAGGCAGTTGCCGCATTGCCCCAGTATGCCCAGATTCACCAGGTGGACAGGAGAAATCACTGGAAGCTGACCCTTGGACATGGCTGTTTAGGTGCTTTTTTGTAAAGTATAAGAGCTGTTTTCCCTTACCTTTGCCAGGTACTTTGCAATTATAGGCTGTTTAGTGCCTACAATTAATTTCTCCTTATTGACAAGGAGAGTTGAGTGTTTGTATCAGTTTCAGGCTTCCTAGTGCTTTCCAGCAGGTTCTAGAGCAAGTGCTAGTCACAGGGGTTCAGATTTTAGTGCTACTCTGAGGAAACCAGCTAGTTCTAAGGGAAAATATGAAGAGCAGACTTTCTGGCACCTGGAGTAGTTTAACTGTAGCCTTGCGGTGCTGTACAATGTGAAAAATGTGCAAACACACACGTTTTTAAGCCAGAAAGTTGAAAGGGATAGAAATCAGCCCAAAAAGGCTAATAAAATTACAATTTCAGTGCTGGGAACCACTCCTCTAGCATTAGATAGGCAGTACAATCCTCACCAGTCCCACTGGTAAGCAGTAGGACTTCCCTCTACCACAGCAAGGTCTGGATAGCTCTGAGCACAGAAAATAAAGTGCTGAGACAAGCAAAGCCTGGGATATGGACTGGCTAGAAAAGGTGGGAAACGAGCAAACAAGATAGTATATTTTTTTTTGTTTGTTAAAACAGGCTAAACAATGCAATAATACAGTAAATAAACACAGAAAAGGCTAACACACTTGAGTGTGTAGTCCTAAACAGTAAATGCAATTAAAACTCTACAAAATTAGCAATTTAAAACTTTTTAAATGAAGCAGGGCAAGTGCACAACTGAAAAATGATTTAAGAGGCAGTAATACAGCAGAATAAGTAGCTAGTCAACATATATAGAGAAGTCTATATATACAAAAAAGCAGCTAAAACACACAAACAATTCAGATTCAGTGCAACCTAGAGCACTTGAGTTGTAGCAATATTAAGGCAAATACAATTATAATAAATGGTCTAAAATATACACTATATTTACAAAATGTTTGAGAAGCACAGTCAGAACACAAGGAGATTCAGGTAATTTTTTTTGAAAGAGAAAGAAGGAACAGAAGGCCTACTCAGATGTTCTCTCTGTATTAGGTAGAATGAGCTAATGACACTAGACTGGGAGGAGTGTCCCAGATCAAATTTACAGTAGGGGCGGGCAACTGCAAAGCCGTATAACAGCAAGACACCAACAGGGAGGGAGGGTGAGGACCAATACTAAAGCTATTAGCCTACACTCTTTAGACAGTAAACACTACAAAAAGCCACAAAATGAAAGTTTTTAAACAGATAAAGGAGCAAAGAGACTCTATAGAATGCTTTTAACTGCAAACAAATCAGTTACCCATGCAGATTTGTTAATAGCAATAAAATGCAGTAAAAATGATGTAGCAGGCAATAAAAAGTGCTACATATAAATTGCTAGAAACAATAATCAGTATAAATAAGCCAAAGAAACAGGATACTTATATATCTCAGATCAGAGTTGTAGTCAATGCCCCTCCTCCACTCTGCTCAGTGTGTATAGACAGAAATCCTCTCAAAGTTAGGGCTTAAATACGAGAAGATACAGCCTTAGACAACTTTTTTTTAAAAAAAGCACAAAAGAACCAGCCCCCAGTAGCCAGCAGCCAATTAACACAATCCAGCCAGAGGTAAAGAAAGGCTTCTGCTAATTCAAGATGGCCTGTTCATGTGCTTTGCCAGCAAATCTGAACTAGGAGAATACTAAAGCTACTAGCCTACACTCTTTAGACAGTAAACACTACAGAAAGTCACAAAATGAAAGTTTTTAAACAGATAAAGGAGCAAAGAGACTCTACAGAATGCTTTTAACTGCAAACAAATCAGTTACCCATGCAGATTAGTTAATAGCAATAAAATGTAGTAAAAACTATGCAGCAGGCAATAAAAAGTGCTATATATAAATTGCTAGAAACAATAATCAGTATTAATAAGCCATAACAACAGGAAACATATATCTCATATCAGAGTTGTAGTCAACGCCCCTCCTCCACTCTGCTCAGTGTGTGTGTATATATATATATATATATATATATATATATATATATATATATATATATATATATATAGTTAAATATATATATATATATATATATATATATATATATATATATATATATATATGTGTGTGTGTGTGTGTGTGTGTGTGTATCGGTGTGCATGTATGGATCCCAATCAGAAGATAGAGGTTTTAGAAACTTGAAATTCATATGGTTGAGAAAATATGATCGATTTTCCAAAAAAAAACGAACTTTGAAAAACATCAAAAATCTACCCTTTTTCTACATTTTTGCAGGAGGGCAAGCCCCCCCCCCCCTGCATGCTCACATCCTCTGCATACTATATATGCCCACTCTGAAATTGCATTAAAGTGGGGAAAAGGGTAACTTCCCCGATTCTCACTGTACTGTGATCTACTTTAAAAAGCTTCGAGTTTTTGGAAAATTGATCATATAGTCTTGACCATATGAATTTCAAGTGTCTGAAAACTTGAGCTTATGATAGGTACCTGTATATATATCTATATCTATATATATATATATCTATATATATATATATATATATATATATATATATATATATATATATATATATATATATTAAAAAAAAAAATATATATATATATATATATATATATATATATATATATATATATATGCGGGGTAAATTGCTTGAATAGACATTTGCCTAATACATAATATTATCTAAACAAACTTACTTAAAAAACAGCTCTGCCTGAAAAAAAAAAATATCAACAACACACTAAAAAGTAAAATTGTTACGTTTGTGAACTTGGAAAAAAAGTTAACGCGAAATGTTTTTTGCAAGGGGGAAAGCCACCAGCACCCCTCCAAAACTATATATACTAACTCTATGGTCAATTTGAAGATGCAAGAAATATCTCAAGACCAGTGAATCACTTTCAGTGCACAAATAAATATTATCCAAACTGTGATTTACGATAAAATCCAGTCTATCACTTGGTCACTGAATGACATTGTCAAAACCCACATATTCAAGAACACATAATCAACAATTCAGTTCAACTGTATTGAATGAAATTGCAGTACAGTGGAGATTGGGAACTCTAGCCTTTTTCCCACTGTAGTCTGATCTTTGAGTAGGCATGTATTATTTGCAGGGGGCATGCGGGATGCAGGTGGGCTTGCAAACATGGGTGCCCACAGGCAGGTGCAAGGGGGTGCACTTGCACCCCCCCTGGAACGGGCGGGTGGGTGGGAGATGAATTTTCTTTTAATAACCAAAAAAAAAATTTTTTAAGGGAGTTCTTCTTTAAGAACAGTCCTGTAGCTTGCTGGTCCGATCGCATCACGTCTGTGCGTGCAGACGTCCTGTTCCTCTTCACTCATACTATTTGAAATTAATGTTCATGTTGTTTGGTAAGGGAATTGTGTTTAATGCTGCTGTAAGTAAGGGAATTCCTTGCCCACTCTATTTCGCTACTTGTAATTGCTTTTGCTTCTCTTCACGTCAAGTCAAGTCAGGTAAGGGAATTTAGTTGCACACAACACTATGTACACATAGAGGGTATTCTGAGACATTTGTGCGTCATGGCACAACATTAAATATTAATGATTCTGTGTTGTGCTGTGCTGCACACCATAGCCACTTAGTCATGCATCAAGACCAGCATAGCATCAATATTCTGAGAAAAATGGCTATGGAGCAAATTAATACCAGGTAATATTTAATTTCATGCACACTGTACTGTTGGTGGTGGTGGATAGATGAGTCAGTTTTGATGGTACCATTAAGTTGCCTTTGGTTTTGCAAGTAAGCAAGGGAATATGCAACATTTCTCTGGTAGAAGTGACTTGAAAATGTCTTCTTCCAGCTATCAGTGATTATGCTAATATTCTAGATGTTTCATACATGTCTGTCTAATACACTTGCAGGAGGTTTGTTCTGCCAGCAATGCTGTATATATAACAACTTTGTCAAAATGCATAGTCTGTTTTTTAACTTAATATAGTGAGTAGCATACTATTGATAACTCTGAACTATAATATGTTATTATTGGTAATGAGATTATTCCTATGTATCTTACAGGTATAAAGATATAAAGACTTGAATTAACTTTATAACTTGAAAAATAACTCTAAGATCATTATATCATTTTAGCATTTCATGATGTGAACCCTAGCTCTCAAAGAATTTTAATTATCATCATTCATGTCACTGATTTAAATATTTCACTTCCCATATTAGTGAAAAAGGACTACAAGACAGTTCTGTAAAGAAAGACCTAGAAAGCACTATATCCATTTTCTCAGCCTGTTCCTCTTTCCTTTCAGCATGTATGAGTCATGAGAATGTACATTTCTAATGCACCGTGACTGTGTTTGTGTGTTTGTAAGAGGAAGGTAACCCTTCATCCTGCTGCTTCCACAAATCTCTAAAGTGGGGAAAATCTTTCCCTACTACCATATCATGAGTTAAATTGAGTACTACAGCAAAAAGATGAACTACCTTACCAAATGCGGTTTGTATTCCTTGCTGAGTAATGAGATATTGTTTCTCATCCCCATGAATGGACGTTATTATAATAGTTTTGACAGTAAGGCTTTTCATTTACATACACACTTCCCCTTTATCAGCATGACCATACTGCCTGAATCTAGCAGTCCTTGCATCTCTGTGCAACCATTTAAAGCTTTGCATCTACTTAAGTTTGCTACAGTACAGTAACAGGATGCAGATTCATTTATTCTAGCAAATAATTTACTGTGCTCCCCAGACATGGCATTATTAATAGCAAGCTTTTCTGAGGTTGGAGTTTCATAGGTATAATATATTACTACTATAAGGGTGTAAGTGGATATAATGAACATTAAATTTCTCCTTATATAACCCAATCACTATATTCCCAGCAAAAGTATCATCAGAATTGTGAAGATCATAATGATTTTATATATATGTACACATATTCAGTGTAGATTTCTAAATCTTTATGATGTATTACTAAACTAAGGAGCATGATTAATATTTATGAAACACTTCACCCAAACAGATTAAATAATTAATTAGTAACGACAAAATATAACAATATTAAAAAATGGAATTTGTACCTATTAATTGGGTTAATATTTATTCATTCATTCCTTCACCTATTTGAGTTTATTTGAGAGATTTTTTTTTGTACTTGTTTAATTAATCTCACTATTAGCTTGTTTAATTTTGTCATCTGCTGGTCTGTTCCCATGGAATTCCTAGTAGTATTTAATGTACATGATTTAAATAAAGTTTTACATGTTTGTAAAGATATAAATCAGTTTTACAAGTTTGTAAGGGCATAAACCAAGGTGCCAGTTAATTTTAAAAAGTTTTAATAAAGGTTATTTATATATTTGTTAGTTTGCTTTATTTATTTTACTTCATGTTTATTTCAGAGAAACATTTTGTGTAATTGTCTAATCTCACTATTAGCTTATTTAATTTCTGATTACTTTCTGATTGTTTCCTCTGGAATTCTTAGCAGTATTTATTGTGTTTGATGTAAATATGGTCTGAGAACCTCTTGAAGGTGTGCAGCCAAGTTGCCAAATTATTTTATAAAATTTTGAATAAAGGCTATATTTTATGAGCTTCATATGAACAACCAAGATGTTACTAATATTAATAACTATGTGAACCCTTTTTATTTATTCATTTATTCATGTATTTATTTATATATGTATTTGTGTACCAGGGTAGTGCACAAATCTCAATGTTTGTAAGAGGGAGGTAGGGGTGTGTTTGTGTGTGTAAGAAGTAAGCAGGTCTGTGTGTGTGTTTGTAAGAGGGAGGTAGGTGTGTGTAAGAAGTAGGTAGGTTGGTGTGTGGTATGTATGTGTGTGTGTGTGTGTGTGTGTGTGTGTGTGTGTGTGTGTGTGTGTGTGTGTGTGTGTAAGAGGTAGGTAGGTTGGTGTGTGTGTTTGTGTGTGTGTGTGTGTAAGTAAGTAAGAGGGGGAAGGAGTGTTTGTAAGGGGGGTCATACCTCGCAATTATCTAGATGTCTGACTCATATTTTCAGTTAGTTTCTCATAAAATAATGTTGTTTTTTTTCTGGCAAATCATTCAGGATTGAAATCAGAAAATAATGGCAAATATTTGAGTTTTTAGAGTTGCTGATCCCTGGGCTTTGTTTTTAGTTCCTGTTACTGATCCATTGCCTTATTAGGAGGGAGGGAAGTTTCTTTGCTTACCAGTGGGAGTGGGAAGCACTGAGCGGCCTTTTTGTTCGATTTGGTGAAGTTTCAGCCAGAAACTAGTAGTCCATTGGTCGTTTTGGGCCAATTTCTAGCTCCTTTCAGCCCCCTGCTATAAAACACGCTAAACACGCATTTTCCAGCTTGTACCAACTCAGCACAGATCCTCGTGGTAGCCTGCAGAGTGATCCAAGCAGCAGAGAGCTAAAAGAGTGACTTTCTACCAGATATAAGTATTTTTTGTGGCTTTCCCACTGTTATTTAGCTAGTGACTGCATTTCGCCTGTTTTACTGCTACTTTAAGTGATTTCTGCATTTTACACTGTTTATTGCACTTTAAGTTACTAATTGTTGCAAATTGTTTCTGTAGGCTACACACTAAAGTGCGCTAGCCGATTTACAGCATTTATAGCATTTACTGTCTGTTTTTTTCCTTGTCTCTGTAAAAAAAAAAAAAAATCTCTTGTTTTCCTGCCTTACTGAACTAGAGTAGTCCAGTTTCAGAGTTGCTGATCCCTGGGCTTTGTTTTTAGTTCCTGTTACTGATCCATTGCCTTATTAGGGAGGAGGGAAGTTTCTTTGCTTACCAGTGGGAGTGGGAAGCACTGAGCAGCCTTTCTGTCCGATTTGGTGAAGTTTCAGCCAGAAACTAGTAGTCCATTGGTCGTTTTGGGCCAATTCCTAGCTCCTTTCAGCCCCCTGCTATAAAACACGCTAAACACGCATTTTCCAGCTTGTACCAACTCAGCACAGATCCTCGTGGTGGCCTGCAGAGTGATCCAAGCAGCAGAGAGCTAAAAGAGTGACTTTCTACCAGATATAAGTATTTTTGTGGCTTTCCCACTGTTATTAAGCTAGTGACTGCATTTCACCTGTTTTACGGCTACTTTAAGTGATTTCTGCATTTTACATTGTTTATTGGACTTTAAGTTACTAATTGTTGCAAATTGTTTTGGTAGGCTATACATTAAAGAGCTCTAGCCGATTTACAGCATTTATAGCATTTACTGTCTGTTTTTCCTTGTCTCTGTAATAACAAAAAAAAACAAAAAAATCTCTTGTTTTCCGCCTTACTGAACTAGAGTAGTCCAGTTTCAGAGTTGCTGATCCCTGGGCTTTGTTTTTAGTTCCTGTTACTGATCCATTGCCTTATTAGGAAGGAGGAAGTTTCTTTGCTTACCAGTGGGAGTGGGAAGCACTGAGCGCCTTTTGTCTGATTTGGTGAAGTTTCAGCCAGAAACTAGTAGTCCATTGGTCGTTTTGGGCCAATTCCTAGCTCCTTCAGCCCCTGCTATAAAACACGCTAAACGCGTAAGCTGATTTAGCAGAGTTCACTGTTGCACTCAAGAGCAGCGGTTAAACAAGGTTAAACTATTTGGGCCATCTAAATTCCACTCTTCCAATTTTCCCTTAGAACTACCTTCCTCGAGCTGTACTGCTGATCTAACCAGCATATCCTATAACTGAAAAGTTCATCTCTACTTGATTCCCAAGTAGACTATTCTCTATCTGTAAAGCCTAGCACTTACTCCTACAGTACTTGCACCTTGATAAAGCACTCTTATTATAGATAGTACCCCACCAGCCTAAAACCCACTTAGCCCGGAGTCCGTTGAAAGTCTCTTTATCTACTACTTCTAGTATGTCGAGGGATCAGTTGCTAGTGTCCTCTCCAGCTCAACTGGTGAACCTGGGAATATTGAGGCAATGTTACAATTGCCTCATGTACACAGACAATCCTCTCCTTCTCCCACAAAACACAAATACATGCGAGAGATGCAACTATACGGCCAAACTGGAGGCTGAGCTCTCTCAACATAGGACTGGCAAGACCAGACAGGAGGAGAAGGTAACCACACACAATACATACCCAGTCACACATGGTACCATCACAACTTCAAATCATACACATACTCACACAAAGACATACTCGGAGGCTCTGATCAAAAATTTACCAAAACAGCAGAGGCCACCAAAGCAGACACCCAAACAACTACCACCTCACGACCCAACACATGCAACACATAGACCACACAGTCAGAGTGTCAAACAGTCACAGCCCTTAAGGCCAAACAAAATGCCAGACACACTTGTCATTGGTGATTCCATAGTCAGACACACTGGCGTCCCGCTCACCAGACTGAGTAAAGAGAAGGTCACAGTAAGCTGCCTGTCGGGCGCTAGAATCCGCCACATAACGCAAGCACTCAGGTCTCTCAACAGCAGGTACAAGTATGACTCAGTCATTGTCCACGCTGGTGTCAGCGACCTGAGACGTACCTCCTTGGACTACATGAAAAGGGACATTGAGGAGCTCTCTGATTATGTAGCCCAGGCAGGTATGACCCTGACCTTGAGCAGTATCCTACCTTCACCTAGAATGATGCCACAATACAGTGATAAGATGATCAGCTTTAATAATTGGCTTAAATTCTGGTGTCATTCAAAGGGGATCCAATGTCTGTCTGCCTGGGATGACATGCTGGACAAGCCACGCTGCTTCAAGGGACGGCTTGCAGCTGTCACCCTGGGCTTCCGGATATTGGCAAAGGCTCTTGCCACCCCATAGTGCCTTTTTAGGCAAGGCTCAAATTCTAAACCTACCACCCTAGAACACCAAAAGGAAAAACTAAGGGTAATGCTGCTCAATGCCAGAAGTCTCAATCTCAAGATGCACTCGAGGCCCTTCTCAATATGGAGAACATCGATGTCTGTGCTGTGACAGAAACCTGGTTCAAGGCTCCTGAGAGCACCCCAGCACTAACAGGTTTCACCTCATATCACCCCTGGTTCAAGGGCTCCATGGACCCAGAGCACCCCAAGTGATTTCTGCATTTTACACTGTTTATTGCACTTTAAGTTACTAATTGTTGCAAATTGTTTCTGTAGGCTACACACTAAAGTGCGCTAGCCGATTTACAGCATTTATAGCATTTACTGTCTGTTTTTATCCTTGTCTCTGTAAAAAAAAACAAAAAAAAAACTCTTGTTTTCCTGCCTTACTGAACTAGAGTAGTCCAGTTTCAGAGTTGCTGATCCCTGGGCTTTGTTTTTAGTTCCTGTTACTGATCCATTGCCTTATTAGGGAGGAGGGAAGTTTCTTTGCTTACCAGTGGGAGTGGGAAGCACTGAGCAGCCTTTCTGTCCGATTTGGTGAAGTTTCAGCCAGAAACTAGTAGTCCATTGGTCGTTTTGGGCCAATTCCTAGCTCCTTTCAGCCCCCTGCTATAAAACACGCTAAACACGCATTTTCCAGCTTGTACCAACTCAGCACAGATCCTCGTGGTGGCCTGCAGAGTGATCCAAGCAGCAGAGAGCTAAAAGAGTGACTTTCTACCAGATATAAGTATTTTTTGTGGCTTTCCCACTGTTATTTAGCTAGTGACTGCATTTCACCTGTTTTACTGCTACTTTAAGTGATTTCTGCATTTTACACTGTTTATTGCACTTTAAGTTACTAATTGTTGCAAATTGTTTTGGTAGGCTACACACTAAAGTGCGCTAGCCGATTTACAGCATTTATAGCATTTACTGTCTGTTTTTTTCCTTGTCTCTTTAAAAAAAAAAAAAATCTCTTGTTTTCCCGCCTTACTGAACTAGAGTAGTCCAGTTTCAGAGTTGCTGATCCCTGGGCTTTGTTTTTAGTTCCTGTTACTGATCCATTGCCTTATTAGGAAGGAGGGAAGTTTCTTTGCTTACCAGTGGGAGTGGGAAGCACTGAGCGGCCTTTTTGTCTGATTTGGTGAAGTTTCAGCCAGAAACTAGTAGTCCATTGGTCGTTTTGGGCCAATTCCTAGCTCCCTTCAGCCCCTGCTATAAAACACGCTAAACGCCAGAAGCGCGATTTAGCGCAGAGTTACCACTGTTGCACTCAAGAGCAGCGGCGGTTAAACAAGGTTAAACTATTTGGGCCATCTAAATTCCACTCTTCCAATTTTCCCTTAGAACTACCTTCCTCGAGCTGTACTGCTGATCTAACCAGCATATCCTATAACTGAAAAGTTCATCTCTACTTGATTCCCAAGTAGACTATTCTCTATCTGTAAAGCCTAGCACTTACTCCTACAGTACTTGCACCTTGATAAAGCACTCTTATTATAGATAGTACCCCACCAGCCTAAAACCCACTTCCCCCGGAGTCCGTTGAAAGTCTCTTTATCTACTACTTCTAGTATGTCGAGGGATCAGTTGCTAGTGTCCTCTCCAGCTCAACTGGTGAACCTGGGAATATTGAGGCAATGTTACAATTGCCTCATGTACACAGACAATCCTCTCCTTCTCCCACAAAACACAAATACATGCGAGAGATGCAACTATACGGCCAAACTGGAGGCTGAGCTCTCTCAACATAGGACTGGCAAGACCAGACAGGAGGAGAAGGTAACCACACACAATACATACCCAGTCACACATGGTACCATCACAACTTCAAATCATACACATACTCACACAAAGACATACTCGGAGGCTCTGATCAAAATTTACCAAAACAGCAGAGGCCACCAAAGCAGACACCCAAACAACTACCACCTCACGACCCAACACATGCAACACATAGACCACACAGTCAGAGTGTCAAACAGTCACAGCCCTTAAGGCCAAACAAAATGCCAGACACACTTGTCATTGGTGATTCCATAGTCAGACACACTGACGTCCCGCTCACCAGACTGAGTAAAGAGAAGGTCACAGTAAGCTGCCTGTCGGGCGCTAGAATCCGCCACATAACGCAAGCACTCAGGTCTCTCAACAGCAGGTACAAGTATGACTCAGTCATTGTCCACGCTGGTGTCAACGACCTGAGACGTACATCCTTGGACTACATGAAAAGGGACATTGAGGAGCTCTCTGATTATGTAGCCCAGGCAGGTATGACCCTGACCTTGAGCAGTATCCTACCTTCACCTAGAATGATGCCACAATACAGTGATAAGATGATCAGCTTTAATAATTGGCTTAAATTCTGGTGTCATTCAAAGGGGATCCAATGTCTGTCTGCCTGGGATGACATGCTGGACAAGCCACGCTGCTTCAAGGGACGGCTTGCAGCTGTCACCCTGGGCTTCGGATATTGGCAAAGGCTCTTGCCACCCCCATAGTGCCTTTTTAGGCAAGGCTCAAATTCTAAACCTACCACCCTAGAACACCAAAAAGGAAAAACTAAGGGTAATGCTGCTCAATGCCAGAAGTCTCAATCTCAAGATGCACGCACTCGAGGCCCTTCTCAATATGGAGAACATCGATGTCTGTGCTGTGACAGAAACCTGGTTCAAGGCTCCTGAGAGCACCCCAGCACTAACAGGTTTCACCTCATATCATGCGTTCCGGCCCCAAAATCCGGACAACACCAAGAAAGGAGGGGGGGTGTCCATATTCATAAAGGACACCCACACCTCAAAGTTGGTGGCAACTCACGATGCATCGGAGACCATCCAGGTGCAATTAACCATAGGCAAGACTGCTCTGCAATTTGTAGCATGTTACAGGCCACCCTCTCAAACTCAGGAACCTCACATGGCCTTCCTGAAAACATTGGAGGGGATAAATGTATCTCCAAACACCATCATACTAGGTGACTTCAACTACCCTAATATAGACTGGGAACACTACTCAAGCCCAAACACTCTAACCCAAAGATTCCTGGAGTTCATAAACTCAAATGCCATGGAACAACTAGTCACCATCCCCACAAGAGGAGAAAACATACTTGATCTCATCATCACGAACATGGGATCAAAATGTTCAACACCGGAAGTATACCCCTCATTAGTGAGATCAGATCATAAACTAATCTCGCTGGAGGTCCTCATCCCGCCCCCACCTGAAACAATAAAGACCACAGTGAAAAACTTCTCAAAAGCCGATTTCACACTTCTAAAAACTAGTGTGGTCTCCTTTAAGGCCCCTGAGCCAGTGGTAAACATTACTCAAACCGCTGAATCACTTACAAATGCCTTCTACCAGCACCTACAGGACTGCATGGATCAGGCAATCCCAAACAAAACTAAGACTCTCTGTACCAAAGGCAAGCGTCCAGTCTGGTGGACCCCAGCCATAAACAAGCTCTACAACAAAAGGAGGAAGCTACTACAAGATAGAGCAAAATCCTTGAAAGGTAAGACACCTTTGATCATTATAAGTAAAAACTAAGAGCTCTCATAAAATCATCCAAGGCAAATTTTGAGAGAAAAATCGCCAAGGACTCTAAAGAGAATCATAAGGCCTTCTTTAGCTATGTTAGAAACCTAGGAGGAAACTCCCAGATATGCTCAGAATTAGTTCAAAATGATGTGAAAATTACTGAACCTACACACATTGCCAACATACTGGCTGACAGGTTCAGTGCAAACTTCTCCCCCAAAGGGAGAGATATCTATTCCGGGGGATTGTACCCCCCCCAAACATCCCCACCGCCCAGGTGAGAACTGCCCTCACTAAGGCAAAAAACACAGCATCCATGGGACCGGATGGTGTCCCCGGCTGTGTGCTTCACGAACTCAAAGAGGAATTAAACCCACAGTTAGGACAGCTGTTTAATCTTAGCCTCACCTCAGGATACGTACCCAAGGAGTGGCGCACGGCGACTGTGGTCCCACTTCATAAGGGCGGTGCCTCCACAGACCCTGGAAATTACTGCCTTATTAGCTTGACAAGCCTTATCTGCAAAGCCATGGAGAGGATCATAATGGAACTCATAAATAAAGACATAGGGAACTTGCAGACTTTGGATCCAACCCAGTTTGGCTTTGTCAAAGGCAGATCCTGCCTCTTAAACTTGGTTGACTTTTTCGAGACTGTCACCAAGGCCATTGATGAGGGAAAGGCAGTCCATACAGCCTACCTCGACCTGGCAAAGGCCTTCGACACAATACCCCACTCAGGTATCATCGAAAAACTCATCAGCTTGAATGTAAACCCATACATCACAAGATGGGTTGCAAACTGGCTAAGTGACAGAACCCACAGGGTCAGAGTTGCTGGAGCCATGTCAGACTCAAAGCCTGTCACAAGTGGTGTCCCACAGGTCTCAGTCCTGGGTCCACTCTTGTTCGGCATCTACTTTTCTGAAGTACAAGCAAACACAGGAGGGTTATGGCTGACAAAGTTTGCAGATGACTGCAAACTGGGCCATAGTCGAAAACACATCTGACACAGATATCCTCCAGAAGGGCCTCACAGAAACGGATAACTGGTGCCAGAGCCATGGCCTGAAGTTAAACGCCAAAAAATGCATAGTCATACCCTTCGGGAAAAACAAGGTTACCCCTAGCTACCATATAGATGGCAATCCACTGAGCACAGAAAAAGTCATCAGGGATCTGGGGACCCAGGTTGACAGTAGCCTTCGTTTGACACTCATGTTGCTAAAGTAGTTAGGAAAACCTTCTATATCGCCCACCTGATCATGAAGGGATTCACATCTAGATCAAGGGAGGTCATCGTCCCCCTGTACTCATCACTCATTAGACCTATGATTGAGTACAATGCCCCATTCGGAATGTATCTGACCAGACACCTGCTACAGCTTGAAAGGCCCCAAAAGTTCCTCACCAAAAGGATAAAGGGTCTCAAAAATATGTCTTATGCTGCCCGACTGAAAGAACTCCAGCTCTATTCAGTCTCATACCGCTTGCTCAGAGGTGACCTGTGCCTGACATATAAGGCCATGTCAAACCCAGATTTGATGAATATGCTTCACCTCAAAAAATCTAGATCCCTCAGAACCACAAGGGCGGGAGACTTAAACCTTGACACGGTTATAAATATAACGTGCTGGAGGGACAGATTCATCACCCAGAGACTCCCTATGCTGTGGAACAAAATCCCGGTACATGTGAGGCAGAGCACCTCTCTGGCCTTGTTCAAGAGGAATCTTGACCGATGGATGGGAGATTGCAGATATACCCCAGGGATTACTTCAGTGTCACTGCTTGACAGAGGCACAGCAAAATGATAGGCATAGTTTTTATTCAAACTAAAGGGGTGGCGAAAGCCACATAACTATGGGCTAGGCTTATAAATGCCCTTGGGCAGATAGCCTAGTATGAACCTATGAACCTATGAACCTATATCCTTAGAAAATGCATACTAATGCAAACCTTGTTGTCCTATCCGCTTTCTAAGGAGGTAGGGTATGTATGTGTGTGTTATACCTTTCAACTCTACAAATTTTCACAGAATGTCCAGATTTTTGCCTTATATTTTTGATCTGTTCTTCATAAAAATTCAGTTTTTTTTACAAATCAGTGGGATGAGCTAAAGATTAAAGTTGCTAAATGACGTGTATTTGAGTTTCAGACATCATGTACTTCAGAAAATGCATTTTAACACAAATCCTGTTATTCTAGTAACATTCTAAATGTGTCCCTAGTTTTGGGCCTTTGTCCCCAACATTATAACAGGCTTTCTCTAGATTTCTTGTGCAAAGAGATTGAGGTGTGTGTGTGTGTGTGTGTGTGTGTGTGTGTGTGTGTGTGTGTGTGTGTGTGTGTGTGTGTGTGTCCTTATGTATAAGAGGGAGGTAGCATATCCCTCAATTGTCCAGGTTTTTGCAGAATGTCCAGATTTTTGCCCCATATTTGTCTTAAAAAGGATTGAAGTTACTAAATAATAACAGGCATTTGAGTTTTAGACTTCAAAACCTTTAGAAAAATGTTTACTAACACAAATCCTGTTTTAGCAATTTTCTAGGTTCATGAAAGCAATATTTATAATCTGTCCCTATTTATTTTAGGCTTTGTCCAGATTTCTTGCACTAAGAGGTTGAGGTGTGCGTGTGTGTGTGTGTGTGTGTGTGTGTGTGTGTGTGTGTGTGTGTGTGTGTGTGTGTGTGTGTGTGTGTGATGCCCTAGTTAGAGTTAGCAGATGGAATTTATTTTCAAGGAATTGTGAGCTTCAAGGGAAAAGACGTTTACTGCTGCTCATGCCAAGTCTGCTTAAAATGTGCAACTGTTTTGTTTAGCAAATGTTACCATGATTGTGGTATAGAATTTTAAAGCAGTATTTAAAGTACAGCAGGCAGCATCCTTGCATCTGTAGGTTCTAGTCCCACAACAAATTGATTTTGTATTTTAAGGGGGTGGGGTGCTGCAGTCCTGAGTATGATGTTCTCTGGATGAGATGCCTAGAAACTATGAATCTGTCCAGCCATTTCCTATTGTAATATACCAGCTTACTATTTTTTTTTATGTAATATAGGCAATTTATTCTTTGAGGGCAGCAGGCACTTAATTTGTAGATGAAACATTGAAATATAAAGTTGTTTTCTAGCAACAACCTCTTCATTAGTTTCAGATATCTTTAATGTGGAGTTATTCAGATGACTTTTACTTCTGCAGAGATTCTGCATATTGACTGATATTGGTAGATTGTATTGACAGAAGTTTGAGTGGCCTTTTATGGTTGAAATGTTCTGAATTGGGCAGTTTGTCAATACTGGTTCATATGTTTTGTTTCATTGCTTAGTGGAAAAATGTTCAAAACTATAAATTTAAAATACACTCTAACAAGTGGTGCTGTATTATGCAAGGGATATAATTCAATTTATATATTATAATTAATAGAGTCAGTAAGGTGAATCAAAGAACGTTTGCATGGCCCTAAAAATGTGTGCAAGGGCCTATGGTTTTAAAACAGCCCAAAGCTAAACTTAACCTGCCACTGGCCAGATGCATTTTCTTTGATTGTGAGTTTCAATGCTGTTTCAGTGAATGTGAGTTTCAAAGGTAGAGAAGTTTTAATGATAAGTCTGTTTTCATTGTAAGACTATTGCTTTGTTTAGGTTTAATAAATGCCTATCAGTGTTTGTGCTATAAAATTTGAAATAAAAGTTGTAAATGAAATCCAAATATCAGTAATCATTGTAGAAGTAAAGCATAAAACAGTACGCACACTGAGAGATTTGAAAAGTGTCTATGACAAATGGGGAGAAATATCCAAGTAATGTGACACTGGAATGGCTGCATGGGTGGGGGTGGGAGGGCTGTGTGGGCAGAGGGGGGGGGGGCGGTGTGGGCGGAGGGGGTGGGGCTGTGTGGGTGGGTCTCTGGGTTTGCACCCCCCCCCTGCAAAAAATCCTGCGGGCTCCCTTTTGCATTTGCATTGCTTGATGAACTGCAGTGTCATTCATGGATTTCAGCCATACCAGTTTCAACAATGTCATTCATCAATCACTTATAATAGATCCTGAAAAATCACTGATGTGTGTTATGTGCTTGACAGACATGTCTCTAGGTTACACTACTTAAAGGATTCCATTGGTGTGCACAATGTTCCATACAACATATTTCCTGATTGTATCTGCACTTACTTATCATCTGTCAATCGATCTGGTTAGATCAAATATTTTCAAACAAATTTGTTGATAACTTGCATTTTAGGTCAACATAGTCTGGGCAATTGTGCATCAGGCAAAGGTGTATATTCAAGTGATTTACCTACATCCAATATATATATATATATATATATATATATATATATATATATATATATATATATATATATTTATATATACACACACACATGGTTTACTAGCATATAGTCGACACTCAAAAGATATTCCCATCTGAAATGTTGACTAAAAAGTGGAACATGGAATGTTGAGAAGGACAGAATGTCTCAACCATACTTCCAGTTGCAAATTCTACCTTTCTCGACATCTGTGATGCGCAGTCTGAAACCATACCACATGACATGATGATATTGCACCCCTCCAGAGGGATACACTCCCAAACCCCCTGCACATTATGTATTCCAACTCAGAGATCACATTACAGTGGGGGGAAGGGGAAATTTCCCTATCCCCACTGCACTGCGATCTCTAGTTACAAGATTGACTTCATCTGTGCGAATCTGCTGTGCATTCACTGAAACAGGACTTGCACAACTGAAGGTTCGGCAACACAGGTCAGCCAACCATAATTCGACATCCCATGGTTGCTGAAACTTTCCCTCGGAATTTGAAATGTAAACCCACACACACACACACACACATACACATATGCATGCACTGAACATTTACCTTCATCTTCATCATATCAAAGTGCTTATTAGCAAAAGAAAACAATGTACTCCAATTTTTGTTGCTTCTTGTCTATTCCTTAAAGAAGCAAGTTGATATAATAATATGATAAACATGACATAGAATCAAAGTATTGCAGTCCTTACATGGAAAATTATATGCCAGCCTGCCAACTGTTTAACTAGTCAAGATATTAAAATATCTGACAACTAAACCCTCTCTTTAGTTAACTGTAGTAACAGGAATATAGCATGCAGTATGCCATTCATTACTGTAAGCATATAGAAATGGTATTGTCTTTAAGGATAACAAACAGGTTACTGTGGCTAGTGCTAAAACGTGCACTTCATTGTGTGATAGTGTTTCATGTCTACACATTTTTCACATATCTGCAAAAGATAGTGCAAGATTAATGGACAGTATAATTTAGCTGTCTTAATTGTCCAGTATTCTGTACCTTAAAATGAACTGTATCTGATGCCTTACTATATTCTATAATGACGGTAATGCATCACCCGTCTCTGAAAAAATAAAAAATACTGTTGCAGTCTGCCCTGTTGAGTCACATATATTTCTGGACTACTGAAAGTGATCATTAGTAATTTATCCTTCATCCAAAAGTATTTACAAAGAGCATTATGTCACTGAGGAAAACAACATGATCAATGAGTTCTTAGATTCTGTGGTCATCCTTCTGCAACAGAGTCCATACAATGAAAGGGAAATCATGGTGACTGACTACATGGAATTCAGAGCTACCAAAATAATGAAAGGGTATGACAATTCTGTGGTATGACAGGAGAAATTGAAAGTTTTCTGTGTATAAAACAGGGAAGAGAAGAGAAATGAAGACTATGATTTAGACATATTACTTTGTCTAGGAATAAATAGGTGGCTTAGAGATGAAGGAGAAGGAACTGCAATGGAGGTAAAGATGGCAGCATGAAGGGGTATTTTAAACTCCACTTTAGAAAATATTAACCCTTTGAGAAGATGGTGAGCCCCGGACTGAAGTATCTGAGCAATTGCTAAAGTATACATCTTCAGGGGCAGTTCATAAGTGGTTGGTTTGGAGCAAGAAAAGGGTGGTATGAGTATGTGGTCAGTTCATGTTGGTCTACATGCAACATTCTGAAGCTTCAGCTTAAACAGACAAAACAATATAAAATGTTTAAAAATAAGTGGACACTTTTCTTCCTGGAAAAAATTAATTCCTGTCATTATGCCATATCTACTTTGATCACAGCCATTGCGTCCATTATTTTTATTGACTTAAAATGTAAATATACAAGCAAAAGTCCCCTTCTCCACAAAAAGTCCCCTTCCCCTAAAAATGAGACATACAATTCAGCAACACTGGACCAGTACACATTAAGTATATACAGACATATCCTGTTCAATAATAATATGCTACAGTCATCTGAAGGGGTGTGATAGTATGCTGATCTTAACATTGCATTATGATTATCAAACAAAGACAATTCAGCTTTCATTTATTAAGATCCATGTCAAAATGTGCTTTCTTCCTTTCTAAAATGAGATTTCCACAAATAAAATACCCTAGGGAAGCCAAGAACAAATGGATGACCAGGTAGGCTGCCTTAATAAAGGTACGGTGGGATGTTGGTGAAAAAGCTGGGCTACCGGTAAAGCCTTGAGAAAGGCTGTGCAGGTCGGCTTGTGGTTGAAGGCTGAGTAAAGCTTTTAGAAAGGCTTCGTATACAGGTCATAGTTCTGGCTGGTGACAAACCAGCTGGCAGTGCTCTGCTCTCTCTAGGACCTACAATCTGTCGTTTTTCATTCATGTTGAACACATCATCCCCCCCCCAGTAGGGAGGGGACCAAAACTGCTTGAAGAGGGAACTCGAGAGTGGCAAATCGTTTGCAGGCAAGGAAAAGACCAGGCCTTAACTGTCACGGAATCTTTGACCCCAGTCTTGTATCTCAGAAAACAACGCAATACACAACAACCACTCGCCTGGACCTCTAACAGACAGATGATGAAATGTTGTTGTACCTAAATTCGACAGCCAGTTTTGATCTCACCAGTCTACCTCCAGCCCATGGTCTGATACTTCCCCTGGTGAATTCAGACTCATTTGTTTTTGGTCAATGGTTCATTTATATATACATATATATATATATACACACACACACACACACACACATATATATATATATATATATATATATATATATATATACACACACACATATATATATATATTTTTTTTGTCTTTCATGTTTTCTACAATGGTTCAGTGTTACTGTTTTTTTTGGGGTCTTTCTAGCTTTTCAGGTTACATATCAGTGCCTTTTTAAGATTGTTTTTTTTAATTAACAGCCTTCATTCAGTTCCATATCTTAATACATTTAGTTTGATTGATATCATTATTTAAATTTTTTCACTATTTTGTTTCTCTTTTTAGTTTCTGTATCTTATTTTTTTGGATATCTAGCCTGGTTCTTATTTTTTGGTCTTATTTTTTGGTTTTCTAGCCTGTTTCTTATTTTACATACATGTTATTTTACATACATGTTGTTGCTATTCTCTATGGCTTTGCTTTTGCTTATTATGCTCTTTTAGGTCATCCACCATCCTGATTTTATTTTTCAGCAAGACTATTTTTAGTTAACTACATTTTTTTAGCTAATTTTAGCTAATCACCTTACTTCACTATTGTAGGTTTAGAGTGATTCTACTAACCACATATGAGCTGGCTCAGGGTATCTAACCTATCAGATTGTAAGGTGTGAATCACAATAAAGGTTTTTTTCACCCCACATTTGGCTCCATCACAACACCCCCAGGTACTCTTATAAAAGGAAATCCTCAGGATCACTCTTTCCATTAAGGAACTATGCTTCGATGGTGATTGTACTTCTGGTACTTTTTATTTCAATAAAGTACGACCTTCTAGAATCTGAACTTCGACTACGTTGATTTTTTGCCACTATGGTGAGCAGAGCTCCTTAGCCGAGCCACATTTACATTGTTTTGCCTGTTTTTTCTGTGTGTTTCATCTTTGATTTCTATCTGCCACACTAGCGGTTCCTCTCACCAGGCGACCTGACCAGCCGGAACTACGACCTGTATACGAAGCCTTTCTAAAGGCTTTACTCAGCCTTCAACCACAAGCACTCAGGTACGCACAGCCTTTCTCAAGGCTTTACCGGTAGCCCAGCTTCTTCACCAACATCCCACCGTACCTTTATTATGGCAGCCTACCTGGTCATCCATTTGTTCTTGGCTTCCCTAGGGTATTTTATTCATGGACATTTTTTTCCCTCTGCATAGGAGCTTGAATACCCAGGTCCCACAGACAATCATTTTCCTGCTGGACATTTCTAAAATGAGATGGATTTTTTTGCTTTCAGAAGGCACCCTTATACTGCATTGGGGAAAGTTATGGCCATTTTTATGAAGCAACCTCAATGCATAATGTTGGTTTGCTGGGCACCAGTAGTCATGCAGTGAAGCAATGAGATGGAACCAAGGTTGGCATAATATAGCTTCTGATATAATGCTCAGTGCACAGTTACATTAATGTAATTTCTAGATGGTGTATTAATTTAGTCACATACAGACCTCCTTAGCATATAATGGCTAAATGAAGTGTTCTGTGATAATGCGCTTTACTCTGTGATACACAGCAAATAAAGAGAACTATTTCACTTTACTCTACATGCCTGAAAATAATACTTTGGTGCACTGTGCAGTGGAGAGCAACACTACTATTTTTAACAAATAATGACATGTTATAAAATTATAATCAAATAAAACCAATAAGAATATATTATTTTATTTTATTTATAAGTTTGCAAAAATCTTTACTTGGTGCACTGTTTAATCAAGATGCAACACAAAGCACTAAAATCTTGATTGCTTTCCAGGCACTATTCTGTAATTTCTGATAGTATGAAATGAAACCAAATGACTACAAGAAAATACTTTCCCTTAATTTAGTTCAAACATAATTAAATACACTATTTAATGGGGAAGCAATGTCTTATTTCCTCTTCTTGCTAATTTTATAAATGCTATTCTTTAATATCCAATAGTGAAACTTATAGTCCAATATATGCAAGAAGAATATTGCCTTTCTACAGATTTGGAAATAACATTTGGTACAAAGTTTGATGGGGAGACAACACAGCACAACATCATCTTCATTGCTTGCCATTTGAAACCACGTGGCTCTGTATTGGTGGCACAGTTAATTCATCTTTGTATCTGTGTGCACAGTTAATTAAGCTCTGTGTTGGTGGCACAGTTAATTAAGCTCTGTGTTGGCGTGTACAGTTAATTAAGCTCTGTGTTGGTGGCACAGTTAATTAAGCTCTGTGTTGGTGTGCACAGTTAATTAAGCTCTATGTTGGTGTGCATAGTTAATTAAGCTCTGTGTTGGTATGCACAGTTAATTACCTTCTGTGTTGGTGTGCAAAGTTAATTAAGTTCTGTGTTGGTGTGCATAGTTAATTAAGTGTTGCTGTACATAGTTAATTAAACTTTGGGTTGGTATGCACAGTTAATTAAGCTCTGTGTTGGTATGCACAGTTAATTAAGCTCTGTATTGGTGGCACAGTTAATTAAGCTCTGTGTTGGTGTGCACAGTAAATTAAGCTCTGTGTTGGTGGCACAGTTAATTAAGCTCTGTGTTGGTGGTACAGTTAAGCTCTGTGTTGGTGGCATAGTTAATTAAGCTCTGTGTTGGTGGCACTGTTAATTAAGCTCTGTGTTGGTGTACATATTTAATTAAGCTCTGTGTTGGTGTCACACTTAAGCTCTGTGTTGGTGTGCACAGTTAAGCTCTGTGTTGGTGGCACACTTAATTAAGCTCTGTGTTGGTGTGCACAGTTAATTAAGCTTTGTGTTTAAGCTCTGTGTTGGTGGCACAGTTAATTAAGCTCTGTGTTGGTGTGCACAGTTAATTAAGCTCTGTGTTGGTGGTACAGTTAATTAAGCTCTGTTGTTGGTGTGCATAGTTAATTAAGCTCTGTGTTGGTGTGCACAGTTAATTAAGCCTCATATAGGGTGTTCAGTAATATGATGATAAGCTATGCTATGCAAGAGAGAATGATTGTACCCTTCTAATGACAGCCTCTCTAGTGGAATTAATACTGTTGGTGAGGAGAAACTGTTTTAAGCAGAGACAATCTGAAAAATGTCACATTTGATATACTGTTCAGTGGGAACGCAACATTACAACAACATAGTCTCAATTATTTGTCCAATAACCAATAACATTTATTTATTTATTTATTTTATTTTACATTTGTTGACTGGAAGTGTCTGACTGAGCCAAAAGCCCTTTTTCAGCAGAGGCCCAGGGAGAAAAGCTCCAGATAATTCAAAGAATTTTACAATTACAATGCAGTTTAAGAACTAATACAGTAATCAATAGTAATTCAAAGACAAAATAAAATGCCAACAGTACTGTGTTAGAATTTTAGATAAGATGACTAAAAAGTTACATGGAAAGCAAAGGTAGGTTGATGTTTATACTTGTTATATAATACATGAACTGTACCAGTATCCTAGGAGGTATAAGCAGCTAAGGAATGAGATGGATATGAGAAAAAGGAAGGAATAGATAAATACGGATAGAGGATGATTATTAGAGGGAAAAGTAAGGAGAGAAAAGAATGATGGATGGTTTGTTAGAAAGGATACATTCAGGGAGGCTGAGAACAGTTGCAGATCCAGTGCCTTATAAAGGAATTTTTTGAGGCCAATTTAAATTGTCTGGGATGTGGTCTTATTTCAAGTGAAAGTTTGTTCCATGCTACAGATGGGTGGTAGCTTTACATGTTGCACCCGGTTTTGGAATAGTGGGAGATGAGGGGGCTTAGAGCTGGACAGAAGGCTGGCTGATATAGAATGGAGTGCATGATTTGGAGCTGGGAGACAAGAAGCTGGTGAGGTAGTTCAAGCCAATTTAGGTATTTCAGGGAGAGATAGTGGTGGGATTTATAGCTTTGTTGAGCTGCAAATCTAGCTATCTTGTGATAGGTTGACTCAAGCTTAGTAAGTAGGGTGGAGATGAGATTATAAGTATTTGGGAACAATATGTTAAGCACGGGACAATATAAGCATTTGTGACTGCAATCCTACCTTCAGTGGTGAGAAATGTTTTATTTCTATACAGTAGTCCTTTGTTTCTGATGAGTTTTTCTAATGCAGTTATTTATGTGGAAGTCATATTTCAGCTGATCATCAATGGTAATGTTGAGGAGTTTTGTGCTAGATTCCACTTCAAAAAGAGTATTATTTAGGAACTTTATAGTGAAGGAAGACTTGATGTGATTAGCTTTTTTGGGGAGAAAGAGTAACAGTTTGGTTTTTTTAGGATTGAAGATGAGCTGATTATTGGAAAGCCATGTCTCAACTGAGTTGAAGGATGACTACATAGCTGTTAGAAGTTCAGAAGGAGAATTGGCAATGGTGATGACTGTAGAGTCATCTGCATATTGGACTATGGAATATTGTGCGCAAGAAGAATAGAGTAAGTTAGTAAAGATATTAAAAAGTAGTGGTCCAAGAATGGAGCCTTGGGGGCCACCCATTTTTACTGGAAGGGGAGTAAATAGTGTAGAGTGCAATCTCACTGACTGCAACCTGTCACAGAGATAGCTGGAGAACTATGCAACTGTATCTGGGGAGAAGTTGAGGTCACACAGTTTGTTCAGTAGTAGAGATTGGGAAACAGTGTCAAAAGCCTTTGAGAGGTCAAGAAATAGACAGGAGATAAGTTTGTTATCATCTATGGCTAAGGTAATAGTGTTGAGAAAGGACAGTAGAGCTGTGGTGGTACTATGTTTGGGTCAGAACCCATGCTGTGAAGGAGTGAGTAGTTTTTCCTTTATGAGATATTGCATAACTTCTGTATGTATGCAATTTTTCTAAGACATTTGATAAAGGGGAGAGGATAGCAATAGGTCTGAAATTTGAGATTTTAGAGAAGTTACTTCCTTTATAAATAGGTAGAGTGTAGAATTGTTTCCTGACTGACAGAACTTTAGATTCACATATGGAGTGATTGATTATGATAGATACAGGCAGAGCAAGAGAGTGGCAGCTTTATGGAGAAAATATGAAGGGATATTGTCAGCAGATACAGAGCATGGTTTTAACTTGGAGAGTCGAGTTTTAATGTAGGTAGTAGGAACAGGTTTAAGAGAAAAAGTGTTAATGAAGTTGGTAGTAAGAGAGGGTTCAGAGCAGCTAGGAGGATTGGTAATGAAGGAGTTGGGGTTGGGGTTAAATAGCTTAGATATTGATTCAACAAAATAGGTACCGAAGGTGTTAGCTGTCACTTCAGGTGATTTGTCTGGGTACAGCAGTGTACACTTGAAATGATACTGTCTGGGGTAAGGTGCTTTGTGCCTGTACGAGTCAATATAAACGTTCTAAGTTTCAGTTTCTGTAAGTCTTCCACTATAGCAGAAAACTCCTGACTGATGAATGCTTTAAAAATTGTCTAAAAATAGAGATCCCTTGTATTAGTCCAGCCATTAATGATGGGAAAGAAATAGGTATATATCAGATGAATGCAGCCTCCACAAAACTGAAAATTGATCTCCCAGAGGAAAGAAACTATGCCGCCTGTAATGTTTATAATATTAAGTGTTCCAAGACAAGACATGGAAAAATCTCCAATGCGTTATAATAAAAAAACTGCCAAAGTCTTACTCCAAACTGACATCCTACTGCCAATCATAGCAGATAATATCGTCTACCCAGCTCTGCATACACTATAAATATTAAAGCATAGTTAAGACGTAGGTAAGATGCTATGGAATGCCAGCATACACAATTAGGTGTGTATGTTAGATTCTCATCATTTTGAAATGTTAAACATGGATAATAAGCATGATCTAACTGAACTGGTATACAGTTTGGTTACTGTTAATTAGTTTGGGCAAAGACCAACTGTATTTTTATGTTTTATTCATTCAAGAGATGAGGCAAACTCTTGGTGGTAAATCTTCAGAATTTGTAGATATAGACTAGATTGTTACTCATTTTCATATTAAACAGAAACAATTCAGAACATACAAAAATATACCTAAAACAGGGTAAAAAGTGCATATATAATATATGTATATTTAAGTTTTTTCTTACTTTTACATAAGTGAATGCCTAGATTAAGGCCCTTGGCTTAATCTAATAACAGTTTTTTGTGTAAGCAAGTAAATAAGAAAACACTAATAATAATAATAATAATAATAATAATAATAATAATAATAATAATAGTAAGACAGAATATATGTGTGTGAATGAGAGGGGGATAGAGGAATGGTGAGGATGCAGGGAGTAGAGGTGGTGAAGGTGGATGAGTTTAAATACTTGGGAGCAAGAGTTCAGAGTAATGGTGAGTGTGGAAGCGAGGTGAAGAAGAGAGTACAGGCAGGAGAGTGGGTGGAGAAGAGTGTCAGGAGTGATTTGTGACAGATGAATACCATTAAGAGTGAAAGGGAAGGTCTACAAGAGGGTAGTGAGACCAGCTATGTTATACAGGTTGGAGACAGTGGCATTGACAAAAAGGCAGGAGTCAGAGCTTGACATGGCAGAGTTGAAGATGTTAAGATTTGCACTGGGTGTGACGAGGATGGACAGGATTAGGAATAAGTATATTAGAGAGTCAGCCCAGGTTGGATGGTTTGGAGACAAAGCCAGAGAGGCAAGATTATGTTGATTTGGACATGTGCTGAGGAGGGAAGCAAAGGATATTGGGAAAAAGATGTTAAGGATGAAGCTGCCAGGTAACAGGAAAAGAGGAAGGCCTAAGATAAGGTTTATGGATGTGGTGAGAGAGGACATGCAGGTGGTTGGTGTGACAGAGCAAGATGCAGAGAACAGGAAGAAATGGAAACAGTTGATCCACTGTGGTGACCCCTAACTGGAGCAGCTGAAAGAAGAAGAAGAATAAGAAGTAAATAAGAAAACACTGAATGTAATGAAAGTTTTCCTTTAGTAAATAAATGTTCAGTTTGAAAACTCTGTAGTTGAGGGCAGATGTATATTTTATTCTTATGCTTCCATGGAGACAAGCTGACTGGTTCACAGGTTCATAGGTTCATAGGTATGTACTGGGCTAAAAATTTCCCTTCAAAGGTAAAAATGAAACTCTGTTCTATGTGTCTGTGAGTTAAACACCTAACCATTATGTCAGCTCCCAAGCCCATTATACCAACCCCCAACCCCATTATTCCAAACTCCAATCAAAGAAATAAACACCAGAACACTTTTTTAAAGGCTAAAAGTTGATGTTTTCTGAAAACATACAAGTTGTATCTCACATCTGGAAGGGGAATAAACATAACATCAAGAACAGACAGCAATTAGTGAAAACAGGAACACAGGTTGTAACATGCGCTTTAGAATGCATAACATTAGTTTTAGGTTAGGTTTTGCCTGGGTATGTAGCTGTCAGTTTGGGACAATTGTTCAATCGAGGAGGGTTAAACTGCATTATTTGAAGTTTAGTTTTGTCTGTTTATTTTAAGCTAATAGGTTATGGAGATGTTCCAGGTATGTGTTTGTATTTTTGTTTAAGGTTTTCAATAGAACAAAAACTTTTGCAATATATGACTTAGATTCAAATGGAGATGACTACAAATAAATGTATAAAAGATCAACCTGCCAAACATTAGTGGGTGCATATAGCACAAAAGCTGGAAAATGGAAATAGTAACTTGTTATCATAGTGGCTGTGCTAAACACATTATTCTGAAATGTGAATAGCCTCACAGGTATAGACAAAAAATGAAAGATTACTGAATTATATTAAGAAATGAAGAGTAAAAATAACAATGCAACAGAAGACACACTTGGAAAGAAATAAGCATCGGAATTTGATAAAGAAAATATTTCTGGAAGGATATTCAGCAGAGTATAAGATATAATAACTGGGTAGCCTAGACAGAAATTATATTTCTTAGGAACATAAGTATTTAATTGAAGGGTAATAAAGTAAAAATGAGACACTAGCACTTTCCCACATACCTATTAAAAATGGGCAGTGGAGATGATTTGATAGTTATTGGAGAAGACAGAAATGTCTTCAGAAATTATAGCTAGTGAGTGGGATAAAATGAAAAGTGGAATTCAAGAAAAGGGTAGAAAAAGAAAAAGAGATATGGTTAAGAAGTAACAGGAATTATTTATATGGACTGACAAATGTTAAAGAACTGCAGAATAAGGGGAATCTCACAGAATATGAAGCAGCACAATTGTGACATAATAAACAGAAAATAAGGGACTATCTGGATAATATGCAAGTGTAGAAAAATTGCTGTACGAGGGTAGTGTGACAGCGGTGAGGTCTGCGGTGGGAGTGACGGATGCGTTTAAGGTGGAGGTGGGATTACATCAAGGATCAGCTCTGAGCCCTTTCTTATTTGCAATGGTGATGGACAGGTTGACAGACGAGATCAGACAGGTGTCCCCGTGGACTATGATGTTTGCAGATGACATTGTGATCTGTAGTAAGATTAGGGAACAGGTGGAGGAGACCCTGAAGAGGTGGAGATATGGTCTAGAGAGAAGAGGAATGAAGGTCAGCAGGACCAAGACAGAATATATGTGTGTGAATGAGAGGGAGGACAGAGGAATGCAGGGAGTAGAGGTGGCAAAGGTGAATGAGTTTAAGTACTTGGGATCAACAGTTCAGAGTAATGGTGAGTGTGGAAGAGAGGTGAAGAAGAGAGTACAGGCAGGATGGAGTAGATGGAGAAGAGTGTCAGGAGTGATTTGTGACAGACGAGTAGCAGTAATAGTGAAAGGGAAGGTCTACAAGAGGGTAGTGAGACCAGCTATATTATACGGGTTGGAGACAGTGGCACTGACAAAAAGGCAGGAGTCAGAGCTTGACGTGGCAGAGTTGAAGATGATAAGATTTGCACTGGGTGTGACGAGGATGGACAGGATTAGGAATAAGTATAATAGAGGGTCAGCCCAGTTGGAAAGTTTGGAGACAAAGTCGGAGAGGCAAGATTATGTTGGTTTAGACATGTGCTGAAGAGGAATGCAGAGTATATTGGGAAAAAGATGCTAAGGATGAAGCTGCCAGGTAACAGGAAAAGAGGAAGGCCTAAGATAAGGTTTATGGATGTGGTGAGAGAGGACATGCAGGCGGTTGGTGTGACAGAGCAAGATGCAGAGGACAGGAAGAAATGGAAACAGTTGATCTGCTGTGGTGACCCCTGATGGGAGCAGCCTTAAGAAGAAGAAGAAGAAGAAGAAGAAGAAGAAGAAGAAGAAGAAGAAGAAGAAGAAGAAGAAAGATTGCTGTTAACTAACTGCTTTTTGATAATAACTCCAAAGAACAAAATCTTTTAGCATGACTTAGCAACAGAAATAGGAAATGGCTGCTGAAAAACTTAGGGAGCCTATAACAAGAAAAATAACCAGAGATCCTGTAGAGGTATTAGAGATATTTGGAAAAGTTCATGAAAATGTATATAAAGCAGAGAAAAGACACCCATCGTGTTCTTTTAATAATCACTTTTCCTCAGCTTCTAGTCCTAATTCTGTTACACTATTGCTCTCTTATTCTATTTGGTTTCCTTCAAACAGAGCATTCATATTTTCTGTGGCTTTGCAGTCCATCCAAAATGT
>NC_056727.1:683807099-683992099 GCF_019279795.1 Protopterus annectens | reverse complement strand
ACAGAAAATATGAATGCTCTGTTTGAAGGAAACCAAATAGAATAAGAGAGCAATAGTGTAACAGAATTAGGACTAGAAGCTGAGGAAAAGTGATTATTAAAAGAACACGATGGGTGAATATAGCAAATAGAAGAATAGGCAAAAAGAGAAATTTCAATTTTAATGAAAATAAGGAAAAAGGAGGGTAGCGAAGAAAATGAAGAAGTAAATGTTAGATGTCATGCAGTAAAAGGAAATATTTCTATTGGGAAAAGAATAAGAGACAAAAAAAGAAACGTTTAAAAGAAAGAAATTAAGGAAATGGATATTTTAAGAGTAGTTAGTATAAATATTAACAGCATAATAAATAATGGAAAAGGTTAATGGCATATCAGTAGTATGATGCATTAGGAACTGATTTTATAATTCTAGTTGATGTTAAATTGTTAAACAAAGACAAGAGAGAACTATTAGAAATGTTATGCATAGTTTTAACTTATAAATAGAAATATGCAGAAATTGCTTTGCTATTACAAAGAAAATACAACAATTTTAGTTCATATAATAGTTAAGTCAGGAAATAACTGTAAGAGACATTTGTTTAAAATGATGGCCTGTAAGGTTTTTCGCTATGTTTGCCTATACAAGTGAAAAAGAGGGAAGGTTATTTGACATGACTATACCATATGTGACAGCTAATATGCACATAATTATGATTGCAGATTTTGATTGTAATGCAAGAATAGAAAGAGGGAGGATATTAAAAAAGTTGAGAAGATAAAATAAGTTTTAAACATGGGTGAATTGAAGATAGGAAAAAAGGTGAATATACATATAGAGGAGAAATTAATTACACCATTTTTTTCAGAGATGGTAAAAGAAGTGGAAGTAGGAATAATTAAGGTAACTTTTTCAGATCATGTGGCATGTATTCCTCAAATTTAGAAATAATGCAGAGGATATTAGAATAGGAAAAACCATAAAAAATAAATAATATCCAAATAAAAGAAGAATCTGAAGAAATGGTAAAGGAACTAATGGAAGATTGTATGATGACTAGAGTGATGTATAAAAAAGTAATAGAGGAGGAAAGAATAAAACAGAAAATTGAAGAAAGAATGTGAAAGAAGAGAAACATATTTTTTTAAGAACAAGTTAAGAAAATAAAAGGAAATCAAAGAAAAATGTGGGATTTGATGGAAGATAATAGTAAAAATTCTATACAGATAAAGAAAAATAACTAAATAAGATTAATAATAAAACAATAGACACTTTATTGAGGAAACTACAATTTTAGATGCAGGAGGAAAAGGAAGAGGTTTCACTATTTTGGTGAAAAATAAAGAGAAAAAATTTAGCAATAAAACAAGCAATTTCAACAGATAGATTAATAAGAACAAGGCACGAAGACATAGAAGAAGGAGTGAGCACTTTTTTGAAGAAAATATCAGGAGAATAGGAAAGGTAACAAAATAAAAATGGGATTGTGAAAACTCACAGATGAATAAAAATGAAATATTAAGAAGAAAATTAAACATGGAAGAAATAGAGAATATGTAAAACAGTGTGAATGAAAATTCTTTATCACAATTAGGTAGACTAGTCTACAAGTTTAATACAAATGAAAAAAGGTCAGAAAAAATACTGTTAAAAGTTGTAAATTAATAGAAAGAACAAGGTTTTGGGGAATGCAGTATATGTGATAGTGCAGTCAAATTAATATGACAAAGAGGAGGGAAGGGGGATTTTGAAATTGGAAACTAACATCATTAATGAATAACGATTATAAGCTATTAAGTAAATAATACAACTAAAAATTGAAAGGGTTATGAAAAATAAATGGAGAAAATGAATACATGAAGTAAAAGGATGGAAAATAAATGATTATTAATGATATTGAAAGAAATATTTTGCTGTGTAAAAGAAGAAGATAAAGTGGTAAGGACAATAGGAATAGATTTAGAAAAAAAAACACAATAATATCATGAAGGAGGAATTATAGAATATTCTGGAAATATAGAATATTCTGGAAAAGCACAGTGCAGAAAACAAGTAAGATGGGCATGTAAAATGGCTTATGGTAAAAGAAAGACTAATCTTACAATAGCTGGTTGGATAACAGGAGAATATGAAGTAGAGACAGGTGTGCGACAAGACTGTCCCTTAAGTACTTTATTTTTGCTTTATGTATAAATCCAGTTACAGTGACCAGAAATACAAACTTGGACAATTATAGGTATAAATATAAGGGTGAGATAGAGATTCCAGTAATGATGGTATATATGTTCATAGGTTCATAGGTAGGTACTAGGCTATTAACCCTAAGGCCTATATAAGCCTAGCCAAAAAGGTATCCTGGCTGATGATGTAGCTTTAATTGCTAAAATCTAAGATGTAGCTTTAATTGCTAAAATATTAGATAGATGATAAAAGTAGTAATGATCCCTGAGAAGGCTATCCACCCTGCAGTATGAACATTGTCTCTAGATGATTGCCACTGTTGAGGGGACATCCAGACCGCAAGTGAAAAAAATGGGAAAAGGAATAGTGGATGGATGGTTGGATTGAAGTAATAAAGATAGTAGTAGAATGTTTTAAATACAAGTAAAAATAAAGTGTTTGGATAAACAATACAAAGGCTAGTATTTATTTTAATAATAATAAGATATATTAGGAGTAGAATTTTGTAGTTATGATATCATGAAAAACAATGGAAGGAATGTTTAAAAGAAATACAAGAGATGTATGTTTGGGAGAACATTGAAACTAAGTTTTAGAAAGAAGGTATATTTGATAAATAGTGATTAGGGATCACTATTCACATTAAGGAATAGAATAGGGAAATTGTCATATTTAGGTTGTACTATGAGCATTTATATCACGTTATCGAAAGATGAAAATAGCGAACACTATTTCATTGGCCCCAAAACATCTAAACATGAAAATATCAAACATTCAGAACAGCATTTTTTTTTTCCCATGGAAAAAATTTACTGCTCTGAAACACATACACACAACACAAACACATCAAACAAACAGCAACCACACACATACACTTAAATTCCTACATCTAATGCTACACTAAACTAAACATACACTACTATCTACCCACTTACCTTAACCCAAACCCTAACCCTAAGGTCCATCACTATCACACACTCACCTAACCCGTGCCCTAACCCTAACTCACTTAAACCGCCCCAACCCTAAAGTCTGTCACTATCACACACACGCCTAACCCGCGCCCTAACCCTAACTCACTTAACCCGCCCCTAACCCTAATGTACAAACAATCGCACACTTACCTGAATCCAACCCGTAACTTTCCACCACAGTGCTAAGAATAGCGAAGCCACAGAAACAGCCAATCAAATTCTTTCCCAAGGAAAGAATTTGCTGTTCTGCAGCTTCGCTATTCTTAGCATTTGCTGAATAGTGTTCGATATCAGAACATTCGAAGTTTTAATACTTCGATGTTCTGATATAGACCCTACTATGATGTGTCCAAGTGAGGTAGAACAGGGAATTTTGCAATCAGGTTTTGTTTTCATATGGGGATCTAGGTTGAACCTGGTAAGAAGAGGGATACTATGTAATAAGACAAAGAAAGGAGGGGTATATTTGAAAAATCATATTGTTTTATTAGTTTCATTATTTTATATAATATTTTAACAGGAGAAATATATGATAAAGAAAATACAGTTATTTAAATTGTGAAAAAGTACAAAGAATTTTGGCAAGAAATAGAAGAAAAAAGAAAAGAAATTATAAGATAAAGAAGGCAACGGATATAAAATAGAAATTAGGTATTTATAAAATATGTATTATGTTGACTCTTCTGAGGAAACAGATAAACAGACAAGAAGCTATTGAAAGGAAAAAGAGATTTCAAGTATGGGAAGAAGGTCAGGATTTCATGTGATTATTATAATGATTAAACAACTGCCTGTGAAATGAGAAATGAAATATAAGGCAGTGGAATATGGAAAATGTTTGGCAAGTAATGAAATTGAAACATTCAAGTCTGCCTTTTTAGAATGTCATAGAGTTAAGGTTTTATGGGGCTTTTTAAGTCAATAGAAAGTATGGCAGTGGGTAAAAGTATTAATATCAAAAATATTGCATTTTTTTTTGTAGAAAAGAGGATAAAGTGACAACAGACAAAAATATAGAGTTTGTATGGCTGCTGTTAACCAAATATATCAAGCTAGAACAAAATTGATTTGTTTAACAAGAGGTGGGATAAGAAAGGATTATTTAAAATAATAAAATTCTAGTTATGGCAAAAGGGTAAGGTAGATGAATTGATAAATTATCCTTTTTCTGTGTAGTGAAGACTGGAAATTGTATATGTTTATTTTTATTCATTTACATTTCTTATTTTTTGATTATAATAGCATTTGTTTTGATTTTGATAGTTATTTTTACAAAGGAATATTTTGTGTAGTGAAGAAAAGAAGTTGTGTCAATTAAGAGCTCCTACTCTTTCCAATAGGTGCCATGGAACCTTTTACACCCACCTGAGCCACTACCAACTCAAAGGGAACCTCAGTTTAACATTTCATATGAAATAAGACATACTCTGGAGTGCAGAACCCCTTCTTGCTGAACTGCAGTCTCAGCAATTCAACTACCTGGTGTGTGAATGCAGCCCACAGCCTTCTGCACCAAAGATGACTGAACTACCTGATGTATGAATGGAAGCCAAGGCCAAAGGATTTACGAACATCTTTATGATATTATGCAGTTTAATGAAATGAATGCATTATATAGGCACAAAATTTCTCGTAATAAAAATAAGAGGTTCTATTTTTCTTATATTGGAACAGGTGACTAAAAATCCTATGGATGACCCATGAGGATGTACAATTGAATATAGAGAGTTACACCACAGGTCCAGTAATAAGTCTGGTCTGAATGATGCTATATCAATTTTGAGTGCCTTAAAATTAAGGGCTATGACATTATAGGCTTAGCTGTGTACCCATTAGAACATTAGATGCCATGTTTTTTAGATTTATAATAATGAAGACAACTTTTATAGTTTTATATTTTATACTGGTACAATTATTTATCCTTTTATACACAAGTTGCATATTTTTCATGTATGGTATTTTTTATGTACGGTATCTTTTATGTATGGTACTTTTTTTTACAAAAAATATTACCCTAACAGCAGGAATATGCTTTTGACAGGTTAACTATTACTGTTGGTATATATAAGGGTGCTACACTCCAGTACAAAATTGTTGGGGCGTTTGTATTTACATGCATATATACATAATATATGTATATTTCTCTACACTGGAAGTTGGACTTGATTTTTTTACTGATCTTTTGGGGCATTTGGAATTAACTGAAATAGTTATCCTGTGATTTTAGGAGTACTTTAATCTGTCCTGCACACATGCTTTCTAATTTAATTTAATATATGCTCTTTAATATAACTTAAATAATTACAATTTCTACTTTTTTAATCAATATTATGTGATTTGTTAGATGCCATACCTTTAAGGATTTGTGTGTTAATTTAATGAATTCACTTAGTTTGCCCAATGGTTTTCCTGTTCTTGACTATTTAAGTAACAAGTGGAGGGGTAAGTATTGTTCCAATGAACTACTAATACTTATTTGGATGAAAGCGCTGAACCTTTATTTTATTTTATTGGATATTTAAAGATTTTCCATTACATCAAGATCTTGCTGCTGCTTTATTCCTGGGATGTCCACTCTCCAACTAGTGGAGTTTCTTGAGTTTGTATGTGGGCAAACACTTTTTGTGGTTCCATGTTGTCAAACCATAAGATTTTTGAATACAAAGCAAGATTCTGAAATATGAATCGAAATAAGAATAATGGCATCAAATATCCAGGCTTCAGGTAAAAAAACACTTTATTGTAAGAAAGTGTTTTTTTTTACCTAAAGCCTGGATATTTGATGCCATTATTCTTATTTTGATTCTTGCTACAGTTGTTTTTGGCATCAAATAGTACTATTTAGTCCTGTTTTTGTTGTTTTATACAAGATTCTGAAATATACCTGCAGAGTTATAAATGCAGGTTTAAAAGATTATATTTTGTATTAGTATTTGTTTTTCTTCTTTTCTGTTAAGTTCTTTATGTCTGTTTAAATAAACAAATATAGAAAGACAATTTTGGACCAGAAATAAAAAAATGCACTTATAAAATTCTAAAAATGAGAAACATGATAAATATCTCAGAGAAATACTCACAGTACAATTTATTAAAACATAGGATTCCATTTGTACTAACATTCAAGCACCCTATGGTTAACCTGTTAGGCTCCATGAATGCCCAACATTCACACTGCTTTTGTCATAAACTTTTCCAAAAACATAAAAAAATCACCTCATGGGGGGGGGAGTGCAAGAGGTAAGTTGGCTGCATCTACCAGGCATGGCTTTTTAATATAAATATGTTTAATTGTCAAATACCATTTTATCCATTTAATGTATAGTACCCCTGGATACAACAAATCCAGTGGTTTCTATACATTCCCATGCTTTTATTTACTCCCCTGACCACATTTTCTTGTTGGACTTTTTTATTTTTTTTATTTTCTTCTCCTACTTATTTCTCTGCAATAACTAGTACCAGGCTGGGAGTAGAGAAAGTAAGCAAGCCTTCTCTTTTTGTTGATTGCTAAATCCTATACCCATGGAAGAAGCAGCTATGCTCTCTGAAGAAGGGCTGCAGTGATCCATAGGATGATCACCACAATCATGCAACATAACAGCATATCATCCAAAGTGCCTTAGATCTGGTGCAGAGCAAACCTATTGCTCATCTCTGGATCTTGTATCTTGATTGCACAAAGAGAACATGGGCAATATTGCTTGTGTCTTTATGGTACAAAAGTTAGATGAGTTACATTAGGCAAAGTAGGACTTATAAAGATTTAATTGTAAAAGAGCTATCAGTGTGTACATGTGGTAACACTCATGTGATGCTGGCTGACATATTTCAGAAGATAGCCAGCCAGTCAACAGCAGAAGTATTTGTACTTCAAATATCACATTTTTTTCTTATAGAAAATTCATCCACGTTTATCAAATTAATTTCATTGTGTTTAATACTGACCTTTTCTGCTAGGATTATAATATATATATATATATATATATATATATATATATATATATATATATGTATATAAATATATTTCTTCTGATTCACTAAATATGGTTGGTTGTAACATGAGTTCATCAAAAGTCCCTTCTGCCGACTTGTCCAAAAAGAATGATATACAGCAAATCATTTCCTCTCCTCATGAACTTATCTATGAAATGGAAGAATTTCAGAAGAAAATAGACAAGATACAGGAACAGTTTTCTCAACAAAGTGAACTTTTTTTACAGTAGCACAAGTTAAAAAATAGAGAAACACTACTGAATGACATAGATTACCCCCTAAAGAATAAGAAATGAATACTGACGTTTTATGCAATATAAAGTTGCTGGATAAGCTAGAAGACCCTGAAGTTTTCTATAGTTGAAGAAACTTAAACATTGGTCATACAGTAAAAATGGAATTACAAAATACGTTTTCCTCACTACCTGAATGCCTAAAGTTCTGAAACTCCATAAAGGACATCACTATGGTATTGAAAAGGTCACATAGTTAAGACATGACCAACTTCTTAAGTCAATGCATCACTCAAGCTGCTCTTTTAAAACATCTGTCTCCCTAAAAAAGCCATGGGATTCATAAAAGTTACCACTATGTGTACTTTAGCATAAACTTTCTGTATTGAAGGACATCTCTACCACATTGCTTGTCATGTCTATTCAGTTAGAATGGCCACAGTAACTGTATGCTTAATGAAGACTTTGTGGTAACCTTAAGGTCTTAGTTCAATGAACAGTGAAAGATCTTGAGCAAGAAGAATGCTAATTTATGACTACAATACTCAAACAAACAATACAGAAGTACTTTATCACAGAAGGTTACAGTTTTCTTGCCTTCAAGGATACAACTGTTCAACACTTTATTATATACTAAAAATCATAATACAATGACAGAGATGGAAACAATGGACTTGGAAAATTCTTGTTTGAAGAGATACTTAAAAACTGATATAGCAAAAATTGTTTCAACTATAAAGCAAAATGCTTTATTGAGTCCTGCCATGCCAAAAGATTGAATGCTATTAAAACTACTAATGAAATTGCATAAATTAAAGATAACATTGGAATATTTAATGTACTTAGTTATGTTGTTGAATTTTAAATAACACAATTAGTTAAACTTACAAAATGTGAATAGCACACTAGTAATAACTTTCTACTAATAATAAAATTATCTCAACTTTAAAGCTGAAAAAATATTGTGTTATTTAAAATTTAACAATATAACTGTTAAATATATGAATATTCTAATGTGTGCATTTTATGCAATTTCATTATTTTATTATTAAGATGGCTGTAATGTGAAGTTTAATGAATTAGGTATGTCCATTTTTTGAAGTCTAGTTAACATTGTTGGTCATGTGATTTGCTATAAGGTTTTGTAAGTAAGAAGATAGGAAGCAATTGAATTATCTGATAAAGTCTTGATGGACAAAAGCATCTATTCATGTTATTTACTGTGATTCATGGTTGCTAATAAATTTGATTTATTTTATTCAACCTGGGTTCCTATTATCTTAAATTCAGATGTTTTTAAGTTGAATGCCTTAATACTGTCAAGTCATTGTACTTCCTTAATAGTTTGCACTTATTTAAAGTTCAGAAAATGTAACTTTCTAACCATTGATATTAATATTATTAAAAATCTGCATGTCATCACTAAAGCTAAAGTATATGTTAAAATTGTCTTGTATTTGTCAAAAGAAACAATAATTGCAAAGGGTACAAAACAACATTTTCAACTTATTCCAATTAGTTTCTCTAGTGGTAATTGAGCTTCTAGCAGATTATGTTATAAATAATCTTAATATGAACATTTTTGAATTTGGAAGGGATGTAGGACATTAAAGTATTGCTGTTAGCAGATTATTTGCTTATTTTTATTTTAGATATAAATAATTATATACCTCATACTAATTTATTCATTGGTAGTTACAAGTCTTGCCATTAGAGGACCATTGAGGAGCCTAGTCCAAATTCAGAGTTGCTTCCAAAAACTGATGTGTGAAGGTCACACTGTAGGCAAATGTGGAGTGAGTGACTCAAACCATGTACCTCAGATACTACAACTCACAGCAACACTGCCCCAACTGCCAAATTAATACAATGTAATAAACTGTGTGACTTAATTTCAGAATAACAACACTTTATTAACAAACAAACAGGGCCTGATGGGGTACTGTATTCTCAAACACTGTGTGCCATGGATGCCATGGTGTACACATACTGTTCATGGTTCTTGTATACAGTGCAAGCATTCCTGAAAGCAAGGAAACTGTATAACACTGATGTCAGTCTACACATTAACAATGCTTTTTTCCACACATGTGGTACACAGAGGCTGAGTACATGGTACTAAGGGGTACATGTAGACAGTTCTGCATGACTGTCAGTCTTTCCTGCTGCTCTTTTTGCTTGCAACGTTTGTGAATGACTGAATCAGACATTCTCCTAAGACATTATGATGGTGCATCTCCAGTTCAGGGGTGCCCAAGTATATAAGTAACACTGTTTCTAACTAGGGACTAATGACCATCCATCACTCTCATCTGTGCTTGCATTGTAAACTGCCACCATGGCTGTGCCTTACTGCAGTGAAGTACCTTCCCAAATGTAAATAAAAAACAAATCTGTGGCTACAGTGATCTTGTGGGATTGTTTAGTGCTAGCAGAACATTTAGCTATATGCAGATATGATTTGTACAGTTCCTGTGTCCAGTTCCAACAAGTAGTAATGCTGGCATTCTTCATATGCTTTAGGGTGTTATCCATACCACAGAATGCCAACTGTTATGCTGGAAACATTTTCATGCAGAACATAAAGCACCACAGGGCATTAGCTCTTTGGGCTATATACTATACCTGACTGGACATATAGCAAAGCCATAGTGGAGCCCTATAGCTACATTTAGGACATGTGAAGCATTGTACCATGCTTTTTTGGTATAAATGCAGCTTCTTCTCCTCCTGTGCTAATAATATAGTGACATGCAAGTCTCCTTGAAACTGGATGAATACAAATGAGTAGTGGTGCTCTAAAGTAAAAGAAGTGTAATTTGCATAAGATTTAATTTAAGGGATGTATTTCCTCTGAAGCTGCCGTTGCAGAATGTGTATTACATCACCATGCAAAATGGTGAATGATTTGCTTACCTCACTGAGTCACATTGTTCGGAATGCATTCTGCTGTATGTCCTGAGCCATTTATACGTGATTGTAATCCTTTACTTGAGATTTAGAGTGACTGACTGTCATTGTCATTTCTTAGCACTGTTATGATGAACCAGTAACAGTTGTCATGGGTCACTGGGCTGTAGTTGTAGTGCAATAAACATTTATCTTTCCTTATCCATGTATACCACAAATTACATGTTTATGGGCATATATGGTGTCCTAGATTTGTATTCCTTCTCAGTTCCCAGATACTTCCAGGTACACAGCAGGATACACTGTTGCTGACACAAATGTTGGCATATTTGTCAAATGTTTAGGGTTCTGTTGTGGGCTATCTATCTCACACTGACCTTGTATAATTATGTGCATTACTAATGAATAGAAGCAACATAAAATAAATACCATTGTAACTGGAAATGTCAACAGTTAAAATACTTGGACATTATCATAAACTCAGACCCTAATTCTGCAATAAAAGCAAATTATGTTGGTGTCATTACTGCACTTAAAAGTGTTATTTTCATTGGAATATATATAAATATAAATATATAGAGATATAAATATAGACAGATTGTAAGAACTGGCAAGATTTCCATAGATTTGCATGAATTTCATGGTCTGACAATTTTATATTATCAAAATATTTCATCATTTTTAATATTCCTATCACAGATTATGTGTGCATGTCCCAAATATTTCCTTTATGGTATAAATGTGGCAGTAACTAGGAAAAACATAACTCAAAATGGAAAGGATCTGTGGTTCCCCATTTTGGTAATTATTTTAACCTTTTGTCTGCTGTATATGAAGTAAATCCATCCTTCCATCCTCAACCCCTTTTTCCCCATTTTGCACATGGGGTTGTGGTGTCACTTCAACAGTGACAATCATCTCAAGCCAAGATTTACACCACGGGGTGGCTAACCCTGCAGCGGTAGATAATCAGTACCACTCACTCACACATGCAGTCATTTATAGGGAACTACGGCCAATTTAGTGTGTCCAGTCCACCTCCTGCATGTCTTTGGAGTGTGGGAGGAAACCAGAGCATCTAGAAGAAACTCATGTGACTGCAGGGAGGACATGCAGATTCCACACAGAAGGCACCACAGTCAAGAATCGAACTGGAGAACCTGTTACTGTGAGGTGACAAAATTTACCACTGCACCACCTTGGCAATATCTGCAATAAAATTAAATTCTAAAATTGATAAAATTAGATGTTGATATTGACCTAAACTGGCACAACTTATTGATAAGTACAAATGTGGCATTCCAAAGTTTTAATTACTGATGTACTTCTTAATTTGTGACTCCATTTAATAAAGCATGTCCCTAAGTTTGCAATGATACATTTTGACTTGTATATTCTTTTCATATAGTATAGTTTTTTACTTATTTACTAAGTGCAGTGATTCCTTTTACCTGTTTATATCTTTGTATTTCCTTTTTTTATTCACATTCTGTTTAATACCAAGTTAATAGTGCATAGTTGAGTGTAATTTTAGAGTTTAATTGAATTATATGCCTGATTACTTAACATTTTTATTAATATTATATTGTTATTTCATTCAATTCAAAGTTAAATAAATCATTAAGGAAAAAAACAAATATGGCATTTTCTAAACAGAGTATTAGTAAGAAATGAAATATTGTTATTGTTATGTAGTACTGACTCCTATATCCATACATAATGGTTAACATACACAGGTCAGGTAGAGGAGAAGCTGTAGACAGCAATTAATAAAGAGTTGAAGGATTTTATTAGGGAGGGGAAGATGGCAAAAGTCATGTGGGATAAGCTGATCCTTCCAATAGAACAAGCTGGTTTGGGATTACCTGATTTGAAGGGGTATTTCAGAGCTGCACAATTAAGGCTCCAATACATACAGTAGAACAAGCAGAAAGCTGTAATTCAAAGTGGAAAGGGATGATGATGAAACAGGGATGAAGCTCAAGAAACAAGGAAAGACTGGGATTTTGGATGGAGCTCCTTAAGGAGAATGACAATAACCACACTAATATTATATTCATAAAGCAGCAGTAAATATTCTAAGAACTAAGCCGGAATGGAAATGGAGAAAGGTGATTCTGCAGATAGGGTTGACTGAAATTAGGTATACAGACAATAGCAAAGAGAGGAGTGGAATTTACTGCAGAAAACTGGCAAAGGAACCAAGGTATTAGAGTAAATAATAAGAGAGGGAAAGGTAACTGAATGGGAAGAGGCCAATAATTTATTTGGACTGGCGGCTAGAGATTTCCTTCATTATAAATGACTGATACTAGAGTATAGGCTAAGAGACAGAAATAGGGGGTTCTAAGCAAAAGACCAGCACTGGTAGACTTTTAATAGAATATAGAAGAGAAACTGCTGTTTAAAAAGGGATAATTAGTAGATCATATAAAATATTGCATGATAACTATAACAATCAATTACAGGAGGTTAGAAAGGATTGGAAAGTGAGACTGGATAAGCAATTTCCAAAGAAACAATGTGGGGTGTATATGTAGGACTCCCAAATGTGCAACAAAGTCTAGAAAATGTAGGATCTTTGCTTGGAAATGTTTATATGGGTAATTTTATACCCCAAGTAGATTACAAACAATTTTACCTCAGGTAGATAGCAAATATTGGAGGTGTGATGGGGAAGAAAGATATAATTGGGAACATATTTTTGGAGTATAATGAGTTGACAGCCTTTACTCTTTCCCTGCAGACTACTCTATCAGAAATACAGTGTAAACAAATTGATATAACTAAGGAAATTATTTTTTTTAGCTATTATAGAGGATGGGAACTGCATAGGCATAGTAAGGCCTTGCTGAGTCTAATTATGGTACCTGACAAAAAAAAAATATTAAAAAATGGAATTCAAAGTCTAAACTAACTACCCCAGAAACAGTAAATATAGTAACAGAGATAAAACATCTGGAAATGGGATCTTTAGAAAAGGGTAGAAGCAAATTGCATAGAAAATATGGGAATTGTGGGAACACTACAGGCAGAATATTGTTTTGGAGGAGGAATGAGGTTTAAAAGAAGGCAGGATTTAAATGAGTTATGTAATGGTTGACTTGACAATGATTAAATTGATTATAAGTGATGTATGTTTGCAACTAAAAATGTGTCAGTATGGTTTGGTTTCATTTTATAAATGTATGATTGAGTATGTCATGACAGATAATTTAATAAAGATGTCTCTTGTTTAACTCATTACATCCAAGTGAATCCTCCAGGTGCATCTTCAGTTAACTCATACTGACGCCCCTAGGCATCGAATATTGCTTGTCATATTTGCATCAATAATTCCAAAACCATGCTATGTACAAGGCTTTAAAATATTTCATCTTAAAGCCTTACACGATAGCAAATTCAGTAGCAAATTCAGCTGCATTAATATTTGACCCCTGTCTAATGCAGGTAAATAGATATTAACTATTGTTTTTATGATATTAAATTATAGAGATATAATGTTCACATTTTTTTCTAAATATCTCAACAACAAAATTAAAACACAGAACTTCTTAGCCTCATATGAAAGCTCTCAACTAGATGATTAAAATGCTCCTGACAGTGTGTGTGTGACTTTGAGTAGTTGCTGAGGTATTGCAAATTGTTCACAAAATATTACAAATGTAATAGTTGTTGTTTACTGCGACTTAAAACATTTGGTTTAAGACCTACAACTTAAAGAATACTACCACTGTAAAAATAGTTTGTGCTGAAGAGTTTGAGATTTATACTTCTGTCATAATCTCTATGATTCCAGAGATATGAACATTTGTTTGAAATGTGAGCACATAATTTGATTCTGTTAAAAGGCTTGGGTTTTGGCCATTGGAAGTTACAGTGCAAACTTCCTGAGCGCCATTGGAGTGAATGAGTTAAAAAATAAAGATGAAATGTTAATGCTAGTGACTAAAAACTTAACAGAATATGAGGGAATAACAATGGTACAAGGTAATTTATTGCATTATTTGAAGGTCATGGTAAGATAGTTGCCTTTGTGGACCATTTTAAGTCTAGCCAATTTCCCTTTCAAAGGTGAAAATTAAACCCTGTACTTTGTGACTGTGAGGTAAACACCAGAAAGAATATACCAATCCTCTTAAAAATTATACTAACCCCTAGATTCCTGTAGTTTCCATGTCCCTGCTAAAAATAAAATTAATGCAATGTGTGATATATACATATTATCATGCCAACTTACTTGCTTTTTCATGGTCAGCTTTTTCTGATTTTACTGATTTTTCTTTTCATGGTAGCTAAAACGTAATTCTGTACATCATAGTAAGTGCTCATATAACAGACATTTGTTTATTGCAATATTTTGGGATTGTCATTTGTCTTGATCACACATATCTACATATCCTATTTATGAGGGGCTAGCCATAAACTAGAATCAAATTTCCTTCAGAATTACCACAGTTCCTATAAACAAATTAGTGTAACTGCTCATTAAAAAAAAAGAAAGAAAAATAACTAAGGAGCCACATCATACATTTCATGGCAAGACAAGCTAATAAATTATCCTGTATTCTGCTTCTGGTGGAAATTGACATTCCAGCACACCTCTATTGATTGTAGCTTATTTACTCATTAAGTGTCATGCTAACTGACTTCAACTAGCCTGTGGCTGTTTATCTCTTAAATTAAGAGTATTTCATATGTAGGGGTTTAACTACTTTTATTCCGGGTCATGAACTCTGCCATCATGACTTTTAGGATTACACACACACACACACACACACACACACACACACACACACACACACACACACACACACACCAACACACACACACACACACACACACGCGCGTGCGCTCACATCTATGCCATATGCCTAAGCATCCAACCTGTGCGATCATTTTTTACAGTGGCATTTCATTACTATCACTTTTACGAAATAAGAGAGAAATCAGGCATTCTGCCCTATGACTCTGTGCACATTTGGCTATCTCAGTACTGTTGTCTGCATCAGTAACATGTTAGATCCTGAGAAACAGGTCATGTGGTTTGAAACCTCAAGTAAAATGTATTGCAAAACCTTTCTCGTTCAAGAAATGTGTCAAGTCATCTCTGTGCTCTATTGTTTTCTTTCTCAAGGAGTCACTATGAAGTTAAGTGGTGAAACTAAATTACAAATGTAAGAGATCATAATCATGACCATAATACAGTGACTATGTCATGTACCCAATCCCTTGTACTTACATAACGCATAGTCTTGTACCTTATTTATCAGATTCATTCACCAGGTTATTGTCATGCAGCCAAGCTATATCAAGGCTATTGCACGAATGTATAATGTCCTACACAGAGTCCACTATAACGTCACTAGACATGTCCTAAACTACTGACATTATACAAAACATACTAAAAGACAGAGACTTGTAACATTGTAGTTAAAAGATCCACTTTTAATACAGATTGCTCAGCCTAAGAATCACAAAGTGTAACTGACACTGAGAGTTGATTCCTTGTTGTCCAGATTGCTTTTTTGTTTATCACTATTCTTAATAGTGTTTTTGGTTTTATAATACAGGGAAACTGCATGTGTCATGTCATATAATATGTGAATGTGTGGAATAACAAGTTAACTGCTCACTGGAATACCTTTTCAAAACTGTTGTGAGAACTTGCAAAGGCATTAAATCAGCTATGGCAAAAACTGACCATTGACCAAACACCCAGAATTCTTTTTGGACAACTTCATCCTTCCCCATTCATTCCATAACTGTTCACTGGTGTGAGGAAAGGACTTCAGTAGTATATAGTCTGAAAAATGCCTTTCTGTCCATTCAGGACCCTCTACCCACATTAAGAGATGAAAGGAACAAACAGATATAAGTGATTAGGTTTTAACCATGTCATGTACATAATGGGCGTCAATATAAAGGTCCCAAAATAATTAATCTCAGCACAGTGGTGCAGATAGCATTGTTGTCTCAAAGCAAGATGTTCTCCCAGTATGATTCTTGGCTGGGGTGCCTTCTATGTGGAGTATGCATGTTCCTCCTGTGCTTATGTTGGTTTTCTCTGAGTGCTTCAGTTTCCTCCCACATTCCAAAGATATGCAGTAAGTGGACTGGAAATTCTAAACTGGTATGATATGGAAGAGCTACCACGGTATGGTTAGCCACCCAGAGGTGTAAACCTTGTCTCTAGATGATTGTCACTGTTGAAGTGACACCCTGATCCCATGTGCAAAAATGGGAAAAAAGGGATTGTGAATGGATGGATGGAATCATTCATCACCTCACAATAGGCCACTTTTCAACCCAGTAACTCACTCTTGGGCTGCACATACAGACTTTGAGCAACTTTCTGCACAGCTCAATATAACAATGCAGAACTTGGCAGCATTGATAATGAGTGGGAATGGGAACACTAAGCAGTCATTACATGCATGCACCATCCCATCCCCCACTCATCTCTATCCTTCAAGGGGTTATCAAAGAGGTCTCTATCTGGGCATAATTTAGGTTTGTGCCACCACAATGAATGCAATAAATTATACAATTGTACAAAAATATTTTCATTCATCTACCCTTTGCCATATAAATCAGCAACCATTGCAAGAGACATAAACACCTATGCTGAGACTTCATGATTTCTCATTGCTGAACACATAAATATCCTATATCTAGTTTACACCCCAATCAATCACCCTCCCATTTCAAGTCATACAAAGACAAAACAACAGACTTGTGCAGATTTATTTTAATACAGAGCTGTTCTGACTACATCAGCTTCTGCCTTACCACTTGGTTTCTTGTCTGCTAAGAACACTATCACTCGAGTTCCTTGGTCAAAAAAACCCTATAGTCTTGCAGTTCTGAATCATGTTGCAGTTCAGAATCATGCTGTGAGCCTGTAGATGTTCCATGTTGCATGAGTACTTTACTGAGCCCCTTTACTATTCCCTCCTCCACTTCGGAGGGATCTTGAAGCTAGATTGCTAGCTAGCACTTCTCTATGGTACATTATGTAAAAAAAAAAATTCTAATCACTTGCAAAGTTGGCTCACCATTTCTGTAGCTTATCAAGCCCATAGAAAGTCATTTGGTCTTTTCTCACATCTGGTGACCTGGCATCTTGATGGCCTGCTCTGGGGAAACCCTCAGTTAAATGTAGATAATAAACTGATTCTTTGGAAATCCTGGGTGGCTAAATGTCTCAACAGAGTTGGCCAAATATAACAGATGAGGAGTGACACAACCCTAGTTTTGTTGCATTCCCTCACCTACAAGAGTGATACAACCTCCTTACCAATGACTTCAAGAAATATGTGCAGTTAAGGCATGCCTTTCATCAATTCTAGCTAGTAACTTGGCCTAGAAGGTAGTTAGTCACTCTCACTTAGACACAAGCATCCTTTCCTGAGATTAAGGATATATTTTCTGTAATTAAGACCTCGCAATCTTACTTTCTGTATTGTAAAGCAGAGATTGATACATCCAATAAATGGCTGTTCCCTCATACTATTCTCTTCATTGACGAGAACCCCCAAGACAAACATAATATATAATTCAACATACCTCTTAAATCTGTCATGGACCACAAGAGTTTGTGATTGGTTTTCCAGAGGGGCTGTGCAATTCAGCAAATTCGCTCCTACACCCAGGCCACTCTAGTACACCTTCCCCTTTGGGGGCCGAAAAGAATACCTCACAACAAACTGCCAATGCCTTTAACTCCTTTTCCACAGACACCATTAATTCATTAGCAAGTCAACTTACTATAGACAAATCTAACCCTCCCACCTGTATATCTGCTAATCTCCCCATACTTCAACTACAACCTATCTCTACTTCCTACATCCTAAAACTCATCCAAAAACTCAAACCTTGTACCCCATCTGCAGATCAGTTACCATCTGAATGCCTTCAAAAAGCAGCTGAAGCAGTAGCTTATCCCATATCCCTCCTTATAAACAGAACCATCAATGAAGGAACCATCCCTGCTATCTGGAAAATTTCCCACATAATCCCATTACATAAAGGAGGTAGCTCAAATGAGTATTCTAACTACAGACCTATAGCACTGTTATCACCCTTAGCAAAAATTATGGATAAATGTATTCCTCTTCAGCTAATGCACCACTTAACTCAATATAACTTACTAGCCAACTGCCAACATGGCTTTAGGCCATTTCATAGCACTACCACAGCTCTCCTATCCTTTACCGAATGTATCAATAGAAACCGCAATAATAGTATTCTGTCATCAGCACTCTTCATAGACCTGTCAAAAGCCTTTGACATGGTAAACCACCATATGCTCTTAAAAACCCTTGAATCTCTCTCTCTAGATACCAAAGCTATTCAATGGTTCACTTCCTACCTTAGTAACAGGCAACAGGCTGTTCTCTGGGAAAACACACTTTCATCCCTTCTGCCAGTCTCTCTTGGAGTACCACAAGGTTCCATCCTAGGTCCTCTCCTCTTCTCTTTATTCATAAATGACTTACATGTAGCAATACCTCAAGCTACATGTATTCAATATGCAGACAACTCAACACTCATATGCTCTGCAAACACTTCCTCCGAACTACAAACCCTAACACAGTATATATTTAGCACAGTTGAGGCATGGTTCTTGAAACGTTGCCTCCTTTTGAATGCCAATAAAACCAAACTCCTGCTCTTCAGGCCTAATAGTAAGTCCCCCCTCTTAGACTTCTCTATTACTTCCAATAATGGTACACATATAGTCCCTGACTCTACCACTAAACTGTTAGGTATTATAATTGACAATAACCTCACTTTTGATAACCACATTAATAACACTTTTAAAACCGTAAATAGAAAACTTGGCTCCTTATATAGAATTAAAACCTTTCTAACTCCACAGGCCAAAATTACACTCGCTCACTCTCATCTTATTTCTACTCTTCTTTATGCCTCACCCATATACACTAACCTAAAGAAAAATAACCTCACTAAACTAGCAAATGCATACAATAACATTGCTAGATTTGCTACTGGAAACCCATTTAGAACTCACCACTGTCAGAATCTACTACAACTAAACTGGCTAGAACTGAAAAATACACTATTACTCTCCCAACTTACCTTTGTTCACAGGATATTTCACCAACCAAAAAATACCCCTATACTTTCTGACCTTATTTCTCCCTATTCTAATCTAAATTCACTATGCTCCTCTAATAAACTTCTTGTGAAGCTAACTAAGTCCAATAACATTGCAGGTGATTCACTATTCTCCAACACCATAGGTAAATACTGGAATCTTCTACCTACCACTCTAACTTTTACATCATCACCCTTCCTCTTTAAACAAAAGCTCAAACAACATCTAAAAACACTCTGGCTATGCCCATGCATCAATCCCGACTAATCTTATGATTCTATTAATTACTCTTCTCATAATCACCCTCTCTTACCTCTCTCTACTCACTCCCTAGAGTAGACAATCTCAAAAACACCCTTGTTAATTAGCCTCTGATATGAATTAATATAGAACGTTGTATGGTTTATATTTACTTAATCAATTATACTCTTCATGAATGTTTTACTAAAGTATAACTCCCCTATTATTATACTGTAAATAAAAGTAAATGTCCTTCCTAGTATAAATTTTCAACTAGTATATTTTAGATTGAACCTTATTTCTGTTTGTATTTTTACTAACTACTTGCTTTCTTTATGTAATGACTTGTTTGTATTAACTTCAATGTGGAGCTTTTCTCCCCGGGCCTCTGCTGAAAATGGAAATATATCCAGTTGGACTAGCCCGGTAAACAAATGTAAAATAAATAAATAAAATAAAATTGTGTTTCTCATGCCCTGGAGTGACAGCTAAACAGTCACCCTGCTAGACAGGGGTCCAGGGAAGTAAATAGTGTGGGAAGAAATAGCCAGGGAATTTTTATGGCTAGGCTTGTATAGGCCCTAGGGCTGATAGCCTAGTACCAACCTATAAACCTATGAACCTATAATGAGTTTCATGTTTTCTGTATATATATCTGGGTTCATAGTATATGGGAACAGTAGTCAAACTGGTAGATTAAATTTTAGATTTTATGACCCCCCCCCCCTGTCTTCATACATATGGATTTTAGGGATTTTTCTCCAGACACAATTAAACTATTTGACTTTTTGGTGTTTTGTTGTATTAGACAATTAAACTATCATCCTCTGAGAGGCTTTAGCTTCTTTAATTTTTTTTCTAATTAAGAGGCTTTATATATTTGTCAAAGGGCAAACCCCGACATCGCTTTCTACTCTCAAATTCCACACCTTCATAAAAAGACACATGAACCTCCTAGGACTTGGACTACAACTGGATTCATCTTTCTTTGATTCGGTTTACATAAAGGGGCATTCCAAACAAGTAAAGAGTAGCGACTAAAAGAACCAGCACTGGATCCACTCGACTATTCTTTAACTTGTTTATTAAGAGCTTTTCGTCCCTCAATATGTCAGAACTTTTCAGATAAAACATTCAGAAAATTAACTCATTTAAAAAGTATTTTACATAAGTCTTGTGTTCTTACTACACTAATCACATCTCCCTTCCTTAAACACAAATTAAGTTAACCCACCATTTTCATTTCTTTTACTAAAACAACTAGTATGTACGTGTTTGTTCACTTAATGTGTGCTTTTCTAAAATTAACACAAACATATTTACTAGCTTAAAAACTACATTCATTATCTATTTAAACTTTTCAACTTTAAAATACATAAAACTGAACTTATTTCATTGAGCCCAGGATATTGGCATGTGTTCATACGTAACTGCCATAATAGTTCCAATCTCTCTAACATGAGGGAACAAGGTCCCCCTCTATTATCTGGCAGCACTTGATCAATAGCTTTAAATGTAAATTTATGATCCTCATATTCAAGGGTATGTCTGGCAAGTGCATTTTCTTGTTTTCCTCTACTGATAAGATGTTCGTAGACTCGTTCCTTTAGTTTGCAATCAGTTTTCCCAACATAAAATGCTGGACATTGTTGGCATTGGGCCAAATACACGGTCATTTTGGAATTGCAATCAAGTTTTTTACTTATGTGGTACTTTGTGTTTCTTATATAGTATGTTTTACCTGTTTCCATGTACTTACAATAGTTACACATAAAATGTTTAAACATTTCAGGATGTTTTGGTGGTGGTCTACTTTTTTCTAATAGACTTTTTATATTCTTTCCTCTCCTAAAAATTATTTGTGGGGGTTCTGTGAGTTTGTGCGTAAAAGATGTATCACTTTGTTCTAAATTCCAGCTCTACTGCATTCAAGTTATAAGGTGTAATAAAACTATACGTAATGTAAAACCTATCCTTTACATTAAACTCACTCACTGGTGTTAACCTGCTTGAGTTATCTGTAACACTGATCATTTCAGTGTTGCTACTACCTTGTGTTAAAATAGGTCTGTAAGTTCCTATACTCCTTTTGAATTGAACTTCATCAACAAGTTGCACAATTAGGGATTCATGATATCCTCTGCTCAAGAACATCCCTCTCAGTGTTTCACATTCTGCATAAAAATCCTCTTCTGTTGTAGTCATTCTAGCTGCCCTGACCAGTTTGCCTTTAACTACAGAATGTTTCTGATGGTATGGATGGCTGCTAGAAAAATGGAAGAATGTATTAGAGTATGTCTCTTTCCTGTAGATTTTTGCTTTGTATCTACCTAAGTTTTTGTCTTTTTTTAACTCAATGTCCAAATAGGACATTGTGTCCTCATTGTAGTTAGAGGTAAACTATAAAAAGTCTGTGGTGGTGCTAAAATAATAAACTAACTCTGTTGCTGTCACATCATCCCCTTTAATGATAATAAAAGTATCATCCAAAAAATCACGTGTAAAATTATATCAATCCCCTAATCAGAGGTTTCTTGTTGATATACTCTTGTTCCCAATAAGCCATTACTAAGTTGGAAAATCTTTCTCCATGTGGGGACCCCATCGCAACACCTATTTTCTGTAAATAGAACTCATTGTCAAAACTGATATAATTGTTGGTTAGTATGAAATCTAACAGTTCTTCAACTGTTAGATGGTGCTCCTTTAGCTCTCATCATTCTCATCATGAAAGAAACCCACTTGATCCCCTCAGTTTGTGGTATAGATGTGTACAAGTCCTTGACATCAACAGTCAGGAAACTGTACTCTTCTTTAAATTCTAAGTCATTAACACTGCTAAGAAATGACCAGGAGTCTTTACAAATTTGCTTCTCTTCACTGATGTACTTTTTCAGTATTGTGTCTACCACTTTTGCACGTGTATGTAATAGAGTTTCTTGCATCTGCCAAAGGTCTCATAGAGGGTTGACTGTGCTTTAATGCACCTTTGGAACACCAAACAAAACAGGAATTCTAGGAGCTGGCATAGTTAAAAACTTATGCATGTTAACATCAATTTTCACCTCAATAAACATGTCATTAAGAGTTCCTATTACGTTATCAAAAGATCACAATTTTGATCAGAAGAGGGAAAATGCCACATATCGAAGTTTGTATTGTGGGATCACAGTACAGTGAAGATTGGAATATTTGCCCTTTTCTCACTGTAGCGTGCTCTCAGAGTTGGTATATATATTTAGCGGGGAGGTGCAGCTCCCCACAATAATAGTTTCGAAATGCTGCATTTTCGCTCTTATGAACATTTGAAATTGTGAACTTTCAATCATGTAATAGGAACCCATCATTAATGTATGACGTAATGTGTCCATAGGCTATGTTTAATTCATCTTTAGAAACACTTATATATGTTTCACTTTTTTAACATGTTTTTCATTTTGTCAACATAGTTGCCTATGTTCATTATGACTAGCCCTCCCCCTTATCTGGTTTCATAATCCCTACAAGTAAACTTTGTATCTCTCTTAGTGCTTGCCATTCAACCTAACATTAAAGTTGTTAGTTTTACCCTTACTCCTTGACTCAATGCAATTTGTAATATCAAGCTCACATATGTGCTCAAAGAGAAAAATAGCTGGATGTACAGGAGGGTTAAAAGTACTTGCTATATGAAACACATCATCACTCACTGCTCTGTGCCCTAACAACACTGCCAAGTTAAGTTTCCTGGTGAAAAGATTTAAAATCAAGGACAGTTCTCACCAATTCAGTGCAACTTGCAGGTACAAAATTGTGTCCTTTTGCCAGTAATTCAACAAGTTCAGACTCTATAGTAAAAAGTGAGTAATGCTAGCGTTTATGGCAGTTACATATGAACACATGCCAATATCCTGGGCTCAATGAAATAAGTTCAATTTTATGTATTTTAAAGTTGAAAAGTTTAAATAGATAATGAATGTAGTTTTTAAGCTAGTAAATATGTTTGTGTTAATTTTAGAAAAGCACACGTTAAGTGAGCAAACACGTACATACTAGTTGTTTTAGTAAAAGGAATGGAAACGGTGGTTTAACTTAATTTGTGTTTAAGGAATGGAGATGTGATTGTTGTAGTAAGAACACAAGACTTATGTAAAATACTTTTTAAATGAGTTAATTTTCTGAATGTTTTTATCTGAAGAAGTTCTGACATATTGAGGGATGAAAAGCGCTTAATATACACGTTCAAGAATAGTCGAGTGGATCCAGTGCTGGTTCTTTTGGTCGCTACTGTTTACTTGTTTGGTACATAGAGGAGCATGAAAACCTTAGCCTGTAACCTCTTTAGACTAAGACTTATGTTTTCTAATCAAGTTTATCTAGATAACTAACATTGGTCTATCTTATTCCTCAGTTAAGATTGCATGCAGGTGATGTCTTAATTATTTGGAGGACATATGTTATATATCAGTCACTTAATTTACTTTAATCAGTTTTACTTTACCTGCTATTATGTTAAAATGTATGTTGATTATGATTTCTTGCTATAGATGTTCTTACACATGCTTTACTTTCGGTGTTTCATCTGCTTATTATTTATGTTTATGTTTTTGGAATAAAAAAGTACTTAGGTAGTTCAAATATTTGGGAACTATCTGTAAGTAAAATCCTCATCTTGTCTTGACAGATTATATTGGGTCTATATTCATATGTCAATTCTGAATCCATCAACTATTCAATATTCAAAACCCAGTCAAAAATGAGTAACAGTGAATTGTTATTGAAACATTTTAAAAATGTAGTTTTTGCAGGGAGACAATCTCCCCAACACTCTCCTCAGGTCTGCTAACTTAAATATATCAACTCCAAGATTACACAACTATGCAGAAAAAAAAGAAAATATCCTTATCCCCACCATTAGTGATTTCACACAGAAAACTTAAGGAGCTACTAATAACAACTAGTCTAAGTGAATGAGACAGATTCAATTTCACAGCTAAAACCAGAAAAGGATGCAGATGGTTATTTATTATGCACATATCGATGAAATACAATTCAATGTAATGTAGACATCATTATTTGATCATATGCATTCCTACAATTGAAAGTCTCTCATTAGATCTTACTTCAGCCTCAGATATCTTAAAAAAGAGGGCAGATTATTTTCTCTGCTGCATTATCCAGTTAGGAAACATCAACATTCACTTTCTTTAAATTACAAAACATATTTCCTCCAGGCCACATTCTTTGTAGTGCTGCTTCCATGCCGTCAAACATGGAAATATAAAAACAGGAAAGGTTTCAGTTGCTTGAAACCATATTATTGATTGCTGGCTAAACTGAGGGGCATACTTGGGTAATCTATTTGCACTAAAATCTGGAAATTGGGCTGCTTTAATCACAAGATCTGACTAAAATATTTTGATAACAATATTGAATCTAGTCATTTCTCATACATTCCTTTTAGCTGTGCCATTCCAAATCCTCAGTGTTCTACACCTAATCATTCAAAGTTATTGCCAGAAATCACCTAATGCACTCTAGATAACCAACAGTGATGTGTGCATTATAGTGAATTGTCTTTCACTGATGTGTGCATATTCTTCTGTTGATATATGACTCCTTTGCCATTCTTGAATCACATTTTCTTGGACATGCTGTTTATTCACAACCAATTACAACTCAGCCATTGTCTCAGATATTACAGTCTCATGTTCCAAAAGGATTAGTCACCATGCTTTGTTTTGCACAGTCTTGCCTTAAAGAGTTAGAAGTCTTCTGATGCTGGGATGAGACACCCATAGTTTCCTCTGCCAGTTGCTAAGTCATCTTTAATGACTTCAGGGATTCTTTTCTAAAAGCATAATTGTTTAGTGATGTCTTCTCTAACCCATCAGGATCTTCTAATTTGGATATGTAGCAAAAGATCACCTAGTAAATGACATGATACTTTGGTGTAACAGGCCCAAATCAGTCTCCTGCTCTCTCACTGGAGGTCTTCTACTCATTTTATCAACTTCTTGTTATGGAGTGCAGTAACGCATTAATAACTAACATTTCCTTTGCTGTGATATACCATAAAAGTTATATGGCATATTATCATTGAATGAATAAAATTAAAATTATCATATGGATGAGTAGAATTAAAATCACCATGTTGCTACTAATTTTCCTGTCACCATGTATTGTCTTTGACTGGATTATAGAAAAGTCCTAATATAATGTGCTTCAGTGCTTAACTGGCAATAATGAAATCAGTCCTATACAACCATTCGTCAAAACATGTTTTGTTATTCCTCTGCGCTTTAAAATTGTAAGTTTAACATTTCATGTTTCTTGCTTCAGATTTTAGGTTTAACCTTATCATATCTCATACTGCCCAGTATTTCATACATTGCTGGTTGATTTCATATCCATTTAGGCAAATGAATAGGCTTAACGGAAATGGTTTGACTCTTTTCCTTTGAATTATTTCCCCCACATGCACACTGCAGGAGAATCTGTGCACAAGTCTTTTTCTAATCTAACACATTCCAAGGTCATCAAATCTCAGAGTGTAATACCATTGACAAAGTTATGCATGTCCACTCATTCCTGACTGAATGGATATCGGTTAAAAAACTAACGAAGTAACTGAATATTAGAATATTCTAGCATGGCGTATGCAGAAGATATCATAATCCAATTTAAATAGAGTGTCATTTTCGGCATAGTCTAAAGTTTGATTGCATTTGTTGAAACAAGTTAATAGTCAAACAGAGATAAACTTCAATACTGTCAATACAAACTTTAGTCCCTTATATACACCAAGATAATGAGGCTTTAATAACATAAGTATTGTATTATTATTACATATTGTTTATGTTTTATAATTTTCAACTCCTTGCCATTTTCTTTTTGCAATTGTATGAAATTTTGCAGTGTCAACATTTCTGAAGTTATAATGTGAACCAATTGTTTGTAACCTGCCTTTAATCATCCATGAGAGTACATCATTTTTCACTGTATACTGAACCTGCATGCGCTGTGTATTTGTCCAAGTGTACTTGGAAATGTATAATAGTACCAAGCAGTAATGGATAAACTGTCTTAATCACCTCTGTTGTGACAATTTTGATACCTGCTAAAATAATTTTACATGTATTTGGCATGTGATTTCTAAAGGAACGTGAGATTAATACAACAGTGGCCATTTCATGGAAAGAAGATATTCCCTGGAATTCATGAAAAGGATCAGTGTTTGTGGTAATTGCTTTCTTTAAATATATCAATTTTTTGTGATGGTGAGAAAATGCTATTCAGAGACAGCTATTGTTACAATTAGAAATAACATTATCAGCTCATTAGTATGTGATTGAATCACACCGTAGCTAACAGTAACACTGTCACACCTAAGGAATGTACTGCTCTGCCTAACTGCCCATTCACCATGTTATCATGTTAGTAAACCCCCCCCCACACACGCACACACGCACTCAGACATTCACATAAAGACACACAGATACAGGCACATACTTCCACTACCAATAAAGTCCCCCCCCCAAGTCAATCACAGGAACATTCACCCATTCTCCCACACACATGCCCCAACACACACATACACATGCAGATATTCATGCAGCTTCACTCATGCCCTTATAAACACATGGGCACATTTGTCCACACACATATACGCACTAACATCACCCACACTCCCATGTCTTCTCAGAACTTACACCACAGCTGCTTCCATAGTAATGAATCGATAACCACCACCTATTGATGGGGTTCACTTTTTTGTGATATCTATAACACCACTTTGGGTTATGACCAACACCTGTCACAACCAAATAAACTTAATATTGTAGAGCTGTACAGCATATAAACACTGGCTCTCTAGGTTTACGTTATCTCAGTTTGAGTCCAATGACATTTAAAGCAATTTTACTGACATTAACAGATACTTAACCAGCCTATTTTAGGTACATACACAGAAATACATGCAGGTACATACACACACACACACACACACACACACACACACACACACACACACACACACACACACACACACACACACGTGCATGTACACATACATACACATACACATACATTTCCAGTTACACATAGAGACACACCCAAACACATGCATGCCCACACACATGCGCACACACACACACACACACACACACACACACACACACACACACACACACACACACACACACACACACACACACACACACACGTCTCTGGAGGGAGTGCTGCTACATTTCCACTGTCAATACCTCTCCCCAACATTTTCAGGACAGGCTGCCACTTGCCTGACAAATTCTAAAACCAAGGTCTCGGTTACCATAAAGTGTTCTAGTAATGCAAACAGTAGCTTACAGTCAAACAATCTCTGGTCAAAAAGATCAAATGCCAAAAGTCACATAAACAATGTCAGGCCAGCCCTATAAACTAATAGATAAAGTACCATCAACAAGCTTTTATAACTGAATAGTTGAAAATTCTAAGCAGAAAATCAGGTCAAAACATAGTAAGGACCTACTAAACATGCAAGCCTGTAATTGACTGCATAGGAAAGACATAACAGAAAATACTTTAAGCAAATAATTTGCACCAGAATAGAGAATATGTTAGTCTAAATTCCACTAAATTACTAACAATTATCAGTAGCTGAAGATGATACACAAAGAGTTTATCAAATGTTGAGTTTATTGTCCTTGGGAAGGAAACTACATTTTCTCTTCACTACAGTCTTGCTGCCTCCAGGCTTAAATACAGTTCATCAAGTCTATAATTCAAATCAATAAAAAATGAAACTATAGGATTCCTGATTCAGCTTCCTCTGCAAGTTACAGGTTTCCTAAATCCAAACAGCAGTCCAAACAGGGAAGAAAGGACAACAGTCTTGGTTCAGTACTCTCAAACCAAATATTTATCTCTTTTTAAGATAAGCTGCTTTAAACTAACAGTGTTTCACTCCAACATGTCACAGTGCAGCTTTTGGTAGAAATCCATAAGGGTCCCTTATTTATCACTCCACATATGCAGCACATTCTCTGTCTCAACAATGTCATATACACAGTGGGCCTGCAGTTTTATTTACATCACATACATGTAGCAAGCTCCATCCCTCATTTCTACCACATCCATACATACTGCAGGCTTCCTGACTGACACATCACCCATAGGAAGGCATTCAGTACCACTTACCTTTCATTCATACAAAATAGGGTCACAATCTCACCCTCTCCTTGAAGATACATAGTCCACCTGCTACTCACACCTTGTATCAAATAATCAAAAATTAACCTGTTATTGGTCTACCCAAACACACAGGAAAAGCTCCAAAGCAGCAAACAGCTCCTTACAAATCCCTGGTCAAATCTTCCCTTTCCTACCCCTGCATGCATCTGCAGTATTTAACATCATCAGGTGCTTTATTCTCTCATGCATTGGTAATATATCATTGCATGTCACAAAGTACTGTCTAAATAAGAAAGTTATTTTGTGTCCTAGAGCCTGTAATGATCATAGTTTATACTGGAAATTAGTATATGATGTGGTATACATATGCACACACAGATACACACACACACACACACACACACACACACACACACACACACACACACACACACACACACACACACACACACACACACACACACACACATGCACACACACACACACACACACACACACACACACACACACACACACACACACACACACACACACACACACACACAAGCATACATCTATGAAGAACAGCTTTCTTTTTACCAAAAAGGCACATTTCTGTTATTAAAAGCTAATAAGTAATTTAAACTTTCCTTGTAGGATTCAATTGAATTAGAATGTAAAATGTTGCCTAAAACACTAGAGAAATGTGAAGAAACAGTCATGGAAGTACTCAAGCAATAACAGTGAGGGACAGCATATGTGTGTTAATTTTACATCATGTCCACACGTTCCAGTTTGGTATTTTACCTTTCTTCTGAAAGCTCCTACTGCCCTCCATATTCCTCTTGTGTACCCACTGTAAAAGGTGCAGAGTAGCAAGCAGCCCCTTACCCTCATAGGCACAATGTGATCTTCTCCTTCTTACCCCCACAGTGGGCTGCAGCACTCCACTACACTCTGGGGGGGCTTACTGGGTTATTCTCACCAGAGAGGAATACCTCTTTGATAACCCAATGTTATGGCTGTGTTACGGAGGTAATAGTAAGGCACCTGAAGATGCAGACAGCTCAACATGCACAGGGCTTTATACTATAAGCATCTAATTCCTCCCCAGTAACTGGCTCACAACAAAATGGTACCTGCTGTGCTCTCCCAAGCATGATGTGCTTCCTTAACTATACTGTGATAGATACTACACATGCAAAGCTTGATATGTTGGGGCATGGATCCCCAGACCATTTCCTGTCTTGCCATATACACCCTACCTCCTTAAGGTAGTGGTAGAACAACAGTTGTGGGGAGCCTTCCCTCTCCAAAGTGTATGAGTTACTTATTAGCATTTGCTATGACCTGCCATCCAGTTTCACTGGCTCCTCCAGTGCTTACACAGTCTGTCCTGGGTCACCTGATTGACATTCTCTCTGTGACAAGAAAGCAAGTACATGATATATGGGATTGCTACTTAACACATCAGTACAATACAGAAGTACTCAAGAAATAGGAATCAAAGTTTGTATGGGTTCATGAAATTCTAAGTCCGGCAATATTCTTAAAGCTGAGGCACAGTCCCTGCATCAATAATGCTGATACAAGCTTCTTTTAATGAAGGAGTTATTGGTTAATGTGGGTCTGCTACTGTACCAGACAACATACCTTGATGCAACGCACTCTGTCTTGCTTTCTAGCAGCTTATTCTGTTTTGCGTGCCACACTCAGACGTACAGGACATACTGTAGCTCATACTTAGTACCTGACATATTTCCAGCTCCTGACTCCGCCTCCCCAGAGCATGATTACCTGGTTACCTGACTGCACAAAATCCAGTTAAACAGCAGAGGTATCTTGGTTCACATTGCTATAATTGGCTGAAGAACACTTTTATTTAAGAATGGTGGCACAAAGGTAGAAATGTTTGGGGGCACACTTGTCTATGAAATTCTAATATAAGAAAACATGCATGTTTTAGCCCATGACCACAGATAATGCAGTGGTACCACAGTAAACCTGTAAGGTCAAGACTTTCATGTGACAAAGCAGCACCACTGTGTGATGGGCCAAAGCTTCTGAAGTATAAACAGTAAGAAGGAGTAGTAAATCTGCAAAGGCTTTCCTCAAACACATGAAATAAAGGGCAGTAAAAACAAAACAAAACTATATAATTTTTTAAAACTGTGAGCCAAATTTATGGCAAGTCAAAAAGCTTTAAAGGATCTTTCAAAAATCATTTTGCAAGCAGCAGTTAGAGTTGGGCTGGTATTGATTTTATCAGCAATGCTGCTATTTCAAACATTACCTTTTCATGAATGACTTACAACTTCTGTACAAATCTACCCAATCAAATATTAGAATCACCGTGGAGATTTCTTTTTAATTCAGTGAAAGGCATGCCTGTTTTTTTTTTGTTTGTTTGTTTTTAAATGTCAGCCCTTCCAATATATTCCCTGGTAAGTGCCAAGGTTGATAAAATTCAGAAGTCATATTTATATCGCAAATTATGCCAGGAAAGCCCAATAAGCTGATAAATACGGGCCATTCCCCTCGTACTGCAGATTGTGTGTCCATTTTCATTGCTTACATTCATTCTTTCATAATGGGGGGTAAGTCTGTTTGACTATTTTTGTGTGCAAAGTTGGTAGCCAGCCACAGGAAAATGATATTTGACTAAAACTGGTTCTTTAGGTGAGTTTGTTTGATTTCACCAGGACACTAGGGAAGATTACCTATATTTTTGTCGAGTAATATATTATCTACTATACTGAAGTGCCACTGAAACACATGTTAAGTGAAGGAATTTCAGTACTTAAATTCTAAAAGTATTCTTAAGCATATTTGGGGATGTTTTAAAGCCGCTTATCATGTTTTGTTTTGCTTTATTTCTAGCCAGTTAATTCTTCCTTTTTCCAGTAAAACCTTACAGTCCTAGTGCCAGTTAATAACTGAAATTATTTCCTGAATCATTTTCCATTTTAGATCTAGAAACCTGACTTTCATGATTTTTTTTTTTAAACTTGGATACTGTAAGCCTTTTAAAAATTCAAGATGGGGGGGGGGGGGTTCAGTGGCATACAACTGACTTCTTCAAAGCAGACTGTTTTCCTTTTGTGATCATTGTAGGGATCCAGGGAAACTGCATTTTGATTAAAGGCAAGTTTTATCATGTAACCCGATTAAATATGTCCTTACTAAATGTGTGCATGACCAATAATAATATACTCATGACCAACAGTAAAATATACATACATACACACACACACACACACACACACACACACACACACACACACACACACACACATATTTACATCTATGGGTCTACTTTCAAATCGTCAATACTCCATTAATTGAGACGAGTTTGCTGAACATGCACATCATTGAATTCTGACATCATCGAATTCCAGAACATCAAACACACTCTCCAGATACATCTAACCAACCTGCCAACTAAAAATAGTACAATAAACCAACTAAAACTTCCCAAACAAATACATAAATAAAGAACTCACCCTACACTGCACACAGAACATCCACTACTAAATCTTCCTATAACTCTACATGTTCTTAAAGAAACAAGACTCTAAAAAATAATTACAACACTACAATAACTGAATGACACCATTTTTCTGAGGGAATACCACCTGCACCCCCCTCCCCACATCCGCTGGAAATTAAATATACCAACTCCGAGATGACACTACCATGAAGGAAAGTGCATACTTACAGGTAGATTAATAGTGCTGTGACTAGCTACATGTCAGTAGCCTCATGTCAATGTTCTGGGATTCAATGTTGTCAGAATTCGATGATATGCATATTCAGCAAACTCATCTTGATTAATTAAGTTTCAACTATGTCAGCTTTCACTGATTTGAAGTAGACCCATATATATATATATATATATATATATATATATATATATATATATATATATATATATATATATACATACATGCACTCATTTTTACTAGATGGGAAATGTCTGAGGAAGTCCTGTTCATTGTTGGACAAAAAATTAATTGTATTCTTTATTAAACTGTTTTTTATACATCACTGGTCTCATTTGCTAGATTTTGTTTTCTTTATATTTATTTTTTTCATCTGTTGTAATAGATGCTCATTGTTATCATCACTCATTCACACACAGTGCATCACACCACACATACATCAAGAATGCATGGTATCAAAATAGAACTGACCACATTGCCATACCTCCTGTAACACGTATACCTTTCTTATCCTGTTGCATTTCTACAATTAGTGCACAGTTGTGACAACAGGTCATAATGCTGATGAATTTACTGTTTATAAATACATTCAAATTCAAAGACCACCCTAAAAACCTACATGGGGGGGCAGGATGATGCTGATATGGTCTTTATTTGGAAATTACAGTTATTTAACATGAAACAATTCTCTATTAACGCACATTCTTTGGTTGCAAAGAGTAATCATATTATTTGTTTTTTGTTTAATCTGAAACTATGAATGCTTACCTGAATGTGTCAATGCTGCCTATTCAAACTAACAGTTCTTTGACTCCTCAACACATCAGCAAGATAAGGAGTGCACTGGCATACCATTCCAATATGTACAGTGAATAAAGCAAGCAGTGAATGCATGTATGTCTCAGGGTGCTTTTCACTTTGAAAGTCCCATGGTTTGGTTCAGCTATACATCATAAAGATGAAATCAGTAGAAGCTTTAAACAGGCAATGCAAACCAAAGTTTGAACTGCACATATGTACACACACACACACACACACACACACACACACACACACACATACATACAAACCAACAAAAAACACTTACTGAAGAACACAGACAAACTATTTTGTGCAGGGTGGCAAGCCTTTCTTCATTACTCATGTTAAAACATTAACACCCCCACCAGCCATATTTCCTGGTTGCATCTGTTCTTGCCTTGCTTGTAAATAAGTTATACTGATCTGCCAAAAAAAAAAATCTTGATATATGCATTCATGCTGCATTTCCAAGTGTAACTGGAATGAGAATACCTTATGCTTCATGCTTAATTTACATCACAGAATAAATAGATATACATGGAAGTGCTCATTGGCTAGCACACTGCTGTGAATTTTTTAACAAGTAGCCATGGTAAACAATATTGCATAATATTTTCTCATAAAAACAACTTTTTTTAATATGTATGAAGAAACTATTATTAACCATGTTATGAACTTGCTGATTGAAGTTGTTTGCATGTTTTCCTGTGATCCACATTTTGTCCATTTATTCCGTGATATATGAGAGGTGGTATTACACATCCCGTGATATATGAGAAGTGGTATTACACATCCCATGATATATGAGAGGTGGTATTACACATCTTGGAGATAGAACGTTGAGAGTTACAGCAGAAAGGACATGGAAGGCTGAGGCTGACCACATTAAAGTGATCATTGCTGTGGCATGGAAGGCTGAGGCTGACCATAATAAAGTGATCATTGCTGTGGCTTGGTCGGAGGTGGAGACAGATGCTTTTATTTGAAAGCTCCAATCTGAATTTAATGGGTCTATATTAGAAGATCTAATGTTTAGGTGATCGAACAACTAAACATTGATCGCCTAATATCGAACCTAAGAATATCGAACCTCCCCAGAGAAACACACACGTCGGCCTGTAAAAATAAGAAACAACTTTACATCCAAACTAAGTGGGGGGCTGTCCCCCCCCCACCCCCAACTAAATATGCCAACTCCAAGATCGCTCAACAGTATGGAAATGGCAAAATCCGGCGAATGGCCAAGGGAAATCTTTCCCTGCATTAAATCGGCCATTCACTGCTTTTTGCTTTCGATATTAGAAGATCAACGTTTAGGTGTTCGATCATCTAAACATTCAATCTTCTTATATAGACCTGAATTTAATTACTGTAATTTGATGTTCTTTCACTTTTTCTATCAGAAAGCTAGATAGGTTTGTGGACAGTAGAAAGAATGTATTCAGCCTTCAGTACAACATATTTGTACCTATTTATTTTTTATTTCAATTTTATGACAATTGACATGGGTGAGATGCTCTTTAGCAGTGAGTGAATATGCATCACTGTAGATGTTGTGTTTTTTATTTTCATTTCAGTGTGACTTCAGAAGTATACAGAAAGTGGATATCTTTTCCTTGGTGGCAGATGATATATGAAAGCAAATGGTAGTCATTAGATCACTTGGGGAAATAGTATCTGTCAAAGAACAAAATGGCCTTAATATTTATATGAGTCTTTCACATGCAAATGTAGTGTATGATCTCTCATAAGAAATATGTTCCACTAGGCTACTATGTATACGTTTTATACAAAAGTATCTTATTAGACATCTGTGACTTGTTTTATTGTGAGCTGTTATAAGGGAAATAATGTATAGCCACTCTTATATAAAGCTTGAGAATACAGCTCTTCGGAGGGCTTTTATTTTTACAGTCTGACAGTATGGCTGGCATCAGCATAGGGGCTAGCTGACCTCTCCACAAAAGGCCAGGTAAAATTAAGCACAGAATATATGTATACTAAGTTTTCTTTGGGCCAGAAGTGTGCAAAAACAAAACACTCCCAAGAAAGCCACCAGTTCAAATGTTCCAACTATAATAATCCACAAAATACATGATGCAAACCATAGCTCCATTTTAATAAAATAATAAATATGGAAAATGATATCACAGTAACTGCTTTTGTCCTCCAAGTGAATGTGGCAAACACTAACACACACATTTATTTGTTATAAGCTGCTAGGCAGCCATATGAAAGAAAGAGTCATGTGAACAGAATAGGTCATATGATTACCGGATGTATTCAATCTTAAAAATTCTATTTATTTTTATGTGCTTGCTTGTGCAGTGTGGTGCTTCACTTAGCTATGCATAGCTTTACTTACAGATACAGCAAACATCTGCTACACAATTAAAAATAGAAACTGTATGTATTCAATTGTTCTAGTTCTGGAATTCTTAGCAATGTGCAAACCCTTAACTATTCTAGTGGCTAGATGGGTTGAGTTATGACCTACAGTGTAGCAGGTCCTGAGTTCAAGTACTGGGCAGGAATACTTTTTACATATATTGCTGTGAAACTGTGTCAGGTGACTGAAACATCGGTTGAGTTTAAATTAAAAAATTGCTACATTTAGAAAATTTTCACAATGCTAATCAGCACTTAAACATGGTGAATGCTCTATTTCAGTTTGCGCATTACTAAGCTCTGCTTAAACATGGTTTGTGCATATTTGTGTGACTGTAAGCGACGCGGTATGTTTTTGAAAGTTACAGTATGACATGTAAGGGTGGGAAAGCACCCTATATAAAGGCCAATAGATGGAAATTTCACATCATTCCTTAGAGCCTGACCTTGATTGTGGGTATGACTGCTGGTGTTGGAGATGTAGTGAGTTTTACAGCATACAAGTGGGGTGTAAAGGAGTCCAGAGTTTCTATTAGACTCCTGGTACAACGCCATAAACCCCAGCTGTTGCAGGGTGACTACCAGGGCTGAGAGTGTAAGACTGAGACCTGTGATAGTTTGGCCAGGGACCTAACCAGTGCAACTGGTATCCCCCACACTGGTGAGCAATGTTGTCACCACTATGATGACCTGTACCATAGGAAGAGGGAAACCTTGGACACCTGGATCCAAGATGCTAGAGATGGGCACACCCCACAGATATGTAAGTATGTTTTCCACTAATTGATTACTATACAAGATGAATCTGTGCAAAACTGGTAGGCATAATGGGTTCCTTCTCTTACCACAGCTGCAGAACAGAGGGCTTACAATGTGTGACCCCATGCAAGGTGCTTGGCCAGGAGGAGACAAGCACATGGTATGTAAGAAAATCAATAAAGTAATAACTTAATGCATAACGTAATAATACAATAAAGTAAATACAGATATTGAAGTCTTAGCAGACATGTATGAAATACGAGGGACATCATACATTTTTATTAATGTGTCAGTGCATATCTGAACTGGTACAGCAAGTTAGAGCAAGAAAGCATATACTACTGTGTAGCATAGCTTCCGACAATCAGTAAATGTTGTCGTCTAACAAGATTAAGAGTCACTGTGTGGTCTGCTCAGTGTCTGAAATATGCTATACATTGCACTCAATAAATGAATACGGTAAACAGGTAAGTTCACAGAAGTCCTAGACAGCTATCCATGTGCGTAAATGCCAGATTAGAAGCAACAATAGTCAATAAAGTGTAAAAGGAGATGGTGCTTTGCTAATTAAGTTTTTCAAATAAACTGTTTAGTATTTCTGTAGTCACTGCTTGTGGGTTCTAATCTGACATCATCCAACTGAAAAATGTAAAGTGGTCAATAATGTTTCAACATATAACATACATAAATCCTGTGCAATACCCAGATTAAGGGTGAAGGATGTATTCTGCCCATGTTGTCTGATATATGCTATAGGCTGCGGTCAATAAAGAATAGTGTAAATGTGTAAAGTAATGGAATTCCTACATAGCTATGCATGTGTGTAAAGCAAGAGTTGACACATAAATCAATAAAGTGTAATAGGAGATGGTGCTTTCATAATCAACTTTTTCAAATAAAATGTTCAGTATTCCTGTAGTCACTGCTTGTGGGTTCTAATCTGACACCAGCCAAGTGAGACATGTAAAGTGGTTAGTAATGTTTCATCATATGACATACATAAATGTCTCATTCTCCTCAAATACCTACCTGTTCTACTGGTTACTCTGTACCTTTTTTCTCCTCCATTCAGCCACCCATTGTACTGGTGTCAGCTTCCTATACCCTGGATACATCTCTGTACTTTTTTCATTGCCTTAGAGTAAGCTCCTGCTCACTGATTGTCTTCTGAGTAACCATTTGAACCAGGTGTAGCTCTGCTCTGCTCAACCTTGCTATGCTTTGGCTCACTGCATTCCCCTACCCACCCCTATTCCCACCCCCATAACATTTCTTTTATACCTATCCTACTATTATCTCCACCCACTCAGCCCCACCTCTTCCTGTTCCCATTAACTTCCTTCAAACTCTAGCATAACTTGGCCCCACCCTTATACTTCCACCAACCACATTCCACTGTTCAGCTCTCTGTACAATCCCCACTAACAACTACCATCTCTCAGTGTCTTAATATCCACTACCATAACTATTACTCTATACTCCTCATGGCCTTTATAACACAAACCTTTATCTTCACCCCTCTCTTACTTCTCCTTTTCTTTCTTACCTCCTATAACACACCTATCACCCCTATATTTTCAACCTACCAAAACTCCAAATAACCTGTATCCACATCCATTACAATCTTTTACTATCTCCTCATCAATATTTCCTATTAGTACTTATCTTCCAAAAATTAAAATGTCTCCATCCCCCAAACCCTACCAACTGTAAAGTTACTTTCTGGCTCTATTATACTTCTAACAAAAATTTCTACCCCTTTCCTGCTATCCTATTACTATCAGGTGACATCCATCCCAACCCAGGCCCAAATAACTCCATCCCTGGCAATTACATAACTCCTCCTGCCTTAACCACCTCTATTCCTCCAAAAGCACATATCCTTCTACTCAATGAATATTAGAAGTGTAATTAATAAGGTCAGTGAATTCCATGCCTGGATAGCCAATCATACCCCTGACATCATCACCCTTACTGAAACATGGCCAAAACCACAACACTCTGATAGTGATATACTCCCTCCAACTTACAACATACTTCTACTAGATTGTCAAAAGAAAAAAGGAGGTGGAGTAGCAATAGTCTATTCTAACCTTCTCACTCTCACTTGCCCTGGTAAAACCCTCCCATCCTTCTCACCTGCTGAAATTCTAACTGCTAACTTTAGACTTAATAATCACACGTCTATTACTGTAGCAGCTATCTACATCCCACCAGGAGACAATATCCCTATACTGGAAAATATCATTGCCTACTTCACTCAGCACCTCCCCAATGAAACCATTGTCTTATGGGATGTAAACATTAATTGGCTATCTCTCTGTGCTCCAAACTCCACTACATCCCTTAACCTACATGGATTTACACAACATATTTCCTCTCCCACCCATATAAACAAAACTCACAGCTCTAGCTGTCTTATCAACTGGATATGAGTTTCAGACCCCCATAAATATCATTACCCAGTAACCCTCCCTGATTCCCTGAGTGACCACTCTCCAGTAAAAGCACTTAGATTCTCCCCCATTTCTCCAAGCCTCATAGATATATGACCTGCTGCAAACTAACTTCTGCCCTAATACATTTAACTCTATCCTCTCCAGATTAAACTGGACCCAACTAACCCAACTTCCCTTGAGGAAGCAGTCCACTCATTTAACATTACCTTCCTAAACATTCTGAACTCTCTTCCACCCCTCCACACAATATGTGTTAAATCTAGCACATCCCCATGGCTTACAAATGCCACTCACTCACTAATGAAAACTAGAGACAAAATGTGGAGACTATGGGTAAAAACTAAACTCCCCATCCACCTGCAAAGGTACAGAGAACGTAGAAATATAACAAAACAGCATATCAACAAAGACAAAAAAGATTTCTACAATAATCCTCCCTCAGCACAAATAGCCAATCCCAAAAACTTTAGGAATTCTATTAATCAAATATTGCATCCTGGGAACCCCTGTCCGACCATGACATCAGAAGAAGTAGCAAACATTTTCAACTCTTTGAATCCATCTCAAAGATGGTAAACTCTATTCCCCCCCCTTAACTAACTCTACTCATTTACCTGCATCATCTCCTACCCTAAAGACCTCTAACACTTTTTTCCTATGTCCCGTATCAACTAATTATATTAAATCTCTACTGTCCAAACTTAAACCTTGTTCTGCATCCACAGATAATATCCCTCCTTATTTCCTCCAGGTTGCTGCAAACTCTCTTGCCAACCCCATATCTATATTGATAAACCATTCTATCACCGAATCTAAGGTTCCTAATATTTGGAAACAATTTTACACTCTACCTATTCACAAAGGAGATAACTCCTCTGAAATCTCTATTTCACACCCATTGCTATACCTTCTCCTCTTTTCAAAGTGCTTGAAAAGTGCATCCATAAAAAAGTCATGTGACACCTACTGCATGAAAACCTGCTCACACCCACACAATATGGCTTCCATCCCAACCATAGCACCACCACTGCCCTCCTATCCTTCATTAACAACATCTCATTGGCAAATGACCAGAAAAAACTAGTATCCTGCCTATTCCTGAACCTATCAAAAGCACTTGATATGGTATCACACCCTCTTCTCGTTAATAAACTGACTGACATTAGCTTCTCTACTTCTACTGTTACCTGGTTTATTAGCTACCTTACTGACAGACTTCAGTCAGTAAAGTGGCAGTCAGCCCTCTCTCCTCCATTTCCAGTCAAAATGGGAATCCCCCAGGGATCCATTCTTGGTCCACTGCTCTTCAATATCTTTACAAATCATCTCTATACTTCCTGCCCTCTGTCATCCCTAGTACAATATGCAGATGACTCTACTGTTATCACTACTGCTGATACTCCATCTGATCTTCTCACTGCTACCCAGACTTCCTTCAACTCAGCAGAAGCCTGGCTCTCTAGCAACCAGCTCATTCTAAGCCCTAAGAAAACTAAGCTCTTACTTTTTCTTTACAAAAACCTCATTCATCTAAAACAGACATTCTCCATTCTATCTCTAAACAACAGTCAAATTGATGTTGAAACTAACACAAAACTCCTTGGTGTCATAATAGATGACCAACTTAAATCTGACTTGCATGTAAACAATTGCATAAATAAGAAGCATCAAAAACTTGGCCTCCTGCACAGGCCTCTCCGTAGCTCAGACCTGGACCTATTGCAAGTCTACATCCCAAAAACAAAAAACTGGATGCAACCTCTACAGCTTTAATCCTTCATACTCCTGGAACAAACTACCATTAGCAATTAGGTCTATTAAACAACCCAACCAGTTCAAAACAACTACCAAAGAGTAACTGAAAGGACTTTGGTCCTGTTGGTGCAGTCACCCCTCATGACTTAACTGCTAATTCAATAACTTCACTGCCTATCTTTATCTTGACTGTACTTACTCTTATTGTCTTGAATTTGTTTTATCACCTATTGTATAACTTGTTTAAATTTTTTTTATCCTTGTTTATTACTGCAACTAATTTAATGCTTTGTATATTTTGATATGTGTTAAGAGCTATTGCTCATATCTTCTTGCAATGTACTGTATTTTAAATTGTAACTCCATGGAGCTTTTCTCCCCGGGCCTCCGCTGAAAAAGGGCTACTATCTCAGTCGGACTAACCCGGTCAATAAATGTAAAATAAATAAATAAAATAAATAATAAATCTTGTGCAATGCAAATATTAAGGGTAAAGGTTGTATTCTTCTCATGTTGTCTGATATATGCCGAAGGTTGCAGTCAATAAATTAATAGGGTAAATGTGTAATGGAATTGTTACACAGCTATACATGTGTGCAAGTCAAGATTTGACACTACATGAATTTGTTTTTCTAAATAAAATGTTCAGTCTTCCTGTAGTCACTGCTTGTAGGTTATAATCTTTCACTAGCCAACTGAGAAATGCCCAGCTGTCTAGTGTAATCAGTGTACATGAACAAACCTGTCAACTGTTACAGTTTTTGTAGAATGTAATGACTACTGTCCCATATGTCTGGTCCATTGATTTGCAGATATATGACATTACTTGATATACAATTTAATGGCAAATCTGTTATCAGAACACCTTGCTACTAATGTATGAGCACAGTATGTAAAAATGTTCCCTGTCAATGTGCCTTTGTACCACCATTATATATGGCTTGGCCCATAATGTCCCATGCTAACAGGTTTAGAGCTATGCCCGTGAAACATCATATATACAATATATACAGTCAATGTTCTCACAAGTGAAATCTAACATATCTAGAAATATGTAGTTATAGTGTGTGTAGTTATATTATTCATGAAGTTACTAATGTTTTTTTTTCTCTCACCCCACCATTTCTCTTATTTTATTTATTAATTATATTTATTATTATAATTTGAAATTATATTATTTGATTACCACTTATGTTGGTCTTATGTATAATTTAATATTCCTTTGCTGTTGAAAAATTAATTTACATTATTTATTGTTGTGTTCCTCTTTATATTATTTTCAATTTGTTTCCATTACTCATTATTGTTTTCTCTTATGTTATTAATTACGTTTGTTTTGTTTATGTTTATTTTTCCTTATGTTTATATTTGAATTACCACAGCACGACAAGGTAGAATGGTTCCCAGTGATTCACCTCCCCTGGCTCCCCGGGCTGAGGCACTGGGGCCTGGCACATCTGGGCCACAGCCTGTTGATGCCCCCTTTGCTGAACCTGTACTTCCTGTCCACCAGGTAATTCCACCCCAGAGGCTGTCTACCTTGTCTGTCTGCAAAAGCATCCTCACCATCCAAACTTAACCTCCCTCACACATACCTATGTCCCCTCCCTAGCATTCCACTCTTACCTTAAAAAAATAAAATGGGCACCAGTCCCCCCAAAACAGTATCATCCCATATGTAGCTCTCCATTTTTCATGTGTCCACTGAACACACTTAATTTGGACCAAGTGGCTTGACAAAGCACTTATGTTGTTGTCACCCCTCTCTATGGGGGTGACAGTCCAAATTCAGCTAAAAAACTATTACATTTCACAGTTGCTGTTGAAGAAGTGGATAGCTATGGTTCTTTCCTACACCCTTCCTGCACATACCTACCTGCCTTTCACTACGTGTTTCCCCCTTCTTGCACCCCTTTTTACCACTGTCCTATATCCCCATTTTTCTTTTCTTTAAAGAATTTTTGCCCGATGCTGCATGATGTGCAGCATCACTAAGCTATGCTAACTGGAGGTATATTTATATAAGTATTTGAAAACATAGTAATCACATTCAAAAATTACACCTGCATCCTATTTTGAACCCAGGACCATTGCACCTGAAGAACAGTGTATCAACCAGACAAGCCACACAGCCAGTTAATTGACACACGTATTTTAATACTTCTCATTTTCCTGTCATTAAGTGTATTTAGGCAATGCTGCATATTATGCCACATCACTCAAATCTGCTAAAAGATTACTGGAAAAATGGGAGTGCATCTGGGACTCTGGTATAGAAACACATCACTATAAAGCCAGACACATAATAATAGATGTAAGTGAGGTATCTAACAGCTGGTAACTGCAATTATATCTACAACATTTAAAAACACACCTGCTAAAAGATTAATGGAAAAATAGGAGTTTAATTGGTAATCTGGTAGAGAAATACGTCACTATAACGCCATACACATAATAATAGATATGTGAGGTGAATAACAGCAAGTAAGTGTGCAATTATATCTACAACATTTAAAAATACACTTGCTGCAATAGTGACAGTAGCTCATTCTGTTAAATGCTTTGAAAACATTAATTGTTGGTCCACATGGTCCGCGGTTCAAATCAAGTGGTGTCTAGTATTTAAAATACATGTATGTATACATCACCCTTATGAATTCTGATATGTATGACTGTTTCATCACCTATTTATCCACTAAAACAGATGGAATGTCTGCATATCAATAATGGAAGTCAAAGGCTTACAGGTAAGACCAGAGTTAAAATATTCCTATTACAACACTAGAAAGTGCATAGAATGTCAGGTCATGCATTAGTATACATTCACAGAGGATTTTAAAGTATGTAATTCATATGAGACCTTTCTAAAGCTTTTGACACTGTCTCTCACCCTCTCCTCCGTGACAAACTCACTAACTTAAACTTCTCTCCCCTGCTATCTCCTAGTTCTCCAGCTATCTCTCTACCTGCCAGCAATCAGTTAAATGGCTCTCTGCACTATCCCCCCCTCTCACTGTACAAATGGGTGTCCCCCAGGGCTCCATTCTCGAACCACTACTCTTTAATATTTTCACCAACTTACTCTACTCCTCTTGTCTCCAGTCATCTCTTGTGTAATATGCTGACGACTCTACAGTTATAACCATTGCTGACAACCGAACTGACCTCCTCTGAACTACGCAGGTATATTTCCACACCATTGAGACATGGCTTTGTGATAACAAACTAATACTTAATCTAAAGAAAACTAAGCTCCTACTCTTCCTCCCCAAAAACCTCACCTCACTCAAAAGTACATTTATCATTTTATCTAGCAACAACACCATCTCAGCTGAACATAGTACTAAATTGCTAGTTGTCACAATTGATGATCAGCTTAAGTTTGATCTACATATTACTAACTCTATTAAAAAAAATTATCAGAAACTTGGACACCTCTTCCACAACAAGAAATACTTAACCAACACAGCCGAAAAAATCTCTCATGCTTTACTACTTCCAACACTCCTATACAGCTGTCACATATTCACAAACCCAACCTCTATGCTTATTTCCAAACTTAAAACTACCTACAACAAGGTCACCAGATTTGCAGAAAACCAAACCTACAAGTCACACCACTGCTTAGCACTTCAGCAACTAGACTGGCTAGAATTCCCTCATCTGCTCCAGCTATATCAACTACAAATCATTCACTCAATCCTTTATCTACCCTCCTTCTGCCCCAACCTCTCCTCCATCATATCTGAATATTCTACTGCTAGGACTCTACGCAGCTCAGACCAAGAATTTTTGCACATCTACAAACCTAAAACCAAAATAGGATGTCTTCTCTATAACTATAACCCAGCTATATCCTGGAACCAACTCCCCTTGGAAATAAAGTCCCTGCACCATAACAAGAGTTTCAAATTAGCCATAATAAAATACCTCAAAAAATGGTCTTGCCACTGTAGCCATCCACCCTGAAACCACTATCCTTCCACCTATTTCACCAGCTCACTCTAAATGTATCTCTAACCTTGTACTCCTACCTCTTCCACCACTTCCCTTCCTCCCTCTCTAACCAATCTTGAATCATTCAGCTCCAAAATAACCTACTTTATCTAGTCTGTCTAAAAGGTCACCTCTACTCTATTTCCCTTATATCTTCAACTAGCTATTTGAATATTCCTTTTTTTCTAAACTCCAAAACAATTAGGTACTACCCATTTAAAGGGATATGTAACTGGTTTCAAAATATTTTCCTGACTATTAATTTATTATGTACAAAGCAGTTAATATGATATTGTAACAAGTCTCATATTCTTCTGCTGATTGTTAATACTTTGTTTTTAAAATTGTATTCCCTTAGGAGCTTTTCTCCCCAGGTCTCTGCTGAAAAGATGAACAATGCTGTTTGTTAACACGTTGTTTTTAAAATTCAAAACGGCTTTTTTTCCCCTGAGGAAGTTTTCTCCCCGGGTCTCTGCTAAAAATGAACCAAAAGCTCAGAGCTCAGTCAGACTAACCCAGTTAACAAATGTAAAATGAATAAAATAAATAAATAAATAAAACACACAATGATTTGCTACTTATATTACAGACAACCGCATCTGCACAAGTAACATACACATATGAAGGTCATGTTAGAAGCAAGGTTTGCCAGCACACACATTACAGATGACTACCATGACATAACACATGACTTGGCAGTTGTCCAAATGGTTGACAGAATGGTAAATGTACCCCTGCCTTGTTCTAGGACACACCAACCATATTGCCTTTTACTCTGTTAATGATACCTTTGGCTAACATACTTACCTTAAACACATACCTCAATTTCCAGTGGGATGGTTCCCTCAATCAGGCTCTGGCTGTACACCAAGGCTGCCACAGTTTCCACTGTTACTCACAAGTGTTGCATTTATATGTAATAAGTAGCTGCTACAAACTTTCTCTCTGTGCTGACCCAGTATCTTTACCCCAGTAATTACCACCCCAATGTATGAGAAAGGGGATTCAATCTACATTGAGGCCTTATATCTTGCTGAATAGTTGCATGGGATTAGCTGATTATACTGCAAATCAGCTATGTATGCTGCATTTAGCATTTCTGAAATGCAGATTGATTCAGAGGCAATCACCTGCTAAAGAGAACCATATTAAAAAGGCAAACTCCTAGGTAGGGGAACCATTGTGTATGAGAGTTAGTTTTTATGGTTACCTCATTGTCACACTACACATATATCTTTATCTTTCAGCAGGTATGTAACCATTTTGTGTCCTACCTGATGCATATGTTTGAATATACTTAGGGGACTGGGGATTACATCAGTAAGCCTTTTTAGAACTGTACTGATGATGTCATTGATCTCCAGCTGTGTTACATCTACATAAGATGTAGAGTACAGCAAGGGTATAATGCTGTGTGTTCACTAGGTACACAGGTCTCCTGGAGACTTTCTTTCTTAGCAGTTAATAGTACACTGCTATTTGGTTGGCACTGTTGTTTATACATATGTTATGGGGGGGCAGTTCCTGCTATGGGGTACACTGCAATAGACTGCTGTGTTGGGTGTGTGATCATATGTGAGTATCTTTCATGGCACAAACAGGAATAGGTTACTATTGCTACTGTTCTAGATGGGTCCACACCCTTTGTATGTTTGACACACTGCTGAATATGAGATGTGTAATCAAGTGAGGAATACTGATAGTATTCCTTTATTGCTGTACCTGTACATACTGCACTCCCACATATGTGATGCTGACATGTGTTCTCATTTATTTGTATTTCAGTATATATCATGCATGCCATATGTCACCCACCTTTCACTGAGCAGAAAACAACCTCATCATTGAGGCCTTGAGACAACACTACCAGGTCCTGCTGTCCAGAGAGAGGGCAAATAGGCAAGAGTGACAAGCCTTGTGAGATGAACAGGTGTATAACATTAATGCTGTAGGTCACCAAAATCACACTTATGAGCAGGTGTGATACAATGCCACAAATATGATCCACTCAGCACACAGACAGGCAGCGGACAAGGCCAGGGTTCATCAGGTCACTGGGAGTGGGCCTGTAGCATTAAAATCTCTTTCAGCCACAGACGAATTCCTGGTGAACCCTGCAACACTGGACAGCTCCCAGGCATCCATCACCCAATATGTTGTGGATGTGGGTCCCACCTTTTCCACTCAAGAGGAGCATCCAGCTATGTTTAGTTGGATCAGCATTGGAATACTGTAGCACTTAACATGTCAGGGTTTACATAGATGTCAGATGTTTTATGGGGTGGGGGAAAGGAGGTTAGCTGCAGTTTTAAGCTCATGCACAGATTGTGACCCACATACCTGTTAACATAGCAGCTACTGTAAATGAGAAATATTTGGACATACAGTATTACCGATATTATTCTGTAACATGTGGTGCTGTTTACATTACCTCTCCCTCAAATGTTTTTCAGGACCATCAGGAATAGGAAGAGGCTGTGCTCCTGCTGCTGTTAAGCATAAAACAGTTTTGGCAGAGATGTAGATTTAGTTCAAGGTATTAGCTTAGCTAAAGTGTCATCCCAGGTCTGCTGGCTGCATTGATGTACTGTCTGCATGATTGCCAAATGCACCAATATCTTCTGACTGTGCACAGTTTAGGGTCATACCTATGCCTTGTAGGTGTGACCACAGTGATTGATTTGACAGTATTGTCAGGACATTACAGATTGCCATAACTGTAAACTGTGCAGAGTTCTGCAGAATGTCAACAGTGTACATAATTTATAGTCTTGCTCATGAGATTCTAGTTTAAAGAACTTTTATTTTCAAATAATTACAGATTTGGGAAGAAAAGAATTCCCTCATGTCCTACTATATGAAATTGGGGATTAAACAAGTCCATAATAGTGACAGCTGTGTATACATCTTAACATATATTGCAACATAGTACTGCAGAGTATAGTAATGCTGGTATTAATGTGATGCTTTTCCCTTTGTATCACAGATGACCTGGGAGGTCGGTCATTATCCCATTCACAGCCTGATGCCAGTGTCTATTCAGACTCTGATGATGATAGCCAAAGTGAAGCACAGATGGGGGTTGCAGGGGCCAAATCTGTAAGAAAGGTTTATGTCCCTCATCCGCTGTCATTATCACCATGCACAGCCAGTATGCCTATGCATACCTAGTCCCCTATGGCCACAGATATTAGACAGTATGAAGATAGGGACATTGAACAGGGTAGTGTGGCTACTGTGGCTGCAGTGACTGTAGACACTATCCCTAGCCAAACAGTTGGTGATGTTCCACACAGGCAGATTGATAGGGGTGCTCGTACGACTCCTGCTGTTCCTCCACCACTTGTTGCAGGTGTCTCATCACATGTCACTTGGTGTATGTTTAGGGCCATAATACAGGCACAGGCACATTCAGAAAGGAACTCTCAGGGTTATAGATGCAGCACAGTCTGACATCCGTGACTGCCTCCACCATGTTGCTGATACCCTGGAATGATGGACTGATGCAGTGGAAAGACATTGATCTGAGACAGCTCGCACACTATCTGTCTTAGAACGCACATTGTCTGTGATGGAACATCTGGTTGGAGTTGAGTGTTAGCCTCGTGGTTGCAGGTCAGCAACTACATCTGCTGAGAGTCCACATGGCCATGCAAATCCTGCTCCCATAGTGGCAGTACATCCAGTGCTGCAGAGGGAAGTGTGCTATCTACACCAAGATGTGGCAGGACATGGGCTCATGGTCCTGGGCATTCCCATGAAGGAGACATTCCCAGCAGACAACAGTCATCCTCAGGTAGTAGTGCTTACTGAAAACAAACAATTACCTTGTGAAGAATGCCAAAAAGAGAGGAGTCGCCTGAATTGCTGCTGCCTGGCTAGTACTACTGCTGGTCCTGCCATGGCCTCACTCTGCCAGGATACAAAGCTTCTATTATTTTCAACTCACAAGAAGCAAATCATTAGCACCAAGCTCATGATAAGAAGCAGGCCACATCCTGTTTGTTGATCCACACACTTGTCCCACATAATGCAAGACTCTGTAGGCTTGTCATAGCCTTTTCCAGGTAGATGCCTTGATTAGCAACCAGACCAATCATTTGAATTTTTCATGTATCATCCCTTGGGTTCTGAGGCTTATAGGATTTCACTAGGGTACTGGCCTCATGGTGATTAGGAGCACAGCTGCTGCATCACATTATAATGTTCAATGTCAGGTGGCATAGATGCCCAAGGTTGCTCTAGCAAGCTTCACAGCAGCAGTGATCCATGTTAGGTGACAGTTTCACAGCAATTCACACAGCCTGCCCTGCAACAGCATAATGGTGGACATCTGTGTGACATGAATGTGAGGCCTACTGCAGAGGAGTGACCACCTTTGGCAAATGTGTCTGTCCGTCCCACATGTCCTTGGTATTTCATAATGCATATTTATGTTCCCAGAGCAGAAAACTGTTCCCCCATCATTTCACACAACATCCATTTGCTGCCTTTTGCTTGACAGGTATTGTACACTTGCAAGGCCAAAGTAATGACTGCAAAGTTGAACAAATTCTCTCTGCATGCACAGACATCCACATCTTCACTGCAAAGAGTGCCTACAGACAGTGTGTTTGAGGCTGTGAACCCCAAGGGTGTAGCATCATGACCCTTACTTTGCTGCGGTTGTACATTGTCACATCTGTAGTCATGCTACTGTGACCCTGCCAAATAACAGGATTATGGTTCATTCAAGTGCCACATGCCTGGCAAAGCAGCATACTCAATCTACCATGTTATGCCACACTGTCAGGTACTGTTTCACTTTAGGATGACAACATAAAGGTGATAACATGTAACATTTAAGCATCTGTCAGAACACTGCCTAACCATAGCCTGTTGTGATGTATACACAAGCAATAATCTACTGCTAATGGCATTATCACTGACTGCTGATGAGATGTGAAAAGTGTCCCCAACCCTCTACTTCTACTCCACACAACACAATGTGTGAGAGATGCTACTATATTACAAACCTTGACTCCATGCTTTCTCACACATCAGTCAGTACATAAGACAATGAGCGGGTTGTCAACATGCACACTTCACCTCCTACTCCACCCAAACCCACATCACACATACCTACATATGCGGAGGTCCTTACCAGAAACATACGTAAACACCAGACACCTCAGAAACCCAAACGCAAGCATGCTACACATAATCAGACCTCTGCAGAACACAGTACACATAATAGCTCACTCACCACTGTCTCACTGGTCAAACACTTAAGGCAAAACACAAAATCAAACATATTAGTCATAGGTGATTACATCATGAGACACATTGATGTCCCTTCCACCAAGCTTCATAAGGGAAAGGTCAAGGTCACCTGTCTGTGAGATGCCAGGATACACCATGTCACAAATGCACTCAAGTCTGTCAACAGCAAGTAATGTTATGACTATATCATAATTCATGTTGATGTGTAAGACTTGAGACATACCTCTCTGGACTGTATGCAGAGACATGACTGAGCTCATGGACTATGTGTCTCAGGCAGGTATGCCCTTGGCCTTCAGCTGCACTTTACCTTCACCTAGGATGATGCCTCAGTGCAAACAGAAAATAATTGCCTTAGTCTGGGCTTGACTCTGACATTAACATGGTTTTAGGTACTCTTATGGTAGATGACATCAGTAGGCTTGTGGAGGACAAGAGTTTGGAGGTCTACATCACCTGCTACACCCAAAACAGTGCAAAACCCTGCCTCTTTGTAAGTCAGTGTGGTAATCATATTTGTTTTGTAGGGAGATGTACATACACACAAAAACACACTAAGTGGTCTGGAGTGAGATTAGAACTACAGATCACAGTACCTAATACACTTGCCACAGCTTAAATCTGACATGAAGATAGTTGTAAGTAATCTTATGGTAGATTACATCAGCAGGCCATGTAGAGGACAGGAGTTCAGAGGTCTGTATCAACTGCAAGGACCAAGAAGTGCAGATGAATTGCAGTCTGGAAGTCAGTGTGGGATTCACACTTGCTGGGTAGGGGGATGCAGATACACACCAAGCTGGCTGGAGTAAGATTAGAACCCCTACCTATCTAGTCTTATGCACTACAGATCACAGTACTTAACACACATGCCACGGCTTAAGTCTGACATTAAGATGGCTTTAGGTAGTCTTATGGTAGGTAACATTAGCAGATCTTGTGGAGGACAAGAGTTTTGGTGCTTGTATCAACTGCAAGAGCCAAAAACTGCAGAACCATTGCAGTTTGGAAGTCAGTGTGGTAATTATATTTGTTTTGTAGGGAGATGCACATACATACACAAACACACCAAACGAGGCTGGAGTGAGATTAGAACCCCTATCTATCTAGTCTTACACACTGCTGATCACAGTACTTAACACATGCAGCACTGCTCAAGTCTGCTTGGAAGTCAGTGTGGCAATCATATTTATTTTGTAGGGAGATGCACATACATACACAAACACACCAAACGAGGCTGGAGTGAGATTAGAACCCCTATCTATCTAGTCTTACACACTGCTGATCACAGTACTTAACACATGCAGCACTGCCCAAGTCTGTTTTATAAATGACTGCAGGTGAACTAATTGTAGAGGACATAAACAGGCCCTGTGCTGAACAGTGTGTGAAGCCTGCAGAGTGATATTGCTTCTTATTGCCATCTGCATCTAGTAGCCTAGCAATCAGATAACTGTTTTTTATACCAGGTATGTGACAACAGTCGCTGTTTTGGGCATATGTATCTGTTTGCATTTGGATGGTCAAGCCTCTGGCCAAAAACAATTTGCCCTGTCAATGCGTGAGTATACATTATACACTACACAAGTTGTTCACTTCTTGATGTATGTGTGGTGACATCCAGCAGGCACAGGAGTTCTGTAAGTAAGTGCATTATCTACTGTTGAGCCCTTACGTTTGGTCCTTTGACCAACATTATATATGTGTCATAGTGGAGCTTTACTCACTATAATCTGGTTATGTAGGGCAATATAGACATACACACAAACATATATGTCTATATATATATATATATATATATATATATATATATATATATAAATATATATATATATATATATATATATATATATATATATATATATATATAAATATAACTAAAATTAACCACACTTAATAGCAACAGTAGATAATGCACTTACTTACAGCCTCCTGTGCCTGCTGGATGTCAGCACACATACATCAATAAATGCTTTTATTGTCACGAAGTTCAGTTCTTAGTTTTATATATATATATATATATATATATATATATATATATATATATATGTAGGTGTGTGTGTGTGTGTGTGTGTGTGTGTGTGTGTATGATATGGATATGGGTTTTATATATATATATATATATATATATATATATATATATATATATATATATGGGGAGAGACAGAGATGTGCATGTGTATATATGAGATAGTGAGAGACAGAAATATATATATGTGTGTGTGTGTGTGTGTGTGTGTGTGTGTGTGTGTGTGTGTGTGTGTGTGTGTGTGTGTGTGTGTGTGTATTTATACGCATATAAAGGTTCATAGGTTGGTACTAGGCTATCAGCCCTAGGGCCTATACAAGCCTACCCATAACAATTCCCTGGCTAATTCTTCCCACACTATTTACTTCCCTGGACCCCTGTCTAGCAGGGCGACTGACATGATCCCCGGGGTGAATTTCCTTTCTCCCATCCAATCGTCAAGGTTCCTTTTGAAAAGGGCCAAAGAGGCACTCTGCTTGACATGTATGGGCAGTCTATTCCAGAGTCTGGGAAGTGTCTGCGTCAGGAACCTATCCCTGCAGCATGTTTTGTTTATTGTGATGACAAGATTTAGATCCCTGGAGCGTGTGGCTCTGAGGGATTGGGCTTTCTTTGCACTCTGCTTAACTAAGTGTATGAGCATGTGCAGTGGTATTTTTGGCTTGTTTGTGCATTGCTAAGCAGCACACAAATGGGAGGTGCATTGCTTACATCAGACACTTACTGCTCCATAAACTAACTCCAGCCCACAACTAGCTGTACTCCAGTCTGGGATTGTGTGTGTTACACAATATGACATCTGTCTCTGTTTCTGCACTGCTGTGCTTCACTCAAATTGAGTAAGATTTTCTAAATTTATCTTACGTAATTAATATGCAAAATAGGTTAATAATAGTATAGCACAAACAGAGTGACAGTCTGTAAAACATTACTACCTCACATCCAAAACAACTGGACACTTCTGAATTAGAACCATGAACACTAACACACAAGGTAATTATCTTAATCTTTTGAGCCACAGAAGCTGCTTGATAGACAGGGTGTCTTTCATCACACAACCACCTGCATAAATATGCACATTGCAATTCCTCAGTTACTTAACACATACAATGTAAGATCAAACTGTAATATTACTGTCCTGAGACTGTGTGAAATGATCATATACCATAGATAAGTTACTGTTACAGCAGTTACAAGGAGACACTGCTGTGTTGGGGGTGGGGGAACAAAACCACATGTTTTGCTGGGATACACAATAGTCTGACTATCATTTAACCCCACTCTCTAACATCTCCCTTGAATGATGTACCAATAATCTGTTGCAGTAGGACTGCATGAGTATTCCATGCATGAGGCCTCCTGAATACAAATGGAATCATGATAGTGGAATGTGTATCTGTAGTCCCAAGTGGATGTATTTCTGTCCAAATAGCCCACTATAGTTACTTGCACAATTGTACCAGGTCCATACACACAATGACATATAATAATCCTGTAGACTACTGTGTAGGTTATGGACTTACCTTGTAAATGCAGCAGTTGACACAACTGAAGTTCAGGGCTGACTCTGTCTGATATAAGCAGTACACATCCAATACATGGAAAGGTACAGTATGTATGAGTTGCTTGGCATAAGTTTTAATATATGTATGTGAGTAGGAGTAGGGTGCCAGTTCCTAGGTCCCTAGGTTGCCAGTGAATGTGCTATCCATTATCTCTTAGCCAAAGCCAAGGCACACTGAGCACACTTATGTCTACCTACAGGGACATTAGCAGGGGCTTCCTCCTCTGAGTCCTCCTGTGACTGTGGCTGTGGTGACCTAGGCACTGGTGGGTGGTCTGTGTATCCCTTCCCTTTGCTTATCCTGCTGCAGCTGTTTCCATGGGATCAGATTGTGTACCAGAGCATATACTGTGAATATCTGTGCACATGTGGCTGGAGTGTACTGCAGGGGTCCACAAGATATATCAAGGCATTGGAAGCGTGACCTCAGAAGCCCAAACATATGTTCTATGATGTTCCTGTTATATGCATGTGCCTCATTGGTGTGTGTGCATTTCTGATCAGTGTCATCATCCATGGTTCAAGGACATAGCCAGCATCCCCCAGTAAATGGCCCTGTGAGATGTCCCCCCCTAGCAAACATCTGGTATAGCTATGATGTGTGCCAGATATGGGAGTTGAGATAACTGCCAGAGTTGCTAGAATACACACTCAGGATAATCCCCTGGGCATTGCATATGACCTGGCAGTTGATGGAGTGGTACCCCTTGTGGTTAACGTAGATTGTACACTGCTCACCAAGTGGCATCTTGATGTGTACATGAGTGCAATCTATGGCACCCAGAGTATTTCAGGGTAGTGTGCTACATGGTAGAAGTGTTGCGTATTGCTGGTCCTCACCTCAGGGGAAAGGGGAAAAGATATGTTGTCAATGGCATGTGGAAGAATAGCATCCAGGAATTGGTGAAGTATCCCAGATGCAGATGCCTGTGACACCCCCATCATGTCCCCAGTTGGTCTTTGAAAAGTACATGTAATTAGTATCCTAAGGGCTACACTTACCTTTGTTTCCACTGGGATGAGTTCCCCTGTTAGCTCTGGTTCAGAATTGATGGCAGCAGAGCTCAGTGACTTCTTGTAATATGTCCCTGTCTACCCTGTAGCACTCTACAATCTTCAGCTCATGTAGCTCCTGGAATGTTGCCCTGGGCCTGAACACTCTTCTCCTTCTCTGTCTAGGCCTATTATGAGCAGCACCAGCAGCACTGACATCATCGATGTGACTTGGGTAGTCTGTATACATGAACATGCTAAGCTATGCACTGCGCAGCATAGCTTATACAAAAGTCATAATTATTCATTGAATATATCTGGTTTTAACCGATTGCTGCCTATGTCATCACTGTGATTTGGGTGGTCTGTTTGTGCAAACATGCTATGTTATGCAGTGTGCCATGCAAACATATACGCTGGGCACCAAACAAATCCTAAAAGTTACAGGACACCCCCCCAAAGTCATCCACATCCAGTGGGAATATCAACATCATGTAGGTGCTATGCAGACATGGTTGCTCTTTTTAGCAATTCAAGAAATCCACCTCATTTGTATATGTATCTTTGCTGACAGCCTGGAAATTACACAGTTAATAGCCATGTCAGCTAGGTAACAGCATGAATGCACCATTGTATGGACACAACGCAAGGTCCTACAGTATATTTGTGGAAATGACATTATAAATGTTATTTTACTTTTTTTTTATTTTTCTGTTAAGCATATTATTAATTTTATTATATTTCCTTCCTTTTTCAGATATCCACAATGTATATTTTGCTCATGCATGCATGTGATCTAACATTTTCAGGAGAGTTATGTCCATATTTGTAGACTTTTACATCCCCTTCTGTCCATGTAGAGTCCTGTATGCGGAAAATTTCTGAGTACACTATGGATGCTGATACCGAGTCTATATGGATGTCTTTTGGCTTGTTGGATCACTCTACCTGGCCAATTTACATAAAGATTCACCTGCTTATGTGGAAATTTGCATTACACAGAAGTTTCCCTGTTTGCGCAGGCTTGTGCACTGCTAAGTGACATTTACTGAATCTAAAAGTGTTCTACCTCGCGATGCGTACACAAAAAAAAATTGTAGGCTTTACTGAATTCTCATCCCCCCAGTCTATACAAATATAAAAAGCATATCAAATGCTATTGCCAGTCAGGTAACTAACTTTGCCCTTTCTGGTAGTACTTTCACCATTGTTGCAAAATAAGCAGCAGATTATGCAAAACAGATTGTATAGAAAGCTGAAGGCTGTCACTGTTAAGGCTTCACTGTCTTTAAGTCTCGTATTTTAAATGCCAACATTTTATATCTGTTTTAAAGAAAGATACATACCAAATAACATTTCTTGCAATCTGCAGTCGACCTATAGGCATAAAATGCAGTTTTATTACATTTTTCATTACAGAATTCTTTGACAGATATAACATATTGTCTGTCATTGAAAAAATTGCTAGACAACAAACTGCTGCAGCTAAGTTTGATGAATTTTATTTCCTGAGAGATGGTTTATAAGTAACAAAGTCTCACATTCCAATTCTGTGTATGACAGATGAAGACATAATTTTTAAGTCACAAGCGGATACCCTCTGACCCATAATGGTTTAAATTGTAAATGGTACACAAGTCCCAAAATGAAAATGTCAGCTCTGATTTTTCAAGATAATAACTATATATGTCAGCATATGAAATCAGAATGAATTTAAACATAGTGTTTTTGTATTTCTAACTTTAGTATAGTAGACACTACATATGTACAGAATTAATAAATGTTTAAGATCAATTCATGTGATTATTTTGATGGCTCCTATTCTGTATCTACAAATAGCTTGGGGATTTTACTCCCTGACCACATGAGTTGTTGAGCTATTTCTCAGATATCTATATGAATTTCTAATTCCCATTCACCAGGCTTGCTGGATAACTTTAGTGCATTGCATACATTACTTTGCTTATATATCCACAGGCATATGTTATATTCCAATCCCTAAAACATGCTGTATGACATTTTCTTTATTAGCTTTTCTGCAACTACTGACTGTATTAAGGGAAGAGCATGCTTAGGCATAGCAGGGAACCAATCATTCTGAGAACATGATTTTGTAGCCAGCAGACTACTTCTGGAAGTGTGTGTGTATGTGTATGTGTGTCTGAGTGTGTGTGTGTGTGTGTGTGTGTGTGTGTGTGTGTGTGTGTGTGTGTGTGTGTGTGTGTGTGTGTGTGTGTGTGTGTGTGTGTGTGTGTGTGTGTGTGTGTGTGTGTGTGTGCTCAAGAAAGAGACAGAGAGAGAGAGACACAGAAAAATAGAGAACCAGAGTAAGAAAGAGAGAGAAGATTGAAGTACTGTACAAGAGAGCATGTCACATTTCACTTCCTTGTCACTATAGTCACTGCATAAAGTGTATATACATGTTCCTCATGTCCATGCCTCTGTATCTGTTCCCCAAGACATTCCCTTTCCAAATTACCTTACCTTTCATTAATACCAAACAAGAGAGATCCTGAAGCCACAGAACATTGAAGGTCATGGTACTTCATTTTTATAAGTTCATAGGTTCATAGGTGTTTACTAGGCTAATGACCACAAGGGCCTTTTTAAGCCTAGCCATGTATCCCAAATCTCTGACAAATATTGGTAACCTTGTTAGTGTAAGCAGGGACTTGGGAGAAGAAACATTTACAACCAGGGGCCTGGGAGATGAACCATTTGCAGTTTGTCCACGTCCATTAGAGACACAGGTGCAAAGCCAGGGACGAATTTCCAGTTCCCCATCCAATTTTCCAAGTTACACTTGAATTGGGTTAGGGAGGAACTCTGAATCACATGGATGGGGAGCCTGTTCCAGAGATGGGGAAGTCTCTGGGATACATACTAGTCTCTCCAGCAGGTCCTATTTATATCACAGGCAACATTTAAGTGTTTAAAATCGGTAATACCGGTGCTGTTTTTCTTGTTGATATGTAGGAGGTCCATCAGAGTGTGATCTGTTAATGCCCTGTATGCCATGCATATATTTCCCTTCAACAACCTGTAGGAGATGGTATACAAGGATAGGGCCTTGAGGCAGTCTGCATAGGGCATTTTACTTATGCCCTGTATTTTTTTAGTGAGGAACCTCTGTGGATGTTCCATTTGTTGAATATGCCTGGTTAGATACATATCAAAGGGGGATTGTACTCAATGAAAGGTCTGATAAATGCTGAATACAGTGGAACAATGACTTCTTTTGACCTAGATGCCATACCTTTATTTATAGGTTGCGCAACATAGAATGATTTCCTCACTACTGTAAACACATGATTGTCAAAGGCTAGATTACTGTCTATTTGAGTCCCCAAGTCTCTGACTACAGGGTCAACTCTAAGGGGTGTGTTGTCAATATGATAGTTACCAGGGATGGATGACTTCCTGAAGGATACTATTATGCATTTCTTGGCATGTAGTTTTAGTTCATGGCTCTGACACCAGTTGTTTTTCTGTGTCAGCCCTTCCTGGAGAACATTTGTGTCGGTCTGGGATTTAATGACAGCTCCTAATTTGCAATTATCTGCAAATTTAGTCAGCTAGAGACCACTGATATTGGCCTTGAGGTGAGAGAAATAAATGCCAAAAAGGAGTGGTCCAAGGACTGATCCCTGAAGGACTCCACTTGTGACTAGCCTCTTTGTAGAGCTGGACTCCTCAGTTTTAACATCCTGGATCCTGTCTGTGAACCAGCTGGCTATCCACTGGAAGACATACAGGTTTGTACCTAACCTCTTGAGTTTGTCAACAATGCCTGAGTGGGTATTGTGTCAAATGCCTTGGCCGGGTTAAGGTAGGCAGTGTGAACCACTTTGCCCTCATCCATTGCCTTGGTGACCTTCTCAAATAAGTCTGCCAGGTTCAGTAGGCATGACCTGCCCTTGATGAAACCAAACTGGGTAGAGTCCAGTGTCTGGAGGTTTACTATATCATTATTGATCATTCCCATGATAGTTCTTTCCATGGCTTTGCATATAAGACTAGGGAGATTTATGGGTCTGTTGTTTCCAGGGTCTGAAGATGGCTCACCATTGTGCAGAGGAATGACTGTTGCTGTTCTCCATTCATGAGGCATGAAGCATGTTTCAAGGCTACAGTTAAATAACAATTTTACAGGTCCTGATAGGTCACGTTTCTTGCTATTTCGAAGGCATCCTGGGATACTGTCTGGGCCCATTGATGCATTGTTGTTGGCCTTAGAGAGAGCATTCAGGATCTGTTCCCCAGTGATAGCAAGGGAAGTTATATTTTATGGTATTTTCTGATTGAAGGTTGAAGGGGGAGAGGGGTAAAGTTGGAGCTGAATTTTTCAGCCAGTAGATTTGCTATATCTTCTGGCTCAGTATAGGTGGCTCCATTTACAATGAACTCTGCACACAATTCTGTATTGCCTTTGAGGTTGTGAACATAGCTAAAGAATGCCTTGAGGTTGTCCTCAAATTTGGCTGTTTATTTGCCCTCTGAGTTGTTTGTTTAGTTTGATTAGAGTACTTTTATCCTGCTGGGTGCTGCACCTCCTATTTTTTGCCATGAGTTTCTTCCTTCTGTTATACAGCCTTTTGAGTCTGTGATTCCACCAGGGTGGCTTGTTTTTAGAGTTAGTTCTGTACAGCTTTAACATGATTGTACAGGGTTTCTGTGAACAGTTCTGCATAGGCAGCAGTGTTCTCAGGTTATCACTTCATAGTAGGAAGTTAGGCTTAGAGTAGTTTCTGAATATTCCATGGTTTTTATTTTTATTTCAATTCATCATGTCTGAACTTTGAGAGAAGACATTACACCACACTGAGTTGTGTGCAGCTCCCATTTGATTGCCAGATAGATAGGACCAGATGCATCCTGGTTGGTGTAATGCAGGTACTGACGTGACAGTTTGTGTGTGTAGGTTCCAAAAATCCAGGAAATCTCTGTTTCATGTCATTCAATGTCATATCAGATTTAGTGTTAGTAGGTAATTAAAGTTGCCCATGAATATGGGGTTTTTGGATGGTGGTTATTTCCAATAGTTTGAAATATAAATATGGGGTTCATAGACCATAGGCTAGACCTAAAGAGCAGAAGAATTGGATTTTATTTTTGCCTATAGTAATTTGAGTGAAGAAGTAGCTTGACAAACAAGTCTTGAGTCTTGGTATTTTGTTTATTTTTGATGTAAATAGAGACACCTTCAGTCCCTACCTGTGTAGTAGCTGATCAAAATGTGTGAAAGGCATTATAACCTTGCACTGTTAGTTTGCTCTCTATGGCTATAAGCCATGTCTCAATGACTGCACAGACATCGACATTCTCTAGGGTGAAGACATCTTCTAGGGAGTGGAGTTTTTTGTTTAGACACCTAGCACTGAGCAGGAAAGCACTGATCATCCTGAAAGTCCTAAATCAATGTTTGGTCGTCCCTTCATTGGCCTTCCTTCTATATAAATAAAAAGTAAGTGCAATAATAGTTACAGAGTTTAGGGTGGGGCAAGGTTAGTGTAAGTGTATAGTATATATGCAAGATTTAGTTTAGAGTTAGAAGAGTAGGGTTTAGTTTTTTGGTTAAAAGTAGGGTTTTGGTTAATGTTTGTATGTGGTTTATTTATTTATTTTGCAGTAGGTAGTATGTAGCGGGTGGTGGGACAACTACTATTGACGTTCGAGTTTTTGATTTTTTGCAGTTTAGGGCTCGTCGTGTATCGCGTTCTGCATAATATGTGTCGGTGTTTACGATTTTCATGGTTTTGATATGTTATGTATCAAGTATTTTCAGTTTGGCATTGCCTAAAAGACCATCACTGCAAAGCAGTGGTGTGTCCATCCATCTCCCATGTTGTTAAATATTGTGCCCCCTTAGAATGACACCAGAAATTAAGCCAGTTATTAAAGTCATTCATATTTTGTTCATATTGTGGCATCATTCTTGGAGAAGATAAAATGCTGCTCAGTGCTAGGCTCATACAAGTCTGGGATACATATTCCAAGAACTCCATGTCCCTGTGACTGGTGACTTTCCCCTGGTGAGAGGGAGTGTGTGCATGGTGTGTGTGTCCATGTAGTGTAGAATGTTAGACTGTGGTGGCTCTGCCTGGTGGACTTACAGGAGGTAGAGGCATGTGATGGGACTGATGCTGTGTGTTGATGTGGGTGCTGTTTTGAAAGAGTGGCATCCAGAGGAGTTCTCTTTCAGGTTTAGAAAAGTTACATTTATGCCTCAGCATATGTGGGTCTTGCTCTGCTTTTGTGCATGATGGGTGCAGCATGTGTATGTGTGACAACCTTATTGACATTAGGAGTAATTTTTATTGAGAGCTTTTGCCTCCAGTGACATTGTGTACATACATCTCTCACATACCATATCAATTCCCCAGATATCCACTGATGGCAATGGAGATAAAGTTCAGTTCCATGGCATATAGACATTTTGATTTGAGAATATTTTTTATGGAGTTGAGTAATAAGAATATAAAGAGTTGCAAGACTGGAGATCCTGACTGCTTGTACTGACTGTCTGGTCTAGTTGTCTAGTTGTCCTGTGTGGAAAAGTCTATTGGGAATCAGTGTTGAGTTAACTTCTAGGGGAGTTTTGGCTTATAGAGTATTGTGTGTATGTGTGTGTGTGAGAAAGAGAGAAAGAGATGGGTGATAACCATTTTAAACCATTTTAAGGACAGAGCAGTAGGTTCAGTGGTTATAGTTATTTACTAAGTTTACTACAATTATGGCTATATGAGTGAGTGCTCTTGTTTTTGAACATTTGTGAGAGGTGAAGGCTAATGAAGACTGAAGCAGCAGAGAGGAGAGAAAGCTGAAGAAAACTACTGGTTCCATGCTGATATAACATGTTTGCCATCAGTCCTTATACATGTTGTTGTTGCATATCATATCAATTAGATTGTTAAACAATACTAAACATTCTTTAGAGAATATGTAAGGTCAGAGGAAAGTACTAGGCAGTCAGTCTATAAAACCATTTTAGCCAATAAAACATCTGTAAAGCAATATAAGAGGTAGTAAAATAGGTACCTTAACTTTATTTACCTGTCTAAATGTGGAATACTGTACAGTATACTTCCTACTCAGGAGACCAAGAATGAAGCAGTTTTTGCAGCACTATTAGGCTATGGTAATTTGATGTGGATGATAATTTGTAAAATGTTACAATGAAGTGTTACTTTGAGATTGCTGATTATGTATATGAAGTATTTTATATTCTGATAGCACACCTATCAAGTCTAGTGAAGTTTTTTGAAGTTTCATGAAGAGAATTTCCTCTGACTTTCATAGACATACTGTTTTTATATTTATAATTAACAGCATGAAATAATGATAATATTCAGCATACTTGGTTTAATGGTCTATTCTACTTCAGCAAACATAATATAGTCGGGATTCCAATGATGATGATTCAGTGACTGCATCCTACAGAATGTTCTCAAGTTATCTTATGTCTCTTTCTTACTCTATTTATCTTATGTGTTTAATGCCACACCTGTATGTCTTGCCTATCAGTTTACTCCTCCAAGCAGTGTTGTAATCTGTTGTCTTTATAACCTTTTTTTCAACTGGACCTACATTGCTTCTGCTCTGATGTCCTCACTTCTTTATCTGTCCCACAGTGTGCATCCTATCACCTGTCTCAGGCATTTTCTGAGCTAGCTTATTTTCCTCATTCACACTCCCATTGATCTCAACCACCAATCTGAACTGCTCATCTCCCATCTTATTTTCTGCTACTCTGCATATTCATTTATCAATCACCCTCTCTAGCACTTCCATGTGTGACAGGAGTTTGATGCCTCTCTGCTGTCTGTACTGTTCACAGTTGTGAATGTCCCCCTTTGTTCTTTATACTTTCACAGGAATGCCTATTCTCTAGCAATCTGGGGTACACCTCTTACTTTATACTGCTATGGGTACCCTCTGGAGCCCCCTCTCCACTAACTTACCCAATAACTTCATCATATCTGATATGACCTCATCTGAACCTGCTGCTAATTTTCCTTACTTCTTCTAGGGTAGTTCTTCTTTGTCTTTTATCATAGACTGTGCCTGGAACAGTCCAGCTTCTCTGTAGTTCTCCTCATTCAGAAGCTGCTGGAAGTACACCTTTCATCTACCTTTGATATTCTGTGGACTTGTGAACAGGTTGCTGCTGGCACCCCTTATGAAGGATGTCTGATGGCTATCTTCTTTGTCTTTCTGTCTTTGCTTTGAAACCTGACAGATCTTCATTGTGACATCTGCTGAGTAACTTTCCAGAAGCTTGTAGAGTACTTCTTTGTTCTTTGGTATTGCAACTGTTATCTTAGCATCTTTATTACATAGCCAGTATTCCTTCTTAGCCTGGTCTGTATTTTCTATTTCACATTTTGTTTTGCACTCCTTTGTTTTGATAACTTCCTGGAGTTCTGCATTACTTCTCCAGCTTTCCATATATAACATTATTGCCATCTCTAGCTCGGATGCATATCATATGCTGTTTTGAGATGCCATTCATCTTCTTCATCCTCTCTTGTTCCTTCTTACAGCATTCATTCCGCCTCCAGCTTTCCTTATGTACATTATTTCCACCTCTGTCTCTGACACATATCATATGCTGTTTTGATATGCCACTCATCTTATTTATCCCCACTTGTTTCCTCTTACAGCATTTCATTTGGTTCTATATTACAAATCGAAGCTTTACTTAATCAAATAAGTAAAGCTCGAATTTGTAATATTGAAACCATAAATTGTCGAACAGCCGATTTAACCCAGGGAAACATTTCCCTTGGCCGTTATGAGGAGTATGCCCATTTCTCCAATTTGGAGCGATCTTGGAGTTGGTATATTTTGGTAGGGGGGGGTTGGGGTCTCAGCCCCCCACATCGGGTGGTGTAGTGGGCGAAGCCACCCACTTGATTTCAGATGTAAAATTTTTTTTTGTTTTGATTCAGCAGTGTTTCCCTTGGTTGAATCGGCCGTTTGGCAATTTTAGCTGTTGGTATTACAAGTTTGAGGTTTAGTTATTTGATTAACTAAAGCTTCAGTGTTGTAATATAGATGCTTTCATTCTTCCTCCAGCTTTCTTTAAGTACATTATTTCCATCTCTGGCTTGGACACATCATATGCTGTTTTGACATGCCATTTGTCTTCTTCATCTCCACTTGTTTCCTCTTACAGCATTTCATCTTTCTATTTCGACATCGGTTTTCATATAGATTTAGCTTACCTTTCTTTTCCTGAAACCTGACTCACCAGGAATATTTGTTCTCTTCATCAATAATATTGAAAATATGCCTTTTGCTGTCAATATCAGCAAAGCTAGTATTTCTTTGCCTGCCCAACCATAGTTCTATCAGTTGTTTGGTCTCATGCTCTCATTCAACATCTTTAAATAGGTGGGGGCTTTTGACCATGCAGTAGATTCCTCTGTATACCCAGCTGCAATGAACAAAGCAGCTAGCATTAGTTTTCTTCTGCAACGAAATGTCACAATTATTTATTATGGAGTGCCTATAATTTAGTTGTCCTGAGTCTCGTACTTTGCTATAACCTAATTTTTCATGTTGACACTGATAGATGTCTCTATGGTTGAGAATTTCTTCATAGCAATTCTTGTAAGCCCATTTCTTCCCATCTCATCTACCTCTTTGATCAATTCTACTGGATATTCCCTTTTCTTGGTAGAGGCTGTACTTTTATTTGCATTCTTAACTGTACTAGATGAGATCTGACAAAGCTTTGACAAGGGCGAAAGTGTTCATCTGCTGTTTTAACTTAATAAAACGTGGGTTAATTAAGCAAGTCCAGCTTGAATCCTTTAATTTTATTTTTAATAAGAATGGAAAGTAATCTTTGAGACGGACCTTACTTAAGACGTTGTGACAATGGCCCATTTTAGTAATTCATATACCAATATCTAGAGCAGTTGTTCCTGTACAATTAGTTTTCCCTTTTATATATGTATGTATACTATGTATGTGTTTGTGTGTACACACACACACACACATATATATATATATATATATATATATATATATATACACACACACACACACACACACACACACACACACACACACACACACACCAAGGTGTATATATATATATATATATATATATATATATATATATATATATATATATATATATATATATATATATATATATATATATATATATATATATATATATATATATATATATATATATATATATATATATATATATATATATATATATATATATATATATATATATATATATATATATATATATATATATATATATGTATAGATATATATATATATATATATATACATATATATATATATATATATATATATATATATATATATATATATATATATATATATATATATATATAGGTGTGTATATATATATATATATATATATATATATATATATATATATATACATATATATATGCATTTAATCTTGGGGGACATGTGGAACTAATTTAAGTCTGCATCAAAACTTCATGGTCAGACCGAGCATTTTTCTTCTAGCCTCCCTACATCTGTCACACGCTTTAACAAAAATGAAAATGCAAACTAAATTTTTAGAAAAATATGTCTATACAATCCATTATTTCATCACATCTAAGTATGAAAAATAGATGTGCATACATGCATCCTAATGGTTCACTTTCTGTCTTACCTGCAAAAAGTCTCCCAAGGCATAGAGGTGGTGACATACACCAAGCACCTAAACTTACTAATAAAGTAGCCAGGACACAGAATAGACTTGTGGGTAATTAAAACAGCAATGCAAGAAACCTCATTAATATATCAGCAGTATATGCAGTCTCCACACTTATCCATTATTTTAGGCATATAGCTATAACAATTTTGCATTTTATTACCCACAATTGACTTCATGTTTTGATTATTTTTAAAAACACATATTGGTTTCTGACCAACAATTTATAATACACTTACAATGTTAAAAGCCATTTTCTAATTTGTATCTGTTTTTCTAATGAAAATCTAATTTGTATTGCAGGTAACAATCACAGATCTAGTAAAATCATGATCAACTTAATTGGATTGGGTCTTCTTAATGTTATTAGTAATAAGATGAGAAGATTTATACATAGTGGGGTATCACACATATCTGTCTCCAAATTCCCTAACAATAGGATCAAGAAAACTGATTGGGCAGTTACTCTCTTGGCATTTTGTAAAGGGCATCCATCTCTCTATCACATTTTACATCATTAGAAACAATTCATGACAATCTGGGTGCTCTTTAACTAACGTTTGCTTTTACCACATAGGATGACTGTTCTTAAAAATGTAAATAGCAGTTTGAAAATGTGGGCTTGCAAAAGAATTTGACCCAAATTGACAGGTTTACATATCCCTGTAAAGTCAAACACCCAAGTAATTTATGGTTTTATAAAAGTATATAAAAGTCAGTCCTAAAAAGTCAGTAATATAATTGAGAATTTTTTTTTTAAAAAGCCTTATTAATTCACTTTCACTTCCCCATAAAATAAATATATCATCTAAATATTTCAGCCAAAGAGTTACCTTAATCCTTTCCATCATTTTAAACACAAAATCAGTTTTCCATGATATATAACCAAATTAGCAGAAAACATGAAACAGGATGAACCCACAGCTGCCCATCCTGACTACAGCAATATGATTTACCAAATTAGAAAAAAAATAGTGTAACAACCATGCTTAGATTCAAAAAGTGAGTCTTTAGTGATTCTGTAATTAACTATTTTTATCTTGGAAGAGAGTTGCCTTTTCCCCTATTTATTAAATGGAATTTCCTGCAGAAAATCAGTGATTTTGGATCTCAAAATAATATGTTGTTGGTTGCAGTTCATATAAAATACCTTTTCACTTGTACTCCACAAGATTTAGGAATCAAATTGGTTCCAGGAATGTCTGTTAACATTTGATAGACTCACAGCAAGGGATCTTTGTTTACTTAGTGGATTCATGGAAAATGTCCTGAATATTTTTTTTTTTTTTTTTTTAGTTTCGAAGGTGAGTTGTTCATACAAGTTATAGATGTGGGTATGGGTTCATCCTGTGCCCATGGTTTAGTGCAGGACACTTGATTTAAATTAAGCCATATGTGAACCATATCTGGTCCTCCTTGTCTCCCTTTCACAAATCTTTGCTGCACCCTAAAATTAACCCAACTTTTACAGTGTCAATGCACCTGCCTAGGATTTTAGCATATATTTTAATTTCCATCTGTAACAATGATATAGGTCTAAAATCTGATTGGTAGGAAATTCTTTCCATTCTTACTCTTAAGCAACAGCATCATGGAAGCGAGCCTCAGCATCCATGGAAATATCCCCTTGTTATCCAAGATATGGAACAATAGAAAAAGGGCTTTGATGAAATTGTTTTATATATTTTACTGAACTCTGCTGGGAGTCCATCTGCATCTATCACCTTCCCTTGTGGAAGACCATTTATACTAGCAATAAATCTAGCCACAGAAATAGACTTGTTTAGAAATTGCCTTCCTCTGCCATCCACATGTGGAAGTTACAGTTGTCTAATGACAGTACGTCCATCTTCCCCTATCCCCTTACTTATGTCCTAGTGTTGCTCCCTATAATGCACATGCACTATATATGTAGGGCACACGTGTGGCTTGTTATTCTCATCACTTATCACATGGATCAAAATTCTTTTTCCCTCTCCTGGACTCTATGTGTTAACAGTTTTGGTGATGTAATCCCTTTAGTCTAGTGAGAAGGCTGCCACTTTTCCAATTCAGTCTGACTGTTACCAACTATAAAGCTTTACATTCTTTCTTAAGTTGTAACAGCTGCTGCCTCTCCATTTTGTACCCTGCCCCACCTTTTACATTGATTTGCTAAATGTCTGATTTATCATTCTAAATCTCTTATAGTGCCCAGTTTTTTAATCCTATTTCCAACTTGTTACACTTGCCTTCTTAACCACAAAATCTTTGAAAATTTGTCACCTCTCTAAAATCTACATAACATTTACATCTCCATCCTCTCAAAAGCTTTTGACATATTCTGTTAATCTAACTCTCTGCTGTTTGTCTCTTAATAATAGTACGTTTGATCTCCATGGCAGTGGGAACCCTCCTGTACCTATAACTGAGAATACGCTGGATGTTTCTGTTCTGAGGAGTATCCAGCTTAGTCTCAGTTATATGTCTGGAGTTCCAAGTCTATGATCTGCATCTAGAAACTTAAAGCATCTATTTGTGACTCTTATATTCCTCTTTTGCCTCTCAGTGGTGCTCACAATGTTTTGTAGATGGGTTTCTTGCTCAGCAATGGCTTCCTTAACACTGGCAGTGTTTTAATACTGACTGCACAAGTAAGGTGAGAGATGAGATTGCAGATTAGATATCTTTCATAACATTCTAATCTGAAGAGATGCACACAGCCATTTTTAACTGAAATCTTGTGCATGATTATCTTGTTGCTATGTTAAACTATGAAAAAACATTCTTCATAGTTGTGATAGTTCAGATAGCAGTGATGGAATGTAAACCTCAGCCCTCCCACATTCAGTGGTATCTTTCCAGTCCCTATAGGCTCTTAGGCTTGCAGTTTCTCTATATTTCAGTTTTGGGTGACTCCACTGAGCTATACAGATACCTCGACTTAGTGCATTCCCTTGTACTTTCCTCCCTGCAAAACGCCATTTTCTCATGTATACACTGTCAGTTGCCCGAAGAATATTTATACATTTTATTGGTGTTCTTCAATAACAATAACAATAATATTTACCTAATCTAGTAATCTATAGGCTGTTGCAATAATTGCCAGTTTTGCTAGAATTCTCACATCACCTGACCTACTGATGCTACATACAATATTAATGGAAATGAATTGGCTCTCCTGTTAATTACTGCTCATGGCAATTCTAATAATTCTAATAATCAACCTTTTCTGTTACTTCCATAATGGGATTTTCAGTCCTATTTTAACATAAAGGGTCAGTCTCCTAAAACTTGTTTTAACTAAATAATTTAAGCATACAGCTCATAAAAATGTAGAGGTAAACAAGATATGAAACCTCTCATACCATCTTGCTGCATTACATAAACATAGTCTCCTTATTCTGTTTGACTACTGATACTGCATTCCATTTCTCATTTACCAAACTCACAGAGTCACTGAGATGTGCCATTCTTATATATTCAGTCTCAAGTACTTCAACAAATGAATATACAGACAATTACATTAACGGCCTTATTGCTTCCTCAGGATTAATAAAAGTTACCACTCTTTCAGTACTGCTGCAAAGGTCAACCTATATTTACTTCTATGTCTTTTACACTCATTTATAGTGTCTGTGTTGAAAAGTTTTATCTGAGTAATATTGATCCCCTTGTGGTGTCAGATTTGTTACAATAAGTATTCTTTCTTGCTGCAATAGTTGTCATAACACCTGCTGTTTATCATATATCATCATAAACTGTCAATTCCTAATGACCATTTTTCAGAAGCCCATATATTTCTCCATGTTAGTTTTCACAAACTCCAATAAATTCAGTCCTTCTTCCTTTTCCAGCACTCTAGTCACTCTTGAATTCTTTCTATGCAACCAATTGCTGATCCCACTTTTCCTTGGTCACCCTAAAGTTACTGAATTATTTAATTCTATTTCACAGCTCAGTTACATATTGTTTATCTGTGATAACCTGTAAAGCATGCAAACACTCACTATCACTGATTCCAGCTATTTGTAGTGTTCTACTTATTTATTTATTTTATTTTATTTTACATTTGTTGACCGGGCTAGTCTAACTGGATATATGTCCATTTTCAGGAGAGGCCGGGGAGAAAAGCGTCACATAAAACAAAGCAAAATATTGCAACTACAGATACAGTTCACTTGTCAGACACAATAGTTGTATACAAGGTAACATAGTAATTATGCTAGATAAGAAACAAAATAAAAGGTGAAATTATTTTTTTTTTTACCACACACCAGTAGAAAAAAGAAAGTATTTAGAAGGGAGTGAGACATTTGGAATTAAAGTTGTGTATATGTCACAGAAGAACAGATAATTATTTACAAGACAGGGACGCAATTTACAGGCAGTGAATCATCTATAAGGCAGGGACACATTTGTAAAGGCCTTCATGGGTTTAATTATCATATTCTATAAAAGTCTCTGAGAAGAATGAGGTTTATAGAGTTTCAGGATAGCTATATGAGCAGACTAACAGAGGGGAAGGAGGTAATGGTCTTAAAAATAACTATGAGGTGAGTAGTATTTAATGCTAGACCTTAGGATAACAGTAAGAGGGATGTTAGGCAGGGTCAGTACAAGGGCATAGCCAGTGAGTTTTAAGGTATATTTTGATTTCCTTTTTGAATAGTGGGGTAGAAAAAAGAGATGTGAGTTCACTAGGAAGTAGGTTCCAGGTCTTTCCCACAGTGTTAGAAAAAAGGGAATCCCCTGCTTTGTTGTTGGGTTTTTGTCTAGATACCAGCAGTTTATTTTCTGAGCATAGGTTTGCAAGGTTTTTATATGGGGTGATTAGACTTGTGAGTATTAGTGTCTTGCACAGATGATAAAGGGTCTTATGAGCAATAATGATTTGGTAAAATAGAATTTGATTATGCAGCTCCAGCCAACCCAGTTGTTAACTCTCATACTTACTTGCCTGATATATTGTGACTTCTACTGTTCTGCTCTTTTTTGTTCCTATTGCTTCCTGTTACCCCTTTTCTGTCCCATATCCTGTCCCTTCCCCTCTCTCTTTCCCTTCTCATTTCCTCCTAATGTAAATCTGTGATACTCCTCCATATATTCTCTCTTCAATCTAGAGCTTTAGCCCCTCCCATTACTTACCTGCCCATACCTCCTCCTTCCTACTTCACATCCTTTCCAAAACTATAAATCTGGGCTGTCCAGTGAGGCGCCATCTTTATTACCTTGAATATCTCCTAGCTGCTGTGTGCTCCTGGCCCTTGCAACTCACTCTATGTAAGTTACTCTCAAGTGCTGTCATGGATTGTATTACTTGTATAGTCCTCAAATGTTAAAAATGTGTAGTATGTGTTCAGTTAGTACATACAATATTGAATAACGCTCAAGCTGTTTCAATATATCAGTGATTGCCCTTATTGTCTGTTAGCCATTTGTAACTGCTTTTCCCACGTGGAGTTGCACGCTAAGTCGCTTCCTGGAATGAGCGATATTCTAAAGTTTTTTTTTTTTTTTTTTAAGTAATGTTGCAGTAAAGGGTGATATTTACTCAGCGTTTGTACTAAGTAACCTAAGTAACCCTTAATTACTAAGGGTATGTGTTGCTAAACCATTTTACAATGACATCCAGACTAAATGTGTTCGGCTGTGCCTTTATACTGCCACTTGTAACTGTGCTTACTGAGTCGGGTTTGTGTGGATTACATCACGTCTGAGTGAGCGTTCTACTGCACCTTATGTTTACTAGCCTGCAATAGGCGGTTATCAGTGTTGTTAGGGGATTTATTTTACATCTAGCCTATTGTCTTATATTTTGGTGTTGTTCCTCCTAGTCTTGAGCATTCTTGCACCAAATTTGCCCTTTGCATATTTTAATTACTGCTTTTTCTTGACGGAATCCCCCAGAATTGTAGCATTCAATGCTTTAGCACCATTCATGCATTAGCCGACATAAATAACGCTCAGGGGTTGGGAAACATGCTGTATCTTACTGTCCAATGCTGTAATTAACTCACAGCCTCCTCAACCGCATTTCAGCAGTGTGTGTCTTTACAGCTTTGAAAATGACTGTGCTTAGTACTGCGGTTACTGTTATTCGGACCTAGCTTACATCTTGCATTGTACTGTGTAATTAACCGTAGTTCTGTCCATTCATTGCTATATCGGCCCCTATATTACAGTGATTATTCCCATAGCCTGAGGGAATCTGAATGAACTGTAGCGTTCTATTAATATTGCTTAATGGCCATTGCAGCTCACAGGAGCTGGGATATTATAACATCTAAAAGCTGCACTAGGCTGTATTTGCATGACCACTGTGCAAGGTCGATGTAGCTCATAGGAGCTTTATAATATTGATATTTAAAGGCTGAGTATGGCCGTATTTAGTACACTGCCTCCTCACTAACATAAGCTAAGGGGCTTATTTTAGTACTGCAGAACATATGCATCATTTCTGTAGAACATAGATGTTATCATTGTTAGTTTCTCTCAACTAGCTTGTAGAAGCCGTAAGAGAATTGCTATGTTATCATTTCCAGCTTTTTTTTTTTACTGAGTAGTGCTTCCAATTACTGTAATATACCCTGTTTTACATGTTTTACATGTAGCCCTCCGCTGCTTTATTTTATTGTGGTTAGTGTTAATATATGTAGCTTATTTACCAAGTGTTTCAACTGAATGAATGCCTGTTGTATTACCCTTATTATTGTAATGCTGTTTCTGTTTAGATTTGTACTGACTTGTTCTTATTTCTCCCTCTCTTTCCAACTTACACAGCCTTCCATCCTTCTATACTAAGTGAAGTCAGAGATTGCCTGCCCAGAGAATAAGGACCCCTTTTAATCAAAACCACCCTAATCTAAGGAAGCTAAGAGCCCTAGCACTGAAGGGAGCAACGAAGTATGTGTTATACAAACCTAGGTGTATGAAAGCTTTTTTTTTAAATAGCTACAGCTGTATCTAATAAACTATCTAGCCAGATGCCCATCAGCCATACCCCTCTCTTCCTTTAGCAACCAAACCTTTCTCTTCCTTGTATAGCATCCAGAGGCTACTACCAGAGACTCCCTACCTTGATTTCTAACTATCTCTCTCTTACTAGCTGATTCTGCTGCAATTTACTTGTCTTCAGCAGGTGGCTACCTTCACAAGGTGTGTTCCTCACCCTTCTTACCCCATCTCTCTCCTATCTGAACTTAAACTACAGCAGTACTGTAGTATTACATGTACATGACTCCTAACATCCTCCTCATTCCTCACTAGACCACTCAGGGATCCCCTCTTCTATTGCTCTCCCTGGGTTTCTACATACCTGATAGTACCCTCATAGAAATTAGCAATCCATTGATTGTTCTCTCCAAACTCTCATACTTACTTGTCTGAACCTGCCCTGCGGGCTCACTCCACTCCCCTACCCTACCCCCAATTCTCACCCACCCCCAGTGCTCCTAGCCTTATAACTATCTAGCCACTCCCACAGTCCTATTACCAAATCCTAACCTGCCTCTCATTAGGGACATTCCCTAGATAATCCATTACTCCTCCCACATCTCTATATACTCCACCTCTCATTCACTACATTAGAACTTCTATATCACCATGTCTTCTGCACCCATGTCAACTTACCTAAAATGCATACTCTTGTACTCACTCATACCCTTCCTTTTCCTACCCTATATCTTAACAGCCTATGAACATTCCAACTACTCTAACTTCCACCATCCCTCCAAACAAGCATCCCTACCAGCTATAACAACCACCCTTGAACACATCAACATAACATCTACAGCCAACTATCTCCTTCCAAAATATCATAGGGTTGCCCATATTACCTATAAACATCTCCAAACCAAGAAAACCCAAAGCATATTCTTTCATCCTCTAATTCACACACACAGACTACACCAACACCTCCTACTGGATGGTGACATTAATCCCAACCCTGGCCCCACCAATAATTGCCCCATTAACCCAGTTAAACCCTCTCCCTCTACCTTTTATACCCCTACAAGGCCTTCTAACTCTCTCTTTATAGCTCACCTTAATATACGAAGCATAAACAATAAAGTGACTCACCTGCATGCTCTCCTAGATGTATATGAATTTGACATCTTATGCCTAACTGAAACATGGCTAAAACCAGCAACCCAAGACTATGAAATCACCCCTCTAGGATACAATATTTTGAGATTAGATTGCCTGAACAAGAAGGGTGGGGGTGTAGCCATAATATATAAAACTGGGCTCCAAGTTACTCCACTAGATATACACCCACCTACTAATTCCAATACTGAAACTCTTATCACTAAACTTCAACTTAACATTTGTAAGTCCATCTACATTATATGCTCCTATCTTCCTCCTGGTAATAATATCACCACCCTTGAAAGTATCCTTAGCTGGCTCTCCACAAACTTCCCTCAAGAAACCATAGTGCTAGGTGACTTTAACATAGACTGGAATAGCTGTAATACTGATAATCCTACTAACCACATAAATCTACATGGCTTTTCCTAAACTATCTCTTCTCCTACCAGAATCCACAAACCTACTAATAAAGAAAGCACCTTAGATTGGATTCTAACAAATAGTCCCCAACATATAAAGCAGGCACCCTACCAGACGATATTAGTGATCGCTCACTAACATATATAATTAGACAAAAAACTAGCATTCCCTACCCTACCACTTACAGAACTACTCTTTCCAATAAACATTTTAACCCTGCAAGCTTCCAAAGTGAACTTAGTGTGTGTGATTGGTCACCTCTAAAACACCTCCAGCTAGAGGATGCAGTGACATACTTCAACTCCAAATTCTTAGCAATCTTGGACTACCATGCTCCTACTTGTACTCTTAGGATCAGGACAAGAATTACTCCATGGCTAACTAAGGAAACAAAGCAAAAAATTCAACTTAGAAACAAATTTTGGGCCAAATGGCGCATTACTAAAGACCCAGCTGATCATTTAAAATTTAAATAGCTTAGAAATACTGCTAAAACATCAATACTATTAGATCAAAGAAACTTCTACTATCAACTTCAACAAACTAATCAGCACAAACCACAAAAGTTCTGGACTGGTATCAATAGACTCCTGCATCCAGGCCACTTGAAGACACCAACCCCATCAGGAATAGCCCATGCGACTCCCAAACAAATTGCTGATGCCTTTAATACCTTCTTTACTGATGCTATCCAGTCACTTGCTAACTCATTACCTCTTGTATCCTCCAACCTGCCTTTCTCCTCAACTAACTTACCGCCTTCATTTCAGCTACAATATGTTCCTTCATCCCTCATCTATACCCTTCTTCACAAACTCAAACTATCTACCCCCCTGCTGACCTACTACCTGCCAAATATCTCCAAATTGCAGCAAACATCATAGCCTATCCTATTTCTATCCTAATAAATAGAACCATAACAGAAGGTACCATCCCATCCATTTGGAAAATCTCCCATATATTCCTCCTACACAAAGGTGGTAATTAAACAGAACTCTCTAACTTTCGTCCGATTGCCCTACTCTCTCCCATAGCTAAAATTATGGAAAAATGCATCCACCATCAACTGTTAGACCACCTTCTCCAAAGTAACCTATTAGCTAACTCGCAACATGGCTTTAGACCTTTCCATAGCACCACCACTGCCCTCCTATCATTTTCTGACCACATTAACAAAAACTGTAACAATAACACCCTTTCCTCCGCAACCTTCATTGATCTCTCAAAAGCATTTGACATGCTCAACCATCAGCTACTGTTGAATATACTTAAGTCCCTTTCACTTGATACACATGCACTATTGTGGTTCAAGTCCTACTTAGCTAACAGGCAACAGGTAGTGCTTTGGGAAAATAGTCTATCTAACCACCTTCCTGGCACCCTTGGTGTACCCCAAGGTTCTATATTAGGCCCTCTTCTATTCTCAATTTTTATTAATGATCTAAATGTAAACATCCCTCAAGCTACATACATACAATACGCAGATGACTCCACATTAATATGCTCCACTACTGGACCATCTGAAGTGCAGTCCCTTACCCAAAATGTCTTTGAATTAGTAGAAAAATGGTTCTTACAGTGCTGTCTCCTCCTTAACCCCAAAAAGACTAAACTATTGCTCTTTACTCAACACAAAAGTCTACCCCTATTGACTTCACTATCAAATCTAATAATGGCAAAGTCATATCTCCTGACACTACCACCAAACTCTTAGGAGTAACAATAGACCACAACCTTAACTATGACGCTCATTTCAACACCACAATAAAGTCAATTAACAGAAAACTAGGCTCACTCCATAAAATTAAAACCTTCCTCACTCCCATAGCTAGAACTGCTATTGTCCACACCCACCTTATCTCTTCATTCTTTTATAATTCACAAGTATTCTACAAGCTGAAATTCACTTCTTTAAAACGTTTTATTTGTTTAAGATTCTGTTGAATCAATTTTTATCATTCCTAAAACAATTCCCTCAGGGATATAACTCCTTCTGTGTTTGTTATTGCATATTTCTTCCTGCACTATCACAATTTCAGGTAGGTTTTCTACCTTATTATAACTAGAATGTCATCACCTTCACTCTCTATAGTTTCATTCATTCATGTCAAATAACTTATCTAATCACACACATAAATGCAGTTAACTACATATATGAGGCATTCAGGGGTCACAACCAACCTTTTCAAGCACCAAGACACTTCCATCTGCAATGGATACATTCTTAAAGCAAGCACTGTGAGTGGCTACTTCTCTGGTGGACTGAATTTAACCACAACATTTCCCAGTAATTGATGGCAAGCAAGGCAATGCATTTGTAAGCTACCTGGACAGAGTCTGCTTGGTAGATAGATGCAAACCCTTCCTTCTTTGGCACAAGAGATTAACCATGGGTCTGTCTTCCTAAAGTCCCATACCCTAATTAAGACTGAAGGACTATATCAAAAGTGTGAAATGACATATCTCTTCTAGTTTTTTCCACCACAAAAGTACTGGGAGATGAATGGACTGGTTCAGGACATCTTCTAAAATCCCCTTTGGAAGAAAATGTGAGGTTGTACTAATGTATGTCTTATTTTTCTGAAAGAACAGCTATGGTACCAAAAAATAATGGACGGAAGTTTAGAGATTTTACGTGCAGAGGTGGAGACCACCAAGAATAGCATTTTGTAAGAAATAAACGTCAGTGTTACTAAGTTCACAGGGTAAAACAGAAGCGAGGTAAGCCTATCATCCATGAGGTGGATAGTGTTTCTCCAAATGAGGATGGAGTTGCAGCACTTTTTTAAAGAAATTATTAAATTAGTTCTGCTAGAACATGGTTTTGTTCTTCACAAAGTCATGATATAAACCAATAGCCAAAACATAGCCTGTAACCATGGAAAAACTGACACCCAGGTCATTTAGATGTCTGAGATACATCAGGATCAACTGCAAACTGGTTAATTGAGCAATAAATGCCCATCACCTCTGTAGACATTATTGACTTGGACTAACATTGTTTTCTGTATCACTGGGTATTTTAGAGGCTAAAACTGCAACTGCTTTTTACCAACAAAAAGAGACAAAAATAAAACTTGTCTGTCCTTCCTTGAACCTCACAGTGTTGCAGTGGAATCAGTTAGAGAAACAAGAATATTTACTGGAATCTTTTGTGATACAGCCACAAGGATATATTCATAGTACCCAGTGATCAAATATTCAAGCTAAAGAGGAGGAAGGCTATATTATGCTATGTTGCAAAGAGGCTGATCTCTAGTGTGTCATTTTTGGAAGACCTTAACTAGACATGCCATCTGAATCTGCAGCTATAGATGGGGACTTGTGAAGAAGTTCAGAGCATCCACCAGCATATTCACCTCCCTGGGTATGTGCACTGCTGACAGAGTGAAGACTATGACTGTGTAAGAGCACTGGCTGCCTGCACAGCCATTATGACCTCGTGCACCTTTGTTTTTTTAAATATCCAGTGGCACACTGGTTAAATGATCAGATCAGGGAACTTCTGGAAGTAACACCTTCTCCAAGGTCTTGAAGGATGAAAGAATTGTCTTTATTTCTAACTGATTGATATGGACTCCATGCTCAAGGGAGGAACAGATTCTCTATATCATGTTAGAGCTTATGTGAGCTTTGCCCTCCCTGTCAGGTAAGTCTGTCTGATCAGTGAGGGCACACACAGGAAATTACAGTGATGAGCAGCTAACTTGTTTTGCTCTGTCTTTTCCTATCATGAAAAAGATTGTTTTATAAAGGTCAACATTGTGCTTGGACAGAGCTGCCTGTGTGGTATTATTAGTTTAAGCTGTTTGTCACCTCCTTTTTCCAGTTCTGATGGTTTCTGCTCCCCCAAAAAGTGTATTTTGTTCTTTGTTATGGACAATTTACTCAGACACAATAAGAAAAGATAGTTGATGCACCTGTGACAATGGCAGAGGGCATTAAACCCATGCAGGCGGGTATGGAGGTGTTAACAAGCATGCTATAGGTTATACTGAAAGATGTCTAACAGTCATGAGCATAAACTGTCAGCAAGAGAGGAGAAATGTAGTCATGCACAGATTGAGGTGGGCTCAGGCAGGAACACTGTGGCAGCACACTTACAAGATACACAAGAACTGCAGCTGCACTCCACTAAAATGGAAAATAAACTGGAAGATATTGAGAATCATGCCCTTAAGAGCAGCGTGTACCTGATCAGACTTCCCAAAGGGATCAAGGGGAGGAACCTGATAAATTCCTAACATTGGTGCTGGAGAAACTGCTAATGGCAAAAAATGTGTAATTATTGAGATGCCACATATAATCAACCCAAGGGTAAACAACCTAATTATCCCGAGACAGTTTCTCCTCAGTTGCTTGGAGTTTAAGATCAGGAAAGAGTGTTTTGGAATAGTAAAGGAGCTGGAGTTTTGTGTTTATTGATGAACACATGGTAAGGGTTGCACTGGACTATAGCACAACACTCTACTTGAAGCAGAAAGTGTTTCTGCTAGTGATCCACCACTCCAAGGAACTGGAACTACCAGCATCTCCCCATATCCAGTTAAATGGGGTCCAGCACAGCTTTCTAATGCCTGTGGCAGAGGACACAGCTGTTAATAATTTTGCAGCTAAAGCAAGTGTGGCCAAAGGTACAAAGACTGTGCCCAGCAATAAGGAGGTGATGGCTGGTGAGTATAAAAAGAGAAAGACCTGCAATCAATTCCCCTACCAAATCACCCCTGGTAAAGAAAGGAAAGGGTGGGGGTGGCAGGGGATCCACTTAACCTAGTTAGTCATTTTTACACAATGACAAGGCCCTTCATGGGAATGAGTGTCGGGACATTGGAATAGTTTTGCACTGCTGGCAATGGATTTGGTGGATATGGAGGAATTCTGTACACCTGATCTCTCTCTGCTTGAACTGTCACAAATGGAACAGTTCCTGGTGGAGTCAGTATTGGGAATGATAAAGTAGGCAGTTATTTCAGTATAAGAGGGTTGATGTTTATTAGCTATGGGTGTGCTGCTCTGCCTTATGTTTTGGCCTGTGCAGGTCACACTGAATTTCTTCAAACCCTAGATAATACCATTTCAATGCTGTTAGCCCAGTTAATACTCTTAGACATTACTGGTGGCCTTTTGGGGGCTCATGTGCCTATTATGGTTATCGAGTAATCTTGGTGTTTATTATCATGTAATATGCTGGGGGTGGGAGATAATGTGTGTATTTATTCTTATAAACAGCAGAAGTGGATATATCAATTCTGCTCATAGTTCTTGTCCACAAGATGTAAGTTGTTTAAGTAGAGCTAATATTTGGGTTATGAACTGTACAAAGGGTTCTTTTCTTTGTTAGTATTTACCTTTATTGAGCTGGTGATCATAATATGAAAACTATACATTTAGCCATGCATTATCTGGATGGGAGGGTGACCTAATGGTTAAGGTGTTTGCCTTGCAAACACAAGGTGCAGGGTTTGAGTCTCACAAGGGATAATTGGCTAGGCTTAAAATGGCTCGCAAGAGCAGTCAGCCTAGTACTAACCTATGAATAATGTGTAATTGAAATGCTATGTGGTATTGCTGTGGTTTCACTTCTCTTTTCTTTGCTGCAGTTTTAACAACTGTTGCAGCATGAAGAAAGGGTCAGTTATGATTCTGTCAGGGAGTCAGCAGGATGTGCAGTCACAATACGGAAGAATACAAGGTAACACTGCTCGTGCCATAATGAATAATCTAAAATTAATCTCTTGTAATGTGAGCTGCCTGGGTACCCCATGTAAGAGAAAAGATGTGCCAGACAGACTGGCTAGAGTGCAAGCAAAGGAAAGAAGGAAGAATGTTAAAGAATTGGAAAGGATGGGGAAAAGCCACTTGCTCCAAATCATCTAAGAGAACAGAAATGATTTAAAACCTTGATTGTGATATAAATAGGACCTGATAGAGAGACAGGTATGTATCCCAGAGACTACCCCCTTCTCGGGAACAGACTCTCCATCCATGTGAAGCAGAGTTCCTCCCTAACCCAATTCAAAATCTAACTTGGACAATTGGATGGCAAACAGGAAATTCATCCTTGATTTGGCACCTGTGTCTCTAATGGACACAAGCAGCCTGTAAATGGTTCGTTTCCCAAGCTCCTGTGTACCCTTGTCAAGGGTATCAGAACTTGTTAGAGATTTGAGATGCATGGCTAGGCTTAACAAGACCCTTGTGGTCATTAGTCTAGTAAACACCTATGAACCTATGACAAGACACTGGATGGTTAGCTGTGAGGGAGAGGAGGGGTGATGATGGGACATGAGTACTTCTCAAGTTAGAATGAGTCCCAGATACATTCTAATAGGAAACATTTATGGCCCCAGTACAGATCATGCTACACCTTTGGAAAATTTCTGTCAAATAGTTAAGGAGGGGAGTGAAACACATATCCAGATCTTATTAGTTAGGATTTCAGTACAACACCTGACCCTAAGATTGGCAAAATTCCAGAAGGCAAAACACATCTACCTAACTGTTAGGCTGTTTTATGTCATCATCTGCTTGAGCTGGAGTTAACAGATGAATGAATAGCTAGCAACCCATTAGACCAAAATTTTACCCTTACTGGGCAGCAAGATATGACTGCTAGTAGAACTGATTTCTGGCAGGTGGATAGGTGGGGTTTTAGTAAAATGACTGGTATACAATATTTCTCTGGAATGTTGTATGATCATAATATACTCATTTTAGAAATTAATGATATAGAAAGGGTGAAAGCCCAGCTGACCTAGAGAGTGAAACCACTACTCCTAATGTACATCCACAGTGCTAAGGAGATACAGAAATGGGCCACATATTACTGGCATTTCTTCCCAGGTCTATGTTATATGTTCGAACGCTTAATTGTTCAAACCACTAATGATCGACCATTAGTGATCGAACAATTAAATGTTTGAACATATAAAAAAATTAATATTTACAAAAAAAAAAGAAAATGTAAAGGGTGTAAGCAGGGGGGCAAGCCCCCTGCACTTCCACACCCCTCCCCGCTACTTAAATATACCAAATCCGAGATCGCACTTCAGTGTGCTACAGTCCAGAAATGGAAAATTTCCCATTTCCTACACAGTAGCACAATCTTGGAGTTGCTATATTTAAGTAGCGAGTGGTGTGGGGCATCCTTTATTTATTTTTTTTGTTTAGTATATTTTTTTTTAATTTTTAAAAATATTCGAACATTTAAATGTTTCGATCACTAAAGGTCAATCTTTAGTGATTCGAACATTCAAGCATTCAAATATTTAACATAGACCCTTTCTTCCCAGGGTGGATAGGGTCTTGGTGCCAAAAGTGGGAGGTCTTCAATCCGGACATATAAACACAGCTGCAGAACAAATGGAAGGTCAACATTAGGGGAAAAGTTAAGGTTAGAGTAACTGGAACAGCAAATTACTCAACAGGAGAAGGTTTATAAAAGGAGGGGCTGCCACAACAGAATTAACAGAGAGAAGTATAAGCAGATAAAAGAACAATACAAAGCATTACAGTCTGAGCGGTTGCAGGAAAAGTGGAAAAGAATTGGAACTTTTTCTTGGGCAAACAGTATTATGTCTGTGACCCCCCCCCCCCCCCCTTGTAAAGAGACTAGTGGAAAGGCACCAGTAAATATGCTCACTGGTGCTTAAAGGGGATGGTTTACTTGATTTCAAGATTTCTATTCTACCAAATTGTCATTTTTATTGGAGGTGCTGAGGGAGTTCAACTTCCCTGAGATTTTTTATTAAAAAAATACAATTATTATATAATGCTCTCGTATCAAGTAATACTAATAGTATTGTATTGCAGCAGATCCCTCTGAGTGTGGGGGGGGGGGGGCAGGCAAGACATGCTTTCAGTAGTAAACCTTGAAAACTCTTAGAATCTGAACTCCTTCTGCATGCATATCCATCAATATTCTACTCTCATTATTACCACTTGATTTTTCAGATGATGGGGCTAATTGTTTACAAACCCTAAGGATTCTGTACCTAGGCTTTCACTGCACTTTTTGTCTTTCATATAAATCAACATAAAACATATTTTCCCACTAAATACAGCCTGTATTAATTATACGGATGAACATAACACTTTGGCTGGTTTGCAAGTATGGACTGAAATGACATACAGAGGTATAGCCATGGACCCCCTTCTAATACTCGAATTTCCATATCATCGAATTTCATTTTCATGAGATGCAAATTGTGAACACTCAATAGCTGAATGGGGATTCTTTTCCCTAAGGCAAGTAAACAGGCCCAACATGCCCTTTTCTACATTGTAGTGCAATCCCGGAATTGGTATATATAGTTAGGAGGGTGTAGGGTGTAGCCCCCCCCCCACCTAGGTGGGTTTTATTTACTCTGGTTTCTGTTTTGTTAAAGTTCAGGCAAGTGATCCCTTGCCCAGGGAAAAGTTCACCGTTCAGGTATTTCGTTTTCATGATTTTCTTCTCACAGAAAAGAAATTCAATAATATGGCCTGTGATGAAAGGAGATACTGCCAGCCCAGCTATATGACATTTTGTAAATATTTGTATGTCATTTGTGAATATCAACATGATGTATATCATATGTTTGTGTTAAAATGTATTAGAACTGTATGTCATGTGTTTATCAAACTGGCTGAAGGTATTTGCAAAGTGCTGTTTGAAATGTATCCACAGTGTACTCTACTGGAATAGAACAGAAATGTACACGCACTATTGTAACTGTTTAAATGCATATATTTTAACAGCGGAAACTAGAACACAGGAGGTTAACTTCAGTCCAGCAAAACGTAAAAAAAACATAGCTGAAATTAAATTACTTTATGGCTAAGCAATAAAATATGATATCTTTCAGTTTTCATGCAGCAAGGAGACACAATGCCTGTACCAGGGAGTTTCCTCTATTATCTTTCAAGTGAAACAATTACTAGTTTTGAAATGTGAAGGAATGTGATTGTTTTATGACTTCCTGCATCTGCCAAAGATCTGAGGTCTATGTATTTTCACAGGTAGATGTTAAATATTGCTAGCTTCCAGCAGTGGGAATTTCACCTGGGATAGAGTCAGATGAAAAGAAATTATGTCATTCTGAAAGCTCTCCCAGCAGTAATATTTGAGATATTAATTTGAGAAGTATCTGAGTGAGACACAGCATTCTGCATTCTGTCTTGGACCTGAGAACAACTGGAACCACTCACCACACATCTGCCTTGCTCTGTAAGTAAGTTCACTATGGTACAGTATAATTTTCTTAGATATAGTCAGGAATATAGTGAAGCATAGTTTAGATGCTTTCCTTTATTTATTTGAGACTGCCCTGCAATGTTGTTAAATATTTCTTGTGGTTTTGTACTCTGATGTCATTCCAAGTATATATTTAGTATTGTCTGGTTCTTTTATTTATTATTAAATATATTTAAAACTTTCATTGTGGCTGATCTGTGTAGAGATATTTAAGTTCTGAGAGCACTTGTGTATGCATTTGGGACACTGTGTAGACCACTCCTAATAGCCTTGTTCTTGGTCAAACTACCATTTGTATTAATAGTAACATTGCACAGTAAGATTGGACAACATTTGTTAAGGGCCTTAAAGTAGCTGATAAGGAGCTGGCTGGTGGTAGTGATAACTACCTTATAGTCTGGACAAAAGGGGCATAGCTAATAAACATGTGCCAGCCTTTCCCAGGTGTGTGTGTATATAAAAATGAAACCTCAAAGAGTGTGTGTGTGTGTGTGTGTGTGTGTGTGTGTGTGTGTGTGTGTGTGTCTGTGTGTGTGTGTGTGTGTGTGTGTCAGCTACTTGGGCAGGGACATGAAGCACTGGTTGGATAGAGAGGGTGCTGGAGGTCTTAGCTTGGCCACTCAGCTGAGATCTCAACCCTATAGCTGTGTCAGTGGGGAGTCTTATTGGGGATCTGGAGAAAGATGGAGAAACCAGCCCTGGACTGATTGTGGTCTCTCTGTGCTCTTTAGGGAAATTGCATTTGATACAGAGAGTTTGATCTGGAAATACTGTATATGTACCTTGTCATCTTCTCAGTGTACAACCCCCACTGGTGCCAGTGGTGAGGATTGAGGCTCCTTGATTACAGGTCCAGTGGTGGGTTGTCACATGGTTATTCAAGTGTTAGAAGTATATCCATAGCTATGGCTTTCCCTGTAGTGAAGTAGCATAGCTACAACCTTCCCTGTACTGAACTGACATGCAGGGGTATAGCTACAGCTTTACCTGCACTGAAGTGACATACATGGATATAGCTATGACTTTCCCAGTACTGAGGTGACATATATGGGTATAGCTACAACTTTCCCTGTACTGAAGTGACATACAAGGATATAGCTATGGCGTTCCCTGTACTGAAGTGACATACATGGGTATCATACCTCTCAACCTGGAAGCACCAAAAATCTGGACAAGACCCATGAAAAATAGGTACAAATCTCTGTGCTGATTAACATAAAATATGCATACATAATTACATAACCACACCCACTCCAGTGGGATTGTGGGATACCAACTTTCAAGCGCAAACTGAAGAACAGACAACCAAAATATGGCATCAGAGTCCCCCTGCAGCCATTCCAATGTCCCATTACCTGGCTATTTCACCGCATTTACCATAAACACTAATGTGCATACTGCTTTACTTCTACAATGATTATTTTGATTTTATTTTTACATTTTATAGCACAATGCACAAACACTAATAGACATCTGCTAAACAAAGCAATACTGTCTCACAATGAAGCTAGACTTAGCATTAAAACTTCTCTTTCCTTGAAACTCACATTCATTGAAACAGCATTGAAACCCACACCACATTCAAAAAATGCATTTGGCCAGTGGTGGATAAAGATTACTTTTGGGCTGTTTTCAAATCATAGGCCCCTTGCACACAAAACAAGAAACATACATTTGTTCTTTGATACACTTTCCTGACTTTATTAAATTATATTCCTTTTATAATACAGCACACTTGTTAGACTTAGAGCGCATTTTAAATTTATTGTTTGAACATTTTTCCAGTAGGCAATGAAACAAAGTGTATGAACCAATAATGACCAAACTGCACAATTCAGAACATTTCCATCATATGTCTACTTATACACACACACACACACACACACACACACACACACACACACACACACACACACACACAGACACACACACACATTTTTATATAAAAATAGAATGACAGTAGTATAAGCCATGGGCATCTTGCACAGCTTCTCAAACTTATTTTCAGTTTCAATTTTTTGCTTGACTCACTCTGATTTGTGTTATCAGACCAACTCAATAGCTGCAAATGCAGAACAAAATAAACTAGGTGAACTGCATGTTTTAAAACTTCCAGTTTTTAGTCCAAGTACTGACATTCATCCTGAAGCATCAAAACTATCAGCAGTGGAAAAATATGTGTTTTATCTTGAATGCTGGAAAATGTACTGTACTTTTTAAAAAATATGTTTCTTATAATGCAGCACAGAACATAATTCTGATTTTCTGTTCCTGAATATGGGTTAATGATATTTTTTGCTCTTTCCACTGAGGCACAAATGCCTTTGGAGATGACATTTTCTCACTTCTGTTGTATCTGTAGCTACACCCTTGACTTGTTACATCCAACCCCTTTAAAAATACAACAACATAGTACAGTTTCAGCAATGCATATACATACTGTGAGAGTAGAACCCACAGCCTTCTGCATCAAAAGCAAGCATTTAACCTGTCATGCTATTAACATTGCAAGCAGACTCAGCATAAGCAACACTAAACTTCTCTTCCCCTGAAGCTCTCAGCTCCTTGTAAAATCCACTCAACACTCAAATGTATCTCTCAGCTTTGCAGCACAAGGAATCTGGAAAAAGCCAAAATTTATTGGGGGGGGGGGGAACAAAAGCCCCAAAGCCAGGGACACATTTTAAACATTGCTTGTATAATTTTGGAAAATTGCTAGAAAAAATGTTGTTACCACCATGTGTTTCACGACTTTCCCTGTACTGAAGTGATATACAGGGATATAGCTATGTCTTTCCCTGTACTGAAGTGACATACATGGGTGTAGCTATGACTTTTCCTCTACTGAAGTGATATGCAGGGGTATAGCTACAACTCTCCCTGTAGTGACGTGACCTACACAGGTATAGCTACAGCTTTCCCTGTACTGAAGTGATATACACAGGTATAGCTATGACTTTCTCTGTACTGAAGTGACATGCAGGAGTATAACTACAACTATCCCTGTACTGAAGTGACATAAATGTGTATAGCTACAGCTTTCCCTGTACTAAAGTGACATACATGGGTATAGCTATGACTTTCCCTGTACTGAAGTGACATGCAGGGGTATAGCTACAACCTTCCCTGTACTGAAGTGACCTACATGGGTATAGCTATGGCTTTTCCTGTACTGAAGTGACACAAATGTGTATATGTACAGCTTTCCCTGTACTAAAGTGACATACAGGGATACAGCTACAGCTTTCCCTGTACTAAATGACATACAGGGCTATAGCTACAGCTTTCCCTGTACTGAAGTGACATACATGGGTATAGCTATGACTTTCCCTGTACTGAAGTGACATGCAGGGGTATAGCTACAACTTTCCTTGTACTGACGTTACCTACATGGGTATAGCTATGGCTTTCCCTGTACTGAAGTAACACAAATGTCTATAGCTATGGCTTTCCCTGTACTAAAGTGACATACAGGGATATAGCTACTGCTTTTCCTGTACTAAATGACATACAGAGGTATAGCTACATCTTTCTCTGTACTGAAGTGATATACACAGATATATCTATGACTTTCCCTATACTAAAGTGACATGCAGGGGTATAGCTCCGACTTTCCCCCTTAATGATACGTTGCCCAAGAATGAGAGAAAAAAATGCATAAATGGCATAAGTCATACTTGTCATTCCTTCATAAGACTCAGGCCAGTAAAATGTTTTTTCTCCCCAAAATTTTGTTTTATTTCTGGCAAATTCCCCCAGATAGCCAGATCAAAATAGATTAGATTGTTTGTGAGCACTTTTATAGATTTCATTTACGATAAGCAGACAAGAAAATGTTTACAAAACATGGGAAACTTGGCAGCTTGGGTATTCCAATTCTGTTACTGCATGCTAGGGCCTCAGTGGCGTGTTAGATGATGACAGCCAGGAAAAAAAAAAAAAACAAGGCCAGTTTGCTTCTGGACTGAATTTGAAACTATGAAGATAATGCCTTTTGTGTCTCTGATTGAAACTAGGTATGGAATATGGGCAGCCTCACGTCTTGGTGGCCTTTGCCCAGAAGGAAGCCAATTTGTCTCTCTGCTTGCTGTATGGACTATGACTGCACCCTACAATTCAGGTCAGTAATAATCCATTATCCTCTAAAAACTGGGTTAAGGGGGATATTATGTTTGTTGAAAAGATTTGGAATAAAAAATATTCCACCCCTGAGTATAAGTAGGATGCTACATTGCTGTTAATATTTACAGGTCCCCTCCCTGCTAAGACATGCAGTAAGTACTCCCCAACTGAGTAATACAGTAAGTAGGTAAGGGGCAAGATAAATCCCAGATGCCTTTAGAGAAAGGGGTGACAATGATAAGGTCAGTACTGAGCATATCTATCTAGTTTACTCTGGTGGAAAAATACAGTTGCAGAAAGAAGTTGTCTGGAAATGGGAGTTGTGTCTCAACAGAACATTTTGGGAAGAAGAATGGCTGGATGGATGAAACATGTCTATTCGCCATCATTGTCCTCCATCCACAAGGTTTATTTTTAAGCTATTCAATTTATGGCAGCACTCTCTTGAGATAACGTGGAGAATAGGTTTTAAATCCTTACCTGGCTGTTTGAGATGTGAGGAGTCATACTCAGATTGTTTTCATATGGTTTGGGATTGTCCAGCCCTATCATCATTGTGGCTTTTAGTTTATGACGTGACTGCTTTAGCATGCGCACTTGCTATACTATAATTATTTAATGGTACTTTTTGGCTTCAACATGTTCCATGGGGTTCCATCCCTCCCACATTACTTTAAGGTTATTTGTAGAGAAGTGGTAGCTGCAGTGTTCAGTACCAATCTAAGTATTGGAAATACCCTGTGGCTGACTGGAAGAAACGAATGATGTCTTACATTCATAAAATGCTTAATCAAAGCAAATTTTTGAGGGGAATTTGGAGCAGGAATAGGGTATTGGACTATATTACTTTATTTTGGTTTGTATACACCTAACTCATCCTCATGTATTGGTAGAGAAATGTGTCTAAATAGCATTTATATCTTTTTGATGAGTTCTGTACTTTTAATTCAATAAAGTACTTTTTGGAAAAAAAAGTGCCCCTCATCAACATTTCCAGGGAGTTTAACTAAAGGAATATGAGATCAACCAGAAGGTAGGAGGGGGTGGCTTTCTACCATTATAAGGTCTTGCTGTAAGGGTGTGATATAAAACAAAAAGCTTTGTGAGTGTATGGTAGCTCTAAAGCCACAGCCCCCTAACAGACCACTACTACACTTACATTCTCATGCATGCAAATGGCACTTTGAAGGTCATGACTACAACCACCAAGTGCATAAGGCACAGTAGCATCCAGTCATGGACTCTATGCTACATATTTACTTAGGATGCCAATGTCATGGTCCTCTGGACCCTCTTCAAGGGCAGGAGTGACCAAAAGTGAACTGCTCAAATTCACTACAACAAATAACTTCCTCTAAATTGTTAACAGAGAGGGTTTATTCATGCTTATAGTCACTTCAGGGACTACATCCCAGGATGAGCCAGCTGCCCTCAGCATTCCAGGAGACTATGACAACAGTTGCCTGGGTACAGTAACACATGTAGATCCTTCTACTGAAAGGTGTTGACCACAATTAACAACACCTTTGTAAAAATTCTAGGCACTGAAGAAAGCTTAAATAACAACAGTTTATACTGGAAATGATGTCCAACCAGAACAAAATGGAGAAATATCCTGACTGGATTCTAAATGCTGATAAACAGAAGACCTTTCATCATGCGACGTGGCACTATTCAAGCACTCTTTTGGAGCAAATGTATGGACCCCTGCAGTGTGACCATCTGAAATCAAATGAACTGGACTAATGGCCAAGGTTACTGAGACACAGAATGGGACAGAAATCATCCAGCCCTTTTCAAACCATAATAAAGGATTACAACTCTCTCACCCCTTCACCATAACTAGGATAGCATTTGAGGTCATATTATGGAGACTGGAAATGTCCAAAGAGTTCCACTGAAATCAAAGGAATTACTGTTGAAGCTTTTTCTGGAGGTAGACAGGTAGGTGATGTTGAGAGTGAATGAGAGATAGAAATGGGGGGGGGGGGGTCCAAAATTAGAAACCGTTGGTTCTCCAGGCTAGATCTCCAAATTGGCACAAAATAAAAAGACTGTCAACCTATGGGCTCAGGACAGAATGGGCTGGCCAGTAGGTTGTTCTCTTCAGTGTCTTTATCTGCCCCAAAGAGACCAGGCAATGTAATGCTTAATGTCCTTCCTCAGGTGTCAAGGCAGCTTCTTTCTTTTTTGAGTTTGAAGTGAATGAAGTACAAGATTTGAAGGGTGATCATAAAAAATATCCACTCAGTTGACAGCTTGTTTCTTCTTGTGGAGGTAGTTTTTCAGGTTCTGGGTTGGATGAAAACAATTACCTGCAAGAAGTGGGCATTCAGAATCTTGTTTCTGAGCTCTCCCTTGAGAATGACAACCATAGCCATGTCATATTGGACAGGTACACAGTGGAGCCTTTGGTCTTAGCTAAACCCCAGCTCAGTCAACATGACAGTGGGATACATAGTTTACCACTCTCAAAGCCATAGACAAGGTCTCTGAATACTCCTGCCTGATTCTAAACTCAGATACATCCCTATTTTTTCCTTAATTGTCCTAACCACGTGTGCCTAGAAATGTGATAAGTAATATGAATAGTTAATGGCCTTAAGCCCTACAGTGGTGGAGGTGTCATGTCTTCAAAGCTCTAGTCTCTGTCTGGTGACAGGTTGGTAAAATCTTATGGTATTTTTGACCTATGCAGAATGGAAAATATATATATAAGATTCAACACTAGGATGTCTAATGAATTTTTATGCCCACTACCTAGTGAGGTATTAGCATATAAAGAGCAATGGGCTTTTTAAAGTCTAAGGGAAATTGTTAGTGTGTCTCAAGATTGCCTTGAAGGCATCCTAAATGACTAGGGTAAAGAAGGGATAACCCAAGGCTCATAAGGCTTCTTCAACAGAAACCCTTCAGAGTACTTCTGGGGAAGGCTGAAGAGTTACAAGGCTATCCCTAAAGTTTCCCTATGCACCTCAGAATACTGACAAAGAAGGGTCATGCAGAGAACATATGGATGGTGGGGACTCATTCTTGCCCTTCTCAGAGACAGTAGCCCTGAGATCATTTAAATACTCAGAGGGCCTGTAGAAAAAGTGTACTACATTACATAAATTCTGCTACATTAAGGTATGACCTCTGGCCGAGTGACCTCATAATATCCCCGCCTTGAGTGTTAGGATATCAGCAACTGATACTTAAGCAAATGTTAGCCAACGGCAGCATAGCCCAGGGATATGTCTAGCACAGGCTTGCTGCATACATCAGCCATACTCCTTAATGGTACCTTTTGATACCTGGACTCAAGCTGTTACTAGAAATTAAACATCTGTTTGATCTCCAGGCCTAGAATCAGGAACTCTGATGCAGGACAACCAGATGAACCTTTCTTAATTATTTCTTTGCAGTATGTTGGGGCTTGAGGCTAGACTTAGGAGGAGAGGTGTCAGTCATGAATGCTATCAGTCTATGACAAGATGGCCCAAGGGGCCATTCTCTGGGATATGCCTAGGTCCTTCAGCCTCAATAGAAGATGATGACTGTTTCCAGTTTAAGTCCTTGTTAGTTAAAAAAAACATCTCCACACCTGTAGAGTTTGGTGGGATTTGGTTGAATATAGGATTTACTCTGAGATCCTTGGCTGGGGTGCCTTCTGTGTGGAGTCTGCATGTCCTCCCTGTGGTCACATGGGTTTCCTCTGGGTGCTCCAGTTTCCTCCCACATCCCAAAGACATGTTGTAGGTGGATTGGACACTCTAAATTGGCCCTAGGTGTGAGTGTGTGCGTGTGTGTGCCTTCTATGGAAGGTTGGACGCCGGGCTGGCAACTCGACACCATAAAACACCATTGCCAATCATGAGCGGACAGGTGATCCGCTGCGGCGACCCCTAACTGGGGAAAGGTGAAAGAAGAAGAATAAGAAGATAGGATTTACTCTGAGGATGTGCAGCATTTGCCTTTGTGGCATTGCTCTGAGTTACACCTTGTAATATTAGAACGACCCTTCTACTAGTCTCCACACAAAGAGGTGGCTACTATTCCCATTTTTTTTGTCATGCAGATAAACAATAACTCATGAGCTTCCTCAATGACAGTACAAGCATTTTCAATAAGGGTATTGCCAATATGATTGTGATGCATGGTTTCTTTGGCATGCATGAAAGTAAACACGGGAGTTTGCTGATACCACCAAGGCTGAAGATCCAGGATTTCTAGGTGGCAACTAAGAAATGCCAGGGTCAGGAGACATGCAGGCATGCTTAAGTAGCTGGGGTTTTATATTTTGGTGCACATTAGAATATGTACTCAAATGTTTCAGAATTTGGAATTTTATAGGAAAAAGTATAAAATTCTGACTGGAGACAAAGAAAGCTTAGCCATTCAAAAAGGGCCCTTGACATTAGATCTACAGTGATTTATCCTACATATGTTTTGCTTGGAAAAATGATCACTGATATACAGTTATTCATTTTTACTCAGCTAGAGATAAGGTAAAGCTATTAATTGCATTTACTGGTTCATTTAGTGTTTTGGCTTACTTGAAGATCAAGAAAGCAATCACATTTGCAACATCAGTAGCAGCTTGTCAGAGATTTGGGATGCATGGCTAGGCTTAAAAAGGCCCTTGTAGTCATTAGCCTAGTAGACACCTATGAACCTATGATTTTCAAATAGTAAAAACAACATTTTCACTTACGTTTGATTTTCTTTCCATATGCTCTTGCATAATTTTTTTTTCCGTCTGTCATAATTTCATCTAATTATATAAATTATGTGCCCAAGTCAGAGAGCCAAGGGGTGGAATGTGTTCAGGTATGATGGAATGAAGCACACCATGGTTTGTTTGTTAGATTCTAGCTTGCTGAATTCGGTGAAGGTTTCATGCACCTGCACTGTATAAAATGCATCTGATGCCTAGGCAGCTTGCCATCTTACTAATACCTCTTGGCTGAAGTTAGTGGTTACATAAACATAAAATATTAAATGCTATGTTACATAAATCCTGCAAAGTTTAATGAGTAGGCTTACTTCCATCTATAGCTTTTAGTTATTTCATAGCTGTCTCAGATAAGTAGCAAATGAATTACCTAGGAATTATAAGCCTACTAGGACTTCTTATGTATTTCCATAAATGAATGTTTCTGTATTTATGACATCGATATTTTGCCACTTGATTGAATGCATTGTACTAATAAGCTTAATTCCACATATGTCCCAAGCAATATTTTCAGGGAAATTAAGCACTACATCATTGTCATAGTACCTATTTAAATTGATTTGTGTAAATCTGTTACAGGGTAGCATTCCTTAGCTGTTAAGTGTGCGGCCTGTCCTGCGATAGCTAATAAAGTTGCCCTATGAAAAGGAAAAGGAAAATAATTCTTTTATGAGCTGCTGTACGGGACTATTAGGGACAAAAACGTGTGCGTGGCTGCAGTTTCACTTAATATTTGTGTAGGAGACTTTCTCCTGGCATTTAGTTAAATGTGCAGACTGGTTCATGGATGGAGGCTTACTGAGGTTTATTGAGAGAATGACAGTTTCAGGGATGGCTTGCTTGATTATGCTTTGGTTTACTTTCCAGTTGTGTTCTTCCGTAAGATCACAGTATTCTGACTTATCTGTGGTCATACCGATGGAAGCAAAACATGTTTGGTTATTAGGGAAGCTACCAACCACAGCTCTCAATTGCTTCTGGTTTTGCAGAATTTCTCTAATTTTGTACAATGCCCTTGATTTTGCCTTATATATGTTCACTGTCCCTTGTAATTATTTTGATTTTTCTGGTAAATCATAGAGGGCAGAAGTCAGTTAATAATGCCAGACATTAGAGCTTCAAGCTTCATATTCTTCTTATGCATGTTGATGTAGGCTTGTTGTTCTACTAACTTTCTGACTGAATTAGAGAAATATTTAAAACTGTATCTGATTTGGTTCTCTGTCCCGCACATTATTTTTTACTTTACCCCTCATTGTTGAGAAATGCTGTTCAGAGATATGGTAGCAACTTTCGCACTGTCTAACACTGTAGTAACCAACAGACAGTGGCAGCCCTTTCAGTCAGGGAATATGACTACATACATTTATTTTATTTGGTCAAGTTACTGTGGAGCATATTAGTGAGACCCATTCATTCTAATGACGTATTCCACTTGAAGTTATGGATTTGCATTTCATCTTCAGAGTACTACATATTTCACATATTCTCATCCGATTCTTTTGTAAAGTCCTCCTGCTGAAGAAAACAGGACACTTTTGTATACATTTGTTAACTAGGTAACCCTCTGGATATGGAAGTTCTATTTGATTAAGTAACTTGCTCAGAAACACACAGCAGGCAAATGGAGGTGAAAGGACTAAAACCTTGTAACCTTTGGTTACAGGGAGCAGCTCTATAATGTGCCATTCTGCCAAAACATTAATTGCATATTAACTCTTCAATCAAGAACTTGGAGACTTCTGCCTTGTAAAGTAAGTTTGTTTGTGTCTTTCGGTTTTTCCCGGTTAGGGGTCGCCACAGCGGAACTCCGGTCTGGTAATGATTGGTAGTTGATTTTTACATGCCGAGTTACCAGCCCTAATGCACAACCTTCAATGAAGGTACGCCCATTCATGCATGTCTCCACGCAGAAGATGCTCTAGCTGAGAATTGAACCAGACAGCGTCTTACTGTGAAGCGACAATGCTACCGCAGCACCACCACTGCGGCGCCATGTAAAGTAAGTAACATTCCATAATGACTACTGGATATCTTACTGTAAATCACAGCAAATCTTGCTAAGCCTTCTTGACATTATGCCCATTATCAACTAAAAAAAACATTTGAGCATGGAGCTGTGTGGAGTAAATTCAAGTGATTTCTTTCTGTTGCTGAGTCAAGGGTTCAGAAGTTCTTTTGCAGTGCTATTAGTAGTATTACACTGTTACAAATAAAAAAAAGGTTTTGAAACTAGCTGTCTGTGCAGGAATATACAAAGAGGAAATATAATGGAAACCATAAAACAATGGTGGGATTCATTCATTTGTAATGCAGTGTGCAGCACAGTTTAGCACAGGTAGTAAGAATGTGCAGGGTTTGGGTTATTCAGCGGCACAGTTTGTGCACTTGGTATGCAGTACATAGAGATGACCTTATAGTAATATGGAAACGAGGAACCCCATGCAAATTAGAGACTTGAATTATGCAAATGACAACATCAGTCATAATGGAGTAATTCAGAAATGTATATAACAGGCACACACTACTAATTTGCAAATGTATTCTGAATTGTTGATGTGCAGGCAAAGGGGGATGCTAGGCATAGCCTCAGCCATAGCAGAAGGCCATGTGTTAGTGGCCACCATCAGAGCAAGTGCCAGTGATGGCCACCATCAGAGCCGGTGCCAGTGAAGTTATATACTAATGCCAACTGTGCCACTACAGGAAGTACTTCCAGCACCTTACATATAACCACTTAACAGACCACCATACAGACTGGGAGGCCATATGTGACCTAGTCCAGCTGTGTCATCCAGAAAAGGAATCATGGGTAATGCAGGGATCTTCCATCCCGTTACAAAAAATGTCATGAGCAGCATTAGCCATCTTATCTACAGGGACACTCCAAGGACCTGCATGGGGGATATTAGGGATAATATCAGTCTTGTATATTCCACACCATTATGCTGCAACATGTTGGGGAGCATATCTAGTTCTCCAAGACTGCAGAGAAAAGAAACACCACTATACAGACATTTTACAACATAGACAGTTTCTCTGAGGTCAGGACAGCCATATGTTGTACATATGCTACCATCAAGGCCTCTACTGGTTCACAGGAACAGAAATACTTTCACAGGAAGGGTTTTTTCTCCCTGAAATGTCAGGTAGATTTTAATGTCCAGGGCATTATATATAATATTTCTGGGTACCACTCATGCAGTTTCCATGATTCACACATATGGCACACATCTAACCTGTACTTGCCCAACAGCAAAAACCAACCAAATAAAATAAAAAGTTCCATACTGAACAGACGAAAAAATCTTTTATTCACAATTCCAACAATAGAATGAGCGCTTTCGTCTGCATAAAGCAGACTTCTTCAAAATAATAAATTATTCTGAAGAAGTCTGCTTTATGCAGATGAAAGCACTCATTCTATTGTTGGAATTGTGAATAAAAGATTTTTTTGTCTGTTCAGTACACATCTAACCTGTGCCAACAGTCCATGCAGGATACCTTCACATAGGGTCATACACCCAGCCATTGCACACAGGTTACGCAGAGCAATATACACAGTTGTCATGAAAGCAGAGAGCAAACCACATATGATGATGTGGCCATTGTGTGTTGCAAGCAATGCCAGGTATGCCCTGGTGTCATTGATAATGGCCTCTATCTGCAACTCACAGAGATGGCGTATGACACAACCCATACAGAAACATGGAATGTTGTGGAGTGCATGTTGGGGCAACACAAGGCATGCTTCCTCTGTCTCAACATGCCAGGCAGGCCATGTAACTTGTACCTGATACCAGCAGCAAAATATTTTGGGCTGTGTGCTGTGTTGCATAGAATGGCACTAAAAAAAACAGCTGTTGCAGCAGGTAAATATCCCGGTAGAAGACATTATAGCAGAAGGACCAGCAGCAAAAGAGCAGGGTATAAACTCTGGAAATGCACAGGAAAGAGAAGTACCATAGATGAGGTACAGATGGGATAACTACTGCAATGAAGTGTCATCTGGTCCACAATTATGGTCCACAATGCATGAAACACAGAATAAAATGCATCTGTTAAGATATGTTGTCTGTGCAAGGCAGTGCATGGACTGGTCATACTGTGCATGAGACATAAGCATATTCCTGAAGATCAGGGGGGTGGGCAAGGCACAGTCATTGTCTTTGGGCCAAATGGGAGTACTGTGATAGCTGACTGCAACATTATAATATGGGGTAAGGTTGTGGAAGAAAAATTAAGAAGTCACTGACTCTGGTAGGAGATTGTATGGATTCAGGAAACACATTTTTCATTAGTGGGGTCGAGCTACCAGTTGTTCCGATTGGTGATACATCAGTGTTCTTGCTTGCAGTCTCAAGGCTTAATGCAGTCTATGGCATGGATGAAGCAGAACTACAGGATCATGTACATGCACCCCAATGGGGTGTGCCATGTAGGCAGCTGACCCAGATTTGTCATTCATGAGCTGAACTACATCAACAAGAAGGAAGAGTTACATTGTTTTTGCCCACAGAGAATAATAAAGGGGTAGAAAAGCAGGACCATTTATGAGAAGCCTGGTAAGGCATCCTAAGTGCTGATTCTGAGTTGCATTCATACTCATTACTATGACATCACTAATGGCCAGTGATGGTAGGGTCTGAGGCCATAGTTGAAAGTTTAGCTATCTCAGCAACAGTCTGTGCACTCTGATTAGTGTCAGCATGTTTCTGGCTACCTCACATCAGGGTCCTGCAGTGGCATGATCTGTATTGCCTGAAATGCAAACCAGAGTGCTGCTACCATGTCTGTTATTGAGCTATCCACTGTGGTCACATTTCCTACCAGTGATCTCAGAAGCATTACCTGTTGCCTTTTCCTGTACTCCATGTAACTTTGCATGTCACCATACAAGACATGAAGGATGCTCTCCATCCTGACAATGCTGTTCATAGCAGCAGAAGTTTGTGCCTACATCAATGAGCTACATGTCTGCTGTTTTACAGCTATATCCAGATCAGAGACATGCCTGGATTTATGGTGGTGCTGCAAACCCCCACATGTGCATGTCAGAGGCAGTACAAATTTTAGATGTTCTCTGGGTTGAGAATTCATGGGAAACCTTGAAGAGGTTCACAGTTTGCAGGATGTCCATCATGCAATGTTGTGATTTTGGGGTCAACATATAACTTCATAAGGAAATCTGACACTGGGGATATGGGTGAGACCTCCCACATAGTACTGCATATAATGCCACAGTATCATAGGACTGTGCTATGTGCACATTTGCCATCGTTGTCAATCACAGCTGATCTATCAATATGAGCATATGCCTTACAGCTGCTCTGGACTCTCTAACACTGGAACCTGTGAAAGCAGTCTGAGGAGCTCAACAGACAGCATACTTGCCTTTGGTGCAGATGGTTGTGTGTTCTGGACCCACATCAGGTAGTTGGACTCATTTCCCAGTACTGGCACTGAAATGCAGCATCAGGTGTGCTGCAGTCCTGAATATGCATTATTTCCAAGGAGATATTAAACTGAAACTCCATCTGCCTGAGTTGGCTGTAACTGATCTCACTGCATTTATTGAAAAGAGTAGGGTTTGCTTTCTTTTACATATTTCATGTTATTTACATTATATATACATATTCACATTATTTATACTATTTACAAAATTACACATCATATACTTCATTTACATTGTTTACAAACTCTTCTTCACATTCTACTTTCTTCATTTAATATAATCAAACTTTGGAAAATCAAAGGAAATCACACACATTAACCTTAATACAATTTTACTATTAAAAGATTGTGTTAATCTACCCTGCCCCTTTCTTCATAACTACTCTGATATTTCCTTCAGCACATCTTTATCCTCTGTATTTGCATTATATAATCAGTTTCCACATCTTCTGTTCCATAACATGTATACATCAGTAAACAAATTCTTATCCCATTTTTTCCACTTCATTTTGTTTTCCTTTCCATAATTTCCACATGGTACCATCTTCATATTAACTTTTTTCAAATCCATGCCACTTGTATTCATTTTAAAAAATCCCCATTTATTCTTCACTATTTATACAATTCAAGAAAAATCTTTGTAGTCTCTGCTACATTACATTATTTACATAGGATCATGGGAGGTTACTAGATTATCGACCCGGAGGTCATTTCAAGCTTAGCCGTTTCATCCCAATGTAATACCATAGATATTCAAGTCAATGTCCAGGACTGTACTTTTTAATGACTGCCCGTGTCCAGCAGGGCTGTGGGTGTTATCCCCAGTAAGACTTTCCAGTGCCCCATCCATTCGTCCAGACTCCTTTTGAGCAGTGTCATAAAGGTACTTTGCTTCACATCAACTGGCAGCCCACTCCAAAGATGCGGCAATCACTGGGAGACAAATCTGCCCCTCCAGCATGTCCCATATAAGTTACAGGCCATATTTAGTTCCCTGGAATGGGTAGCTCTAGTCCCATTTCATTTATGCATGTGCAGCAAATTCATTAGGTTTGGGTCAGAGATTGTTATGTAAGACAGATATAAGTCTCTTCCATCTTCCAAAACTGTCTTCCAAAAACCTTCTATTTTAATTAGCTTTTTATAGATGACTTATTCATGAACACCCTCTAAATTAATGACTTGCTTCATAACAATTTTCAGATCTTTTCCTTCTTTCATATACAGCTTTTTTAACACTTCCCCATAATTCTAATATCATGGACCATGGTGATGTGGACCCTCCCTTGACTCATGAACATGAATCAGTGTTACGTGCAGCAGCACAAATGTAGAACATCTTTACTTTTCTGAACAGCACCCATGAGTGTCTAGTAAACCACTGCATGCCAGGTGTTCTAGTATTCATGATGGGGGAAGCACAGTGTAGTATGACACCATTATACACCAGACAGGAAAACTGCAGGATAGAATATTATACTAATTATTATATAATTATATTAATAATGGCCTCTTAAAAATGAGTTTTTGTGGAAAAAAGTTAGTGGGCTAAACTTATGCCAATCATCAAACATACAATCTTAGTTTACTTCATACATGTTAATTCACATTCTTCAATTCTGTCAACTTTTCAAGTTAATACCAATAACATTTTAAACTGTATCGCTGGTTAGGGGCATTTGTCCATTATTATTTCTGGATTTGTCCCTTACAGATATGATGCACAGTTTAGGGTGGCATAATTTGAACAATAGACTTGCCCTATCCAACAGTGAATATCCCTCCCTTACTAATGAAATAAATAAGCTAGTCTGGGTGAACTGAGATAACACACAGCTCCACAAATCTATGAAATTATAACATATAACTTAATATAAATTCTCAGCTATTAAAGAGTAGGCTGTCTTCTGTTACAATGCCCCATCATCTTATCATCAGTTTCAGACAGTGGAAGAAAAAGCAGCCCACTGCAGTTTTATATCCATCAGCACTGGGACACACTGTGCAATCTGAAGTGCCATGCACAATCCTCATTTAAACACCATGAACACACTTTTAAGATAATTGCACCAATAAGTGAATACATACAGAAAGGGTAAAAAAAGTCACAAAACCAGTCCTTTTACTCGAGGGGAGGAGGGATCTGTCAACGAGGTAAATAATCCAAAATGGAAAACAGACTAAACCTGTCTACTAAAACTTGGGACAAAGCAAAAAGTTATTTAAAAAGTGTTAAAAGTTAGTAATAGGAAAACTAAAATAAGCAGTATTAAATAACCAAAACTACTAAGTAAGAGGTCTATTAAAAAAAACATTGTATAAAGCATTAAAATAGTTTACATACATCAGACACTTTAAACAGTAATGTATACAAGGTTACATTGACTTTCTACATATAACTATAAACAGCTAACAGAAAAAAAGGTATGACAACAATATCACCCACCACTCATCAGGGGCCACTGTCAGAGTACAGAGCAGTATCCTTCTGTTACAATACAATAATGCCAACTTACCTGCCACAGATACTGTCTGCAAGCGCTTTACCAGAACATCATTTTGACCATCATGATAACTACAAGCCGAGAGGCATTCAAAGGCAAGCCTGATTTCTGCTGAAGATACCACACAATTAAATCCACTTCACTGCCTGACATGAAAACTCAAAGAAGTACACTGGTCTCTCGAACACCTGCACCAGGACAAAACAGCGGCACAAGCCAGAAGCTCCTTAAGATGTGTCCAGCAATTAATGACTCTTTCCCTGCTACATCCACACAGGGCAACTGGCCATAAAATCAATTCCTAGCAAAATATCCAAACATAAAATGAATCAAGAAATCACCATCCACCCTTTCACAGCCAAATCCCAAACAGTTCAACCAACCTCTTCAGCAAACACCCCTTTCTTTATTTCATTCCCAGACAAAGAGACATTGAGTACCTTCCACTGTATGTCACAGATCCTTTTCCCTTTTCAAATACGACATTAAGCAAAGCAACTCTGACAACTACAATTTCTGCTCCAGAAAAATAACTTAATGAGAAACAACAGGAGTACAAGAAGTAAACTGAGGTCTGAATGGTTTGATGCTGCCACCACAACCTGATTTCCCATCCAAAGCAACGATTAACAATAAATAAGGCACTTTAGAAAACCTGGCTCAAGGATGTTGGAATGGAAGTCTAAAAAGTTCATCTTGCACTAGCCTTTACACGTTTCCCATCTAATAGAGTTTTTGTAAGTTACTGATCATTTGTAAGTACCAATAGGAAAGAAATGGGCCTGCTCATGCGTATTATTTGTAACTAACACACAGATATCGGTGTATAATAACAACAATCACATCCCAGCGATCCACTTATTGTGTCACTGAGAAGCAGAAGAGTATCCGTATTCCGCAAGTAGAACTCCAGTCCAAGCACATTTGTTAAAGCAAAGCAGAAATAACTAAAGATGCATTTGCATTAATTACAAGTAGTACGCATGCATTGCATGGGCAGGCTAAAGGTTGGTGCAAGACGCTCGTAACTTTTGAGACTTCCATTCCAACATCCTTGAGTCAGGTTTTCTAAAGTGCCCCATTTATTGTTAATCTTTGGCTTGAATGATGTTGCAGGATATGCTGGCAATGAAAAACTGTAAATAAAAAAAAAAAATTGGGATTTAAAGGGGTCACTTGGGAATTCGTAGCACCCAATTATTCTGTCCTCAAAACTGGGAAATACCAAGGAATTCAGTATGGTTGAAAGGTATAATATGCAGGTCAATGTGTTTGGTCAGAGTCATGCATGGTTCGTTTACTGTCATGATGTGTGGTACTGAAAACCTGCTTGTTGTTTGTCCTGGCTGCATGTGGGAGGATTGCTCCATTAACATTATATAACTGCATTTTTTACACATTGTTTTAGTTTGTTTAAGTAGTAGGTGGTTGTCAGTAAACATGAGACATTGCTACATTGCCTCAGGATGCCTATTTCATCCTGATTGACTATAAAGATAGTTGGAAAGTACAAATTAATGGTTCCAGTTAATTACTAAAGTGAATCAAAGGGGAGGGGCAGTGCCTACATACTTTGGAGCTGATTATTGAAGGGCTATCTGTTGAAGGGCTATCTGTCTAAAATGAATAACATAAGTCAACTCAAAAAATGAACAATCTAAGTCTAAAAACAAATAGCAATATGCCTTTTCACAGAAAGCTGACTATTCAGTACCAGAAATTTGTGAAGAAGTTAGATGGAGTAATTTAAGGTTCTAAGTGCCTCCGTCCATACAGTGCCCTGTTAAACATAGCTGCATAAAGATGAGTGCTGCACAAATGCACACAACTTACAATCGCAAAGAAAAGGTAAACATATTCAAATGAGCTCACTGGCCAGTATCAACATATCACACTTGAAGGTTTTACAGCAATCAGAGGCCTAGAAATGGCTAACTTGTTTCTTTACTCTCGCTTGAGTTAAACCAAAGTGATCCATACTCAGAGTACAATAAATACAAAAATAAGCACAGAGCTATTAAAGTAATTCAGTAAAAATACAAAACATACTTATCCCAGGTGTTTGAAGGCTGGTACTGTGTGAAATCCAGTGTAAAATAGTAGCAATCAGTAGTATAACTGCTTAGCATTGATCAGCTCTGACTGAATGAGTCACTGGAACATACCATTCTGTAAGGGTGGTCACTGTACAGCACCCTTTAATAAAACCACGTTGTGTAATATAAGTTTCCTTGCTATATCCATTTAGTTATATCAGTTTGACTAGTGTATATTTTGCAAAACATTTTCAAAGAACAGATGTAAAACTAACAGGTCTGTAGTCTTGTATCAAACCATCACTGGTGTTGTTAATAGGAACCACACTGGAGTTTTTCTAGTCCATAGGTGTGCATATTTTCATTAGGATATTAAATATATACATTTATATATGCAGTACAATTGGAATACACCTTCATAGTTAATTAAACTGATAAATAATTCACTGATACTGGCAGGCCCTACTTTACTAGATAATTTAAGAGTTCTGAGAATTGATGTAATCTCATGCAACTCAGTATAATGGCAAATAATGTATTTTTATAGTGATGACCGGGTCTTTTACATCTAGGCTGCTGGATAAACTACATATAGATGCATTTGCTGAATGCTTCTGCCATATGTTTTGAACAAATATCCATCGGTTATCTATCAAAAGACGATCAACAATTTGACAACTTCATTTTTATGAATGTGTATACTTAAAGTATGGTTTTTGGTGTCATGTCCATGGCTAAGGAATACACATACTTAGTCTTTGCTACTACAGTTGACCTATTAACTTTCTTTGTTATAGTATATGCTTTTTATGACAATTTGTTGGGAATCTTCTATAAACTCCATATCGTTTTCTTTATTCATTGTTTTTAATTTTTGTTGGAATTTTTAATTTGGAGTTGGGAGGATGGCCTAATGGTTAAAGTGTTTGCCTTACAAACACAAGGTGCAGGGTTTGAGTCTTACAAGGGATAATTGGCTAGGCTTACAATGGCTCGCAAGGGCAGTTAGCCTAGCACTAACCTATGAACCAGTCATAAAAGTGCAAAGAAATTAAGACAGTTGTAACATCAGAATGGTAGCTTATTACATGATGCGTTAATATATTTAGATTTTGCAATCATTTCAAAATAGAGGCACAGATAAAATGAAGCATGTCCTACCCTTGGCTCTTTTGAGTCCTGTATAGAAATCTTAATCCAAATTATATCCCTAAACCCTTTATTAATTTATTAACATTAATTTTGTTGTATTAATGAATCTTTGTTGATTTCTTAAAATTAAACATCCAGTTAAGATCAAATACAATGGCATTGTGGTCAGACATTCCTAGAGATTTTATACTGTTTTTTCCAAACATTTTATAGCAGCAGTTGGTAAGAATCAAATCCAAGATGCTGTCTTACCTGGTAGGACTAGACCTAATTCTGGCATGTCCTTTCAACTAAATTATGTCAAAGAATTTTTGCTCATTGAATGTTTCGAGATGCATAGTTTCTTGGTTAATATCTGATAGACAAAATCATCCAGAACAATTACTGGAGCATTTGGTAAGTTTTTATCCAGTATTTACAGAAGCCTTAGTCACTGGTCACAAATTAATTTTAGACTTCAGTAGAATGCTGTCATATTTAATATACCTTGCTATAATATTTCTTTAATTAATACACTTAATACTTCACACTCATCATTAATTGTATATAATCTTACATTCACAGATGAGTACATCAATATTGATATGCAAATTTGACAATTTATTTTCTTAGACATTCACATTCCTTGTACCCCTCAAAGAACAGGTTAGATTTTGGGATGAATGCACAAGTGATAATCAGTATGAGGGTGAATTTTTAGACTTTATGCCTAGCTATTAACCAGAGGTCAGAATCAAACCCTGTACCTTGTATCTGTAAGATAAGGACCACAACCACTATCCCAAATCCAACCCTGCCACACTTGGAATGGCAGTTATGCTAATGAGGCAATTTGATGCTATTATCTCTGAAGCTCTGCTGGTACACTATGCACCATGCAGAATGTCCATTACGAATCAAGTTTTGCACATTGATAAGGAAATATGTAATCACTATGTTCATGCACAGAGCCATATTGCAAAAATTCATTTAGTAGTGGCCCACTGTAGCACTATGCTACATGCCACATGATGTCAAAACATGCATCTGTGTAGAATAGGCTGCCATTTTGTTTTTCAGGTGATCCAGCATGAGTAAATATGGCTTTCAGAGGTGGCATAAACTGTAAGGCTTCATCATGATGTGGCAGGAATTGGGAATATATTCTTGTTTTTTTCTGCACAGGGCCTCTGTTGATCACCAGTTGGGCAGTATTATGGTCCCCTTTGTAAGGTACACACTTGTCTTGAACTTACCAGGATAGTCAGTGATGTCACTGGCAAAACCCATTCTGGTTCTGGCGAGAGCAGTCCTGGCATCAGAACAATGACCTACAGGGTTACCATCCTGACCTGCTTCAACAGTGATAGGCAGAGCTTAGGAAAAGATAGATATGTACTTGAAACATGTTTTCTCTTCACATTATGCTACCTAGTACACATGTACACTGTAGTGTGCATACTTTGTTTTACAGTGGGAGAGAGTTGAGAATTCAACACAGTACAGTCTCACAGAAGGTGGGACTAACTCTCTTACAGCACGGGTGTCACTCCACTGTAAAACTGCACTTATACATAATGTATGCACATGCTTTTGTGTTCTTGCTTTCTTGCACTTCTTTCGATCCATTTGTGAGATGTCATGAATTAGCAGCAGTCATGGGTGACTAGTACTCATCAGGTCTGTGTCTCAGTAGGAGGAGCAGAACTTACCCTGTTAAAGGCAATCTGAATGGATAGCTGTTGGCCACTTCTCAGAAATGGGGCTTATACTCCACTTCTCACAATATCCTGGAAGGATATTCCATTGGCTCCCAGTGTCAGTTGTGGAGACTGATTTCTCAAAAAATGAACTGGAAAATGGCTGACTGTGTTTGGCAACACAGAGGTCCCTGACCACTGGGTCATTAGAGATGCACCCTCCACATGATTTCAGTCACAGAATTGAAAGCAGGTTGAGTATGCTGCCCTTAGATGAGACTGGCATCTATTCATGGCCCATTTTTATCTCCACCCAGGTGTTATCCTACCGTATTTGTCTTTCCTCACATCATGTTCACTTTCCAACCTGCTGCATGACTATCACTCCACCCTCTGTCTGTGTCCATCCACTTTTGCCTCAACCTTTTGTGTGTTTACCACCAATGTGTCTTTGTGACCACATTTTGTGTTGTCTGTTCCTATTACTTTCCCTCTCCTTTTATCCCATCCACAACCATTCCTCATTACCTTCCCACCAATGTTTCCTCTCTAGGTACTGCAAATGGGGCTAGCTCTCACAAACAAAGAAATGTGCCCTTTCTTCTTTGCATTTATCATAATTTATGTTACCTTATGTGTCTTCCTCTGCTTACTAGTCTATCTTTTTCTGCTTTCCCATCTACCCAAATTCTTCTCCATTTATATGACTGACTGGACTGGTGTTTTTCTGTGCTGACCCTCATTGGTCTATTTGGACTGACATGAATAGAGACAATGAATCACTTCATTAGATGTGTGAGTACATGTGAACTCTGCTGTACTAGCTTGCCTTGGCAGGGACATCCAACACATCATTCATGGGCCCTTATGTAGCTCTACTCATTCACTGGCCAGCTTATAGGACTGCTCTTCCTCATAACATAGTCCTTCCTTGTTATGTCAGCACTTTGAAGCCCAGCTAAATATTCAGCTAGTACTGGTTCACATAACACTACAGAAAACAAGCCATTTAGTGCTGCAGACGTGCGTAGTGCTTGTTTATAAATCCCAGGCCATAAGGCCAAAGATAATATAATGAATTGATTCCAGTGTGTTGTACAATCAGATTTTCTTACCATGAAATCTCAGTTTGTAATAAACTTTCTCAAAGGAGGTATTCTGTTTCTTAGCATCTAGAGGTAACTCTCCAAAATATACATTGCCAAGCATAATTCTAACTAAGTAAACACCCTAAAGTTAGTGCAGTATTTTATTTTGATTGAATGCAACAATATGAATTTGAGAACACTATGCCATGGTTTTATTTTGAGATTAAGATTTATAAATACTTTGGCAGATATTTCAGGCATTCAAGCCTAATAAGAAAGTTAGATGAAAGATATGCAGAAAAATTGCAAATAGTAAGAATAGCAGAGCGATCATTTGGGCACTTATTATGCTAGCATTTGTTTGTATAACTTTAATCATGGAAAAATAGGTTAATATATTTTGGAACTTTTACCCTCTGCATGATATGAAGGACATAACTTATTCAGTCCTGAGACTATGAAGATGGACGTGATCCCTAATAAGATGAAATGTCTGTCTTGTCTGGCATAAGGGAGGCAGTATTTTAAAATTCATTGCTAATATTCAGACAAAGACACTAGTAACAGCTTTTAATGAGGAAGTATAAAAGCTAGATTCACTGCCAGATTGAAAGTGACATGCTGGAGCCAAGCTTCAGTTTATACAGCATTATGTACCCATGAGTCATAGTGAAACATATTGACGGTGTTACACGATGGCCTTTCTTAATGAGTAAAAAGACGTTCAGGAGAGGAGTGAGCAGGTAAAAATCAGGCTGTGCCACTTTAGCATCTAATGAGCTACAATAAGATGAGATACCTTGATTGCCTAACTGTGAGGCACTCGTTAGGATGCACTTGTAGATTTACTTCATAAAGTGCAGACCTGATGCAGTCCAAATGTGTTTCTTGGTGATGAATTTTACTCTGTGATGATGAGAATATAAGATTAAGTGTGCAAAACAACATTTGTTTCCTTTACAGCTCTTTAATTACATACCCATCTGGCTGGTTTGAAATTATCCTTTCATTTCTTTCAAGGCAAAATGTAATTTAATACAAAATATAAAGACATGTTTGCATAATATGCATAATAAAAATGACTTGCAATGCTCATATCTGAAATAGAGTCTTGTGTGGCTTACTTTTCATCCATTAGATTTTTAAGTATGTTTTACAATAGGCATTACCTATTAATTCTTGGAATACTATTTTCTCTAAAATTTGAAAAACTATACTCTCATATAAGCTCAAAAGATGCACCTGTAGAATTGTTCAGTAGTATATTTTGCATGTGTAATTAACATGTTCTATCATAAACATTCATCTAATATTCATAACATTCATCTAACATTACAGCCATTGCAGATGCATTCTGCCACATGCTGGGGGCTAAAGCTAAGGAGTATAACTTGATCTGCTACTCTCATCTGATAAATACTATACCACGCGGTATTGTCAGTTTATGTAAAGAAAATGCAATACTTAAACATGGTTCTAATATTAAATATCAATTAAAATAAAACTGCAGTAAAGCTCTAGACCGAGCATTAACTACATTTCAATCTGCTGGATAAAGTGATTCGGTACCTATGTCTCATTCCTCTTACACATTGTGTGAGAAGGCAGGCTATCCAGAAAATGAGCCTCAGATGTTCCTGGAACTGAAAAAAAATATTTAATGAGTTTCTGAAGGTTTTCAGTATGAAATTCACCTTTTCGAAGATTCAGATGTGTACAAGTTTAAGACAGACTTAACTTCTCAGAGCATTTTATCCTGTAGTTTAACCATTAATTCTTTCAAGTACAAGGTACTTCTATTACAACTTAATTATGGTAACTACCTTACCCTCCTTTCAAAACAAGACACCAACTCCTGTTTAACCATTTATTGGAATTCCTGACATGGTTGAATGCCCATTTCATTGAATGACAAATCACTAAAGCCTAATGGTTGAAAGTCCATGTGGTTGAATGCCAATGCAGCTGAAAGTCAATGTTACTGAATACTTGATATCAACACACAGTTCTGTAATACAGAAGCAAAATATGTAGAAGTGAGTGAAGAAGCTTTCCTGATACTTACGTTACTTATACATAATCACTGCTGATTTGGCTGCTACTTATGCACTGCCAGTGTTAACTCCTGTCTGTGTGGTATTTTGACTTTTCTGCACAGGTTTGTGACCATGGAGTTAGTATATTTAAGAAAGGGGGGGTGTAAGGACAAAGCCAAATGCAAACACTCTCTATATGAAAAATGTTTCCATGGCTAGTTTTAAGTGTGCAATGTACCAATTACTTGGAATTCAACTAAATGTTTTTCAATTAAATTGCATTTAAATCAGTTGGACTGAATTAATTTCATTTCAATGAAATGGTCTTTCAACCAGTAGCCCTACACCGGTTTATTGATTATATTTTAAATCTTACCTGGAATAATAGCTATTGACTCCACGTACATATTTTTCAAAGATGTTTCCTCTATAACCACCTTTATTGAAACTGTACCCTTCAATACAAGTGATTGCCCTTAAAGTCTGTATCTTTGTGATTTACTTCTCAAGCATCTTGCCAAACAGCACAAGAAGTAACTTCCTTCAGACATTAGGTCATGTATCCCTTATGGTTAGGCTTTGTCCCATTATTCAGTTCAATGTCTGGACTGCTGGCTACTAGCCCCTGGCTAATTAATTCATCATTGTCTTACTTATGATTAGCCAGTGCAAAGGTTGCTTACGAGTCCCACATTCTGGCAGCTCATGCTTTAAGATACCTCATGCCTTACCAACCTAAGGACTCCAAAACTGTTGATTTAATGTTTTTCTTCACCTTCATAAGTTCTACTGAGTCGCTTCTAGACTTAAATTTCCCAATCCTGGGAACTTAGTACCCACTACTATTCCTTTCTTCCACTTTAGTGTTGAGGAATGGGATGCTATATGCATCTGAGATTCCAGAGGTACAGTTTGTTATAAATCTGGAGGATCATTCAGTTTTATCATTAGACCTTTCCTCTCCTCATCAATCTGTTGTGGCACTTGACCATCATACACCAACTTGACAGAGAGGTAAACTATGCTGATGTCTCTCATGGCCTTGAAAGGCGAGTAAACTAATGCTCCCCTTCTCAAGCAAATGGAAGGGTCACCGTCAATTTGCATTTGTTTATAAACTCTTGCCTTACTGACAGTCTTACCCTACTATCATATAATGTACTAAGTGATATTTAATAGTGTACTGATTGCACATTAAAACTTGAAGATAACAACTTCTAATTTTCTAGGCCAGTGCTGTGATATGTAGGAATAAAGCCCATACTACATCCAAGAAGATCAAAGTCTGGATAGTGTTTTAGCCAATAAAAAAAGCCAGAAGGAGGATATGAGTGAGTGGCTAATGCTGGTCTGCCTATCCTGGGTGAGGAATGGTATACATGGTCAGCAGATCACAGGACATGTAACAAAAAGGGAAGGCCCAGAGGCATGGGCATGATACTTCAAAGCTGATGGCAGTCTGGGACAGTAATCAAGGATCCTGAATCCTCACTACTGACACTGGAGAAAGACATTCACTTGGAACAAAAATGGATACACCCAGTATTTCCAGATGCAGCTCTCTGCATCAAGCACAATTTCCCTTAAGAGCATATAGGGAGCACAGTCCGGGGGCTAGTTTTCCCTCTCAGTCCAGATTCCCAATAAGACTCCCCACCTGCACAGCTATTGAGTTGAGTCCTCAACCGTGTATCCAAGCCAAGTCCTTCACCACTCTCTCTGTGAAACCAGTGCTTCATGTCCCTGCTCCAAGCAGCTGAAACACACTCTCTTTGAGATTTGATTTTGATACAGGCACACACACATACACACACACACACACACACACACACACACACACACACACACACACACACACACACACACACACACACCTGGGAAAGGCTGGGACAGATTTAATAGCTATGCCCCCTTCTCCCCAGACTACAAGGTAGTTACTATGTGACCAAACACTCCAAAGCCAGCTACACTAAGGCTCTTACAAGGGTATCCAATTTTACTGAGTGAAATTAATATTAGTACATATGATAGTGTTTTGCAAATGCAGTAAGCTTTCAAGAGTGGTCACAGTGTCACCAAATAAATGTAAGTCCTCTAAAAGTTTACAGTATTCTCTAAAGGACCAGGCACAATTAAAAATGTAAATATACTTAATAATAAATAATACAATAACATGAAAATACTAAACATTTATTTACAATAAATACCAGAGTTTCAGTCACAGGAAATATTATAATAACACAGGCAAATATATTCACACAGATACAGTACTTAACTAATCTCACTATATTTTCCTGACTGATTTAAAGAATTACTTTTCCCTGGTTCACTTAAGATGCAAGGTAAGATGAAATAGGTGAGGGGTCCTTCCTTGTCAGGTTCCAAAAACTGAGTGTTCTGACACTTCAGTTTTATCTAGTATGACACTTCAGTTTCATCTAGTATTAAAATATCATTTTAGTGATGATTAAAGAATGACATCACATACATCTGGTCATCTGACTTCTGGTTCCAATGTGACTCCCTTGGCTAGAAGCTGCCAGGATTTAACACATATATGTCAATAATATACACACATAGAGCTTGCTAAGATCTGTTGCAGCTTCTGGAAGTCATAAAACCATAAAACACTTCTACTGTTCCTACAGAAGCTAATAAGCCATTCTCTATCACAGACTTGTCTCTGGCTGCAGTCAGAACTGTAAGACACAATCTTTATGGCCTAAATTAAGTAATTTGATTTCTTAATATTTTTTAAAGTTAGATGGAATCAGATTAATCTCTTCTCTTCTAGTATCCTCAGTTAAAACAGATACATTTAATTGCATTTATATCACATCATCAAAATTTCAAATTATCGAATCTGATATGGTCAACACCATATCATCGATATTTTGAAACTTCTAACATAAAAAAAGAAAAAAAAAAAAAAAACAACTAAACACAAGCGGGGGGCAAGCCCCCCTGCATCTCCATGTGGGGGGCTGCACCCCCACATCCCCACTACTTAAATATACCAACTCCGAGATCGCATTTCATTGCAGTAAATGGAAATCTCCCCTTATGGAGATTTCCATTAAAACGTTCGACGTCTCTCACTTTCGCTGATATGGTGCCGACCATATCAGTTTTGATATTTTCAGTCTTCGATGAAGAGATCCATTTAATCAGTTACAATACAGTCAGGCCCCACTGTTGGCACATTTTTAAGACAAGCAGTTTTACAGCTATATTTTCAACACAAGCATCATACAAATCAGTTTGATATACAAATGACATATAGTTCTTTACAAAATTCCAACTGGCTGTGCTGGCATATGCTACACATCCACTGCCCTACTTCTCCTAGCCTAGCTGGCAATACCTCACATTGTCACAATGGCTATCTTCATTAGTGTGTGGGTGGAAATATGAGCCAGCAGGGTAGGGTTAAGGACTATGTCCATCCTTATTGGGATGTCATTGAGGTCATAGACCACCTCAGTGGTTACCTGTATGATGACTACTCTTGTCACCTTTTACTCTTGTACTGGAGACTCACTAATGGGGAGGAAAAATAATAGGTTCAAGACTGGTATGACATAGCTTGATGATTGATAAGCACAGAACAAAAAGCCACATTTTCCAGAAACAGTTTTATTAATAACAGCAAACACAACCCAAAACTGCTTCCAGGATAAAAGCATTCCACAAAAACCTTCCAAAGAAGTCAAAACATAAAACTAATGAGGAAAGCCAAGGTACAGTCCAGCTTTAAGTATAAAAGAGGAAAGAACTTTCAAATAAAATCGACATCAGACTTTAATGACAATCGGCTAGCACTTTCACAATTTAAACCATTGCTTCATCAGACCATTGCCATACAACATAGCGATCCCATATTTAAAATCTCAACCATCCAGTCACATAAAAACAGTAAAAATCAACCAATCAAATATCACAAAGGAGAACAAAATAAATTAATAAAATCCTCAACACAACCCTCTCAATTTTAAAAATGGTTTTAATGAGACTCTATCATTCAGCCCACTGCCTTTGTCGGCACGCAATCTAATTATCCATTTAGCTTCTATGAACTCTGTAAGCATTCTTATGTCATCCATACATCTAGTCTCAAACAAGATCTCCACTGCCATAAATTTAAACATATGGCTAGCACCTTTCTGAATAACATGTTTAGTGAGTGCATTATTAGGGGAAGAAATTCAGATCTGATATAATAAATATTCTTTAATACATAGCCTAAATTTCCTAACAGTCTTACCAATATAAAATGCCCTGCACAGCTGGCAGACTGCTAAATAAACAAGATGTCTGGTCCTACAATCAGCTGTGAGCTTGAAGTGGTATATGAACCCTGTATCTGGATGTAAAGATTCTAAAGCTGAACTAATAAAAGAACAATGACTACACTGAGAACATGGTTTCGTACCAATATATGTAGTTATCATATGTAACCCCTTCAGATAACATAACATACTTCGGATGTTCTTCTTGTTTTTAAACTAAAACGTAGGGGCATTACCCACTAGTCTCCTGATTGTGGGTTTGACTGTTAAAACTGACCAATGTTTTTTAAATATGTCTATAATTCCTTTACAACTACTACTGAAATGCAATGGAACTCCTATGTTAGAGTTCTTATTCTGTTTACCAGATCTGTTAATGATATGTTTTCAGAAAAATAAGGTTTACCCAAACTCCTTCTCAAAGAAATAACTTTATCCAAAACTTTATCAAAACATGCTGTTACGTCCCTATCACCATAACCTCTATCTTTAAGTTTCATACCCAAATTTAATAATTACTGGTTAAAATCATCATCATTCACATAGAGCCTAGATGTTCGCATGCCTTGGCCTGTAACTATATTATGAAAAATATGGTCCCACTGCATATTCCTCCTATGTAGATATATATTTCTATGACATGGTTTATGGTAAATTCCTGTGTTGATTCTACCAACTCTATCTCTAGTGATAGTTGTATCTAGAAAATCTTTTTTTTTCAATAATCATTTTTTATTGTTTTTCACACCCATATTACAAATTCACACACTATGTACAATATTTACAAAATGCTTCCATAGGATAACTTCACATTATATGTCAACCTCATATATTGATCATAAGTACAGTACTAATAATCAAAAAAAGAGGAAAAAAAAGAGAGAAAGAAAAAAAGAAAACCCACAATAACAAATCAAGCCAACAAACTATATTGTCTCTACCTCCTCTATCTAATCTAAGATTGATTTTACATTATACTCTAAGTCCCGAGAAAAAGTGGATAGGCACCTCTACACCAACACAATATTGAAAATTTGCTCCCATATTTTTATATTGTTGATATTTTTCTTATGGTCGCTAATTAAGAGTTTATGCGCTAAGATATGTTGTATAGCCACCAATCTGAAATTTTCCCATGATGTCTGGTCTGGGTTCAACCAATTTTTGGCTATATATAATTTCATTAATAAACAAATATTCATAATTACAATCCTTTTTGATTTTCCTAAATTCTCCGGGGGAATATGAAGAATCATAAACTCCCAAGAGAGTGTTGAGTTTTGGTAGCCCATTTTTTGTAACTGTAACTTAAGTGAATTCCACAATTTATAAATACACTTGCAACTCCAGAACATGTGAAGCAAATCCGCTGTTTGATCTAAACAATGTGGGCATTTAGGTGAATTCTTCGGATCAAATTTGTGAAGAGTGAGACGAGTATAATATGCGTTGTTGAAAATCATCAGCTGCGTAAAAATAAATTTTTGAAGGGATACAGACTTTAATGTTGTACTGAATGCCTCCAATATCTTATTGTCATCTGACAATATCAATTTCTCCCGCCAGTAACTCGATAAAATAACATATTTGTTGTACTTCCTCTCTTTTATCAATTTATATGCTGCGGTTATATATTTTCTATCCTGCAACAGCGCTTCCCACAGATTACGAGAGGTGATTAAGTCCTCCTCTTTCATTTCAATGTTATTAAAATAGTTTATAGCTAAGTCCTTCAACTGTCTTACTATGATTAAATAGGAAATAGGAAGTTCCATTTCTTTTAGAATATCATGTACTACTACCCCTAGAAAAGGATATAAATCAAGTACAGTTAATTCCTTAATTAAGGGGAATTTCTTTAAATCTATCAATTGACTACCAATTGTTAAGTTAGGGTTCCCATGAAACAGTTGAAATAGCATCATATATTTTAATAAGTTTAAGGAAGCAAAAAGAGTTTGAATTGCCGTTACATAGCTCTTTATGTGTTCCATTAACTTATATTTACTCATTGTTCGATCATTTAGAAAGGGTAAAGCTTTAACATTGACACCCACTTCACTTATATACTTATACGTTAGAAGCACCCATTTGGGTGTCCATTTTGTACTACTACTATCAAAGTATGACGTCTTTAAGATCCTATTGGCCTGAATCACTAAATAGTAAATTTCAAAATCCGGTAACTCCAGCCCCCCCTTATTTTTTGGAACCATCAATTTTTCATATGATGTTCTCGTCTTCCTGGGTTCCCACAGAAATCTCCCCAATCCTATATGAAACTGTTTAAAAAATGTTTTCGTAATTCTGAGTTGTGCAGCTCTAAAAATATATAACATTCTGGGAAGAACATTCATTCTTATAATTGCTGCTCTTGCCATCAATGGTAACTTCAACTTATTCCATCTTTCTAGATCCAATGTTATTTGATCTGCAGTTGACTTTACATTGTTTATAAAAAAATCCCTATTTTCAGTGGAGAATGCAATCCCCAGATATTTTATTCTTTCTTCCGTCGTTACTTGTCCTATCAATGGTAGCATTGAAAAAGGCGTGGGTGTCTTTAACGGGAATATTTTAGATTTTTTAAAATTTAGCTTGTAGTTGGAAATTCTCTCAAAGATTCCTATTGCAGCAAATATTTTTTCAGTATCGGAAACAGGTGTGGTACAATATATGTTTAAATCATCTGCGAAGGCAGCCAACCCAAGCTTTATCCCATACAGAACTGGAGAATTATAAAATACATTTTGCTTAAGGTGTAAAAATAAGGGCTCCAAGTACAGATTAAATAAGATGGGAGATAATGGGCAGCCCTGATGGGTACCATTTTTGATTTGTATCCTATTCGAGCATTCGCGATTTATAAATAAATATGTATATGCATTATTGTATAGTATCCTTAACATTGAAACAAATTCCTGGGGTATATTAAAATATGGTAATATGTCAAATAAATAAACCAAATTAACCCTATCAAATGCCTTCTCAGCATCAATTATTAGGGCATACAAATTCAGGTTTTTGTGTTTCGCATAAGAGATTAAGGTATGAAGCGTTAAGGTATTGTCCGTGGTCTGTCTCCCATCCATAAACCCCGCCTGTTCCTCTGATATTATTAAGTTTATTACCTTTTTCAGTCTACTCGCCAGAATGGATGTCATTATTTTCATGTAGATATTCAAAAGAGATATGGGCCTGTAATTATCAGGATTTTTGGGATCACCTTTCTCCTTCAATATGAGAACTGTCCTTGAAGTATTAAAATGAGGATCATTAATTCCATTCCGCATAATATAATTAAAAGTCTGTGACAATACATTGCTCAAAATCTCACTAAAGGATTTGTAAAATTCTGATGTCAAACCATCTGGCCCTGGGGCTTTATGAGGCTTTAATTTCTTGATTGTCTTTAACACCTCCTCAACTTCAACCGATTTGATTAAATTTCTATGGAAATCCTTATCAATATTAGGGAAAGTGATTTTCTGTAGAAAATCTTTTCTTTCTTTATCTTGCAAGAGTGTCTGCTGCTCTCCGTAAATCTGATTAAAAATTTTTTCAAAGGTCTTCATGATATCTGCCTTGTCAGTATATGTAGTATTGTTATAGTATATTTCAGAAATTAACCATGTTGATTTCGTCTGGTTGATAATACGAGCTAAAGCTTTCGAAGGGGTTTGAATATGATTTGTATATTTTACTAAATTTCTTTGTTTATAAAGTGACAGTTTTCTATTATGAAGTAGAAACAGTTCTTTCTGACACCTAAATAACTCAGTTTCCGTCTGTTCATTATAGTTCCTCATCAGATCTTGATCCAATACTTGAATTTTAGTTTCTAAATCCAATTGAGACTTATTTTGCAATTTTTTATAATAAGTAGCTTTTTGAATAAATAATCCTCTTAACTGCGTTTTAATTGTAGCCCATTCTATATCTATCGGGTGTCTGTTTTGGGAAATATTGTATAGTAATTGTTTAAGAATCTCCTTAACTTCCATTAATATATCTTCCTTGGTTAATAAGTATGGATTCAAGGACCAATTATACCCTCGAAGCCTCTTAGTATTCTTATTAATATTCAGATAATGGCAGCGATCTTATTTTGACTGTGATCGCCATGGATGGATTTTATTCCTGTGGTTTTCTTGAATGGTAATGGCGCTTTCTTTTTGAGATTTAATGCAAGTTCAGGGCACTTTGCAGCTACGGTTTAGGTCAGCATTATTTGATGTTTTGCTGCTGCGATGGTTGTATCAATATGTTTTTAACAAAGATCATGTTTTGCATCTGTTAATAGCTACAATACACTGATGTCTCTTATTTCTAGATAAGTAGTTATTTTATGGGACATACTGTTTGACAGTAGTGTTTGGTAGCATCACTTCCTTACACCACATTTTGCATTTGGTGTCGTTTGATGCATATGGTCTGTTTACCAACCGGATGCTGTACGGTAAGGAGTTTAGTATGAGCTCAGTTGAGCGATTTCAACAATAGAGTTAGTTTACATATTTTAGTTATATTAGGGAAATCGCTGTGTTGTCCACTCTTATTCAGATAATACTGTTTTCCGGTTTATGGTTTATGTTTCATGTTCCGGCCAGGATTACTTACAATTTTGTCTTAAAGCAAGCTTGGTTTGCCAGCAGGCTTGTACTGTCAGTTTGACAGATGATGTTGTCCTGTTTTACTCATGCAGAACAGTTTGTTTAAGGCGTTTTTTGCCAACTTTGCTATTTATGTCATTTTTAAACATTTTAAGGAATTTTCATTTGTTTTACACGAAATTGTTAATGTTGTTCTTTTAAACTAGCTTACTATGATTGCTACAATTATCCAATTAGGGTTTAAATTGGTTAGTTTGAGCGCCAAAAGAGTTTGTATAAAAAGCTGTCTAATTTCATGTCTTATTACACCTTAAGAAGCGTAGTACAGCTATGTGAAAGCGCTTGTGTGTTCCTGTTCCTAATAAAGAAGCTTTCCATAACAGTGGTCATCTCCGTGTGGTGTTTCCAGTGGATTTTGTGTGTTCCAGTTTCCTGTTTTTTCCACTTGGAGTCTTTGTTTTCTTGCTACAGTTTTTGGACTTTTTCTTTCTGCTGCTGTGCTGTATGCAAGGTAAACACATGGAGCATAATAATATTGAGTTGGACTTTCGTCCAGAGACGAGGATCACTGGAACATCTACTTGGGATTCCCTCAAGCATTGCAAAGAAAATCCTTTATTGGCTCTGGAGTTGAATAACCAACCAACTATGTCACCAACTACACCGAATGGTGAGAATGTTACCGAGTTTAACAGATTATTTAGAATGCTCCAAGATGATTTATATCAGTTACAGAGACTAGCCTGGCAGAGGCTGCATTTAGAGGCATGCTTATACTTTAAGATAGTGCCTAGAGGTATGCGTGTATTTTGTATGCCATCCTATGGCAATAGCCATCCTTTGCTGTTAAGGAAATGGCAGGACCTTAATATACAGCTAGGTTTCAGTTACATTAACCTGCTGTTGGAATATTTTTCACCATTGGAGGTTGAGCTAAGAAATAAGATAGATTCACAGCATGCAGTGATTACTGAACGTTTCAAGACTGAGCATTTTACCAGGAGACTTGATTCTCTTTGGGTTCAGGTACAATCTTATAGTGAAAGGCTCAAAGAAGTCAAACACAAGAAACTTACTAGGGATGCTAATGATTTTGCCAGTGGACAGATCTTTGTATGGCCTAGAACTGAGAATACACGTATGCAGAACACACGCAATGATGGGCTCCCTAATAATGCTGGCTTTTCATCGATGCCTACAGTTAGTTCCAACATTGAACCTTTTCTTGTTCAACCTGCCTCCTCCTTAGTTAACAGCATGACTAATCCAGCATCAGTGCCCTCCAATCCTACTTCCACTTCAGTCAATGGAGTTAATATGGACAACAGTACTCCGCCTCCCAATCAGCAGGCAGCCAAAATGTCTTTGTCAGCAGGTGCCAGACCGAAGGATTTGTCCTCTGCAAGTAATCATTTTTTACCTTTTCCGGTCAAGGAACAGCCAGGATGGCGAGGCCGGTCAAGCAGCAGAGGCCCAAGGAAAAGAAAGGGATCAGTAGAAAACTTTCCAAACAACAGGAGACAAAGAAATTGAGCACTATGTCTTCACACTCAGAGGATGAGAGACTGAATTCCCTTGTATACAATATCTCTAGTTATACCCTGTCTGATTCAGATTTGTCCCTTTTGGAGAAAGGACTGAATTTCATTCCCTCACAAGTCAGTTATTTAAGTGACATTTTAATGGACTTGAGGCTGTTTTGTCGTAATGTCTCTCTTAAGATTTTTTTCAAAGACAGCAATGTTTTGGACACTAACACCTTAAAGAATTTTTTCAGGGCCAAGAGTAGTTTTACACCTATGATGCCACACAACGTGGAGAGTTTTATGAAAATGTGTGAGAGTGACTTTTATGAATGGTTTAGGTTAAGTAACAATAAAAAAAGATGCAGTTTTTATAATGTTAGTAAAGCTGAGCAGAGTTCCATTGTTTCTCTGAAGAATAATGAAAATGTCATTGTTAAACAAGCTGACAAAGGAGGAGCAGTGGTTGTTATGAATTCATCAGAGTACATTACTACTATGAACAACATGCTGTCAGATGATAAAGTATATGAGGTTATTTCTAGAGAACAGGTCAGTACAATTGTGAAGTTGGTACATGATAGTCTTTATGGCCTCTTGATGTGTGGACAGATCAGCTGTGAGTTGTATGAATACTTCTTGATTGAGTTTCCCACCCTGCCTATCATCAAGGGTCTACCCAAGATCCACAAAGGGGTTGTACCAGTACCAATGAGACCCATCATTGCAGGTGAACGGTGGATAACCTCCACCATTTCTTCATTTGTGGAAGGGCTATTACGCCCCTTGGTAGATGACATTCCAGTCATTTTGAAAGATTCATACCAGCTTATTGAGTTCCTTAAAGGCTTCAAGTTGGATGGGAGTGAGGCAACATTGCTATTAGTGACCATGGACGTCCAGAACCTTTTCACTAGCATTCCCAATGACTTGGGGATGCAGGCCATTAGAGAGATTCTTGTTAGCAACTCAGGTTATAGCAATAGCAGACAGATTTTGATCAACTGCCTGCTAGAAATGATATTAGAGAACAATGTATTCCTGTTTCAGGATCAGCTATTCCTTCAGAAATGGGGAGTTGCCATGGGCACTCCCTGTGCGAATAGTTACGCTAACCTTGTGGTCCATCATTGGGAATTGCGACATCTGTTTAAGCATCCAGATTATAAAAAGGTTAGAATGTACAAGAGGTTCGTTGATGACGTCCTTTTTGTGTGGGATGGGACTGAAGCGGATTGTTTGAGCTTCATTGCTGCATTAGAATTGACCTCTACTTTTTTGAGATTTACAGCAGAAATCTCTCCTGTTCAAGTCCATTTTTTAGATCTGAAGTTGCAATTTAGTGCCAACAAGATAGTTACCTCTTTATACAGGAAATCTATTTGGAGGAATTCTTTGTTACGGTTTGAAAGCATGCATCCCAGGTTCACCTTTAGAGGGATTGTTCTAAGTCAAATATATCGAATCTGCAGAATTTGTAGTGATAAGAGTGACCTGGCCTCTGAGTTGAATGTACTTGAAGGCTTGTTTAAAGAAAGAGGGTACCCTCCCAAGTTAGTAGATGATTGTAAGCAGGAGGTTTTCATGAAATTATTTGGTAGGAGAGATAGTGCTGCCCCAGTCAGGGATAGTGCTCCTTTTCCCGCATTTAGTAACTACAAGTATGCTGATAGACTTACTTATGTTACTAAATACACCAGTGATGTTGTTGCACACAATAAAATTGTCAGCAGGAATTGGAATGTGTTGGTTGCAGATCCATTTACCAGAAGAATTGTAGGGGCCTATCCAACATTTAGTTATAAGACATGCAATAATTTAAAACAAACCTTGTGTGTAGAGCAGAGTCGTTTGATAAATAACCACCGCAGTGGTCCTCAAGGGACTTTTCCATGTGGGCACTGTCACATGTGCCCACATATATCGAATGATCTTAGTTTTCTACATCCTGATGGATCCTTTCTGTTCACACCCAGATTTCATAGTAACTGTAATAGTACTAACCTAATTTATTTGACCATATGTGATTCATGCCAAGCCTTTTATGTAGGCCTCACGAAGAGAAGACTTCGTGATAGGATCTACAATCATTGCTATGACATCAGGAAAGGCAATGAAAGCAGTGCCTTGGCTAAGCACATTCTGGAATTTAATACACACAGTTTTAAATTTATGGTTCTGGAACTGCTGGCAACCAATATTAGGGAAGGAGACAACATGAATCAACTGGCCGTGAGGGAGCTCAAGTGGATTTTTACCTTAAAGGCGCATTTACATCCAGGTATTAATCAATATGTTTCAGTCAAACCTGTTCTTAACATGAGGTAGTAGAGACACAAGCTGATTTGTTCTGTTGTATGGCCCAATATTTAGTGTGTCCCCAATTTTGTTTTTCTGTTTTTATGAGCCTTTCATGTGTTCTTTTAACAGGCTCACCCTCCTCAGATATGGTTCTACAGAGCCATCTATTGTATAATTTCTTCATATATTATGTCTTGCGCTAGGTTGCTATAGGTTTGTCTACAGCCTACCCTATACTGATTTTTTTGGTATTCAGTATGTGCACTGTATTAAGGCCCCCATATGGTATAAGGGAACAGTGGGCTGATATTTTATATAATATTTTATACAGTGGTGGTCCTTTGTTTTGATGGTGGCCTTATATAAGAGTGGTTATCTGTGTATGATGTCAGTTTCATCTTTTGATTGGTTAAGATATTTAGTCATGCATATGTAACATTCTTTGTCCTCCATGCTTTGCATTACTGTGTTTATGGTATGCTGTTGTTTGGCGTATCTGTGCCTCCTGTTATATTGGACAACTGGATACTACTAAAGTTGTTGTTAACTCACAGATGGTTTCTAACTTCATCCAGTACTCTGTGATCTGTTTTGGTCCAGCTCAGTTTTTATTATGCTATATGCACCTCATTGTTATTATTTATGTTTTATAGTACAGCCTTTATACTTATATGTTTTGGTCAGGTCCCTTGGACCTTCCAGCTTCACTTGGGGGTTGACTGTTGACAGATTTTGCATTTGTCTGGTTTCCAGTGAAATAATATTAGTGTGAACCATCTCACTAGTATTTCGCTAGATCTCTGGATGCCTGACCTTATTAGAGGTGAGTGGTCTGGTTGCTTGTTATCTAATAGTTGACCGTTGCCGTTAATATTTTCCGTTTCAGACATTTTGGTAATATTTCTTTCATTTTTTAATATGGGTGTCCAGGTTTGTGTTGCTAGATGGCGAGTCCTCCATTACATTATAAGTCAACCAGTAATGCTTCAGTAAGCTAGCAGCTGGTTGTTACCTCGCTTTCTAGTTTGGTAGCTGCTGTTGTCAGTAGGATATTTTTTACTGCCGGACTTGCTTTTGTTGTCTTGATCGTTTTTGTGAACTCTCCTGTTTAGATAATGGCAGCGATCTTATTTTGACTGTGATTGCCATGGATGGATTTTATTCCTGTGGTTTTCTTGAATGGTAATGGCGCTTTCTTTTTGAGATTTAATGCAAGTTCAGGGCACTTTGCAGCTGCGGTTTAGGTCAGCATTATTTGATGTTTTGCTGCTGCGATGGTTGTATCAATATGTTTTTAACAAAGATCATGTTTTGCATTTGTTAATAGCTACAATACACTGATGTCTCTTATTTCTAGATAAGTAGTTATTTTATGGGACATACTGTTTGACAGTAGTGTTTGGTAGCATCACTTCTTTACACCACATTTTGCATTTGGTGTCGTTTGATGCATATGGTCTGTTTACCAACCGGATGCTATACGGTAAGGAGTTTAGTATGAGCTCAGTTGAGCGATTTCAACAATAGAGTTAGTTTACATATTTTAGTTATATTAGGGAAATCGCTGTGTTGTCCACTCTTATTCAGATAATACTGTTTTCCGGTTTATGGTTTATGTTTCGTGTTCCGGCCAGGATTACTTACAATTTTGTCTTAAAGCAAGCTTGGTTTGCCAGCAGGCTTGTACTATCAGTTTGACAGATGATGTTGTCCTGTTTTACTCATGCAGAACAGTTTGTTTAAGGCATTTTTTGCCAACTTTGCTATTTATGTCATTTTTAAACATTTTAAGGAATTTTTATTTGTTTTACACGAAATTGTTAATGTTGTTCTTTTAAACTAGCCTACTATGATTGCTACAATTATCCAATTAGGGTTTAAATTGGTTAGTTTGAGCGCCAAAAGAGTTTGTATAAAAAGCTGTCTAATTTCACGTCTTATTACACCTGAAGAAGCGTAGTACAGCTACGTGAAAGCGCTTGTGTGTTCCTGTTCCTAATAAAGAAGCTTTCCATAACAGTGGTCATCTCCGTGTGGTGTTTCCAGTGGATTTTGTGTGTTCCTGTATTGTATAGTATCCTTAACGTTGAAACAAATTCCTGGGGTATATTAAAATATGGTAATATGTCAAATAAATAAACCAAATTAACCCTATCAAATGCCTTCTCAGCATCAATTATTAGGGCATACAAATTCAGGTTTTTGTGTTTCGCATAAGAGATTAAGGTATGAAGCGTTAAGGTATTGTCCGTGGTCTGTCTCCCATCCATAAACCCCGCCTGTTCCTCTGATATTATTAAGTTTATTACCTTTTTCAGTCTACTCGCCAGAATGGATGTCATTATTTTCATGTAGATATTCAAAAGAGATATGGGCCTGTAATTATCAGGATTTTTGGGATCACCTTTCTCCTTCAATATGAGAACTGTCCTTGAAGTATTAAAATGAGGATCATTAATTCCATTCCGCATAATATAATTAAAAGTCTGTGACAATACATTGCTCAAAATCTCACTAAAGGATTTGTAAAATTCTGATGTCAAACCATCTGGCCCTGGGGCTTTATGAGGCTTTAATTTCTTGATTGTCTTTAACACCTCCTCAACTTCAACCGATTTGATTAAATTTCTATGGAAATCCTTATCAATATTAGGGAAAGTGATTTTCTGTAGAAAATCTTTTCTTTCTTTATCTTGCAAGAGTGTCTGCTGCTCTCCGTAAATCTGATTAAAAATTTTTTCAAAGGTCTTCATGATATCTGCCTTGTCAGTATATGTAGTATTGTTATAGTATATTTCAGAAATTAACCATGTTGATTTCGTCTGGTTGATAATACGAGCTAAAGCTTTCGAAGGGGTTTGAATATGATTTGCATATTTTACTAAATTTCTTTGTTTATAAAGTGACAGTTTTCTATTATGAAGTAGAAACAGTTCTTTCTGACACCTAAATAACTCAGTTTCCGTCTGTTCATTATAGTTCCTCATCAGATCTTGATCCAATACTTGAATTTTAGTTTCTAAATCCAATTGAGACTTATTTTGCAATTTTTTTATAATAAGTAGCTTTTTGAATAAATAATCCTCTTAACTGCGTTTTAATTGTAGCCCATTCTATATCTATCGGGTGTCTGTTTTGGGAAATATTGTATAGTAATTGTTTAAGAATCTCCTTAACTTCCATTAATATATCTTCCTTGGTTAATAAGTATGGATTCAAGGACCAATTATACCCTCGAAGCCTCTTAGTATTCATATTATTGCTGGTTAAGGTTAAGGTTATCTTTGAATGGTCTGAGAGTTGTCTGGCTTGATTAGAAACACTAGGGTCAGCTGAGATCAGTACCTCTGAAATTAGAAAAAAATCAATTCTCGACCACATTTTATGACAGGTTGAGTAAAACGTAAAATTTTCTGCTTTCCCTTGTGAGTGTGTGTGTTTAAAAGGGTCAAACAGTTTGAAATCAATTTTCAATTCATTCAATGCTACCATTGCCTGTTTATTGAACGCTTTAGAAGCACCCAACTTGTCTAACTTAGGATCTTGGTAAGAGTTCCAGTCACCACCCATCACTATATAGCAATTATTATATGACTGTAAAATGGAATAAATTGAAGTTATGAAATGATGTTGGTTAACATTGGGGGCATATATACAAACTAGTACTACAGGTTTATCATACCATTTGGATGTGAGAAGTACCAAACACCATCTACCCTCCTGATCCGTTTTCATATCCAAAATATCTCCGTGAAAGTGATTCTTAATTATAATTGCCACTCCTGCACTCTTCATAGTTCCTTCTGCCGTCACAATCTTCCTAACTCATTTCTTATCTTTCACTGATACCCACTGGTCATTAGTCATATGTGTTTCTTGTAATAAAATACAACCTGCTGATGATTTGAGGAACAAGTGAAAGAACAGCTTTCTTTTTTTCATGTTCTGGAGTCCTTTGACATTCCAAGATTCTATTATCCACATTTAAAAATCCTTAGAAATGTACATCGATGTCTACTCTTTTTAAGCAACCTTAGAATAACATAAGTTGGCTTATCAACAAATATTTGGAAGCAAAACTGCCATCCCATCCCTACCCAATGCCTACCCACTATTCCTCTGGACCAGGATGAACATAGGTTTTTCACATTACTGGAAACCATCTGAGTAACTAACCTACTAATTCTATTATTTAACAATAAAACCCCATGCAAAAAACCTACAACAACTACTACTACGTCTACAAAGCCTAATTCTGACATTCCTTACTAAACACTACTATAAGTAACTACAGCACTGATCACATTTTGGATATTCAAATGAAATAATTGCACCATGAAATTCTAATGTACTTCAATTCACTCTAAACTTATAAGCAGCAATAACATGTAACATTTTGTTTTGTTGATCTAAACAGAATTAAATATTAGTTAACATAGATAGGACATAATTATTTAACATTTCTCAACACCCTGCATCTACTGAATTAAATGATCTAATTATTTTAATCTACATTATTCCTCACATGCCAACTAACATACTAACATATTAATAATAGAAATCAATGCAGTTCACAGTAGAGCAAAAATGTCATTTTCACTTGTGATGAGCATTTATATCAAAGAGAGGAACAAAAGGGTTAAAAAAGAGAGCATAAAAAGAGCACAGCAGAAAGGAGAACAAAAAAGGAAAATGCTTTGTATTACACATTTAAAAGCAACTACCTATATAATCTTTTATTATTAACTGCACAATATTTTAACCTGTTAATCTACTCATTTTTATACATTTTACATTTAGAAATGATATTCCCTATCTAAGAGAAAAGAGGAAAGAAATAAAAGAAAAGGGAGACAGAAAGAGAAAAAAAAAAGAGAAGAAAAAAAAACAAAATAAGAAGCCACAGTACCTTATTCTGCCATTACACATTACAGTCTCCTTCTCTAATGCTCAGTACATTTCCACAGCATTTACTTGCAACACTCTAACTTCAACCAACATCTTACAGTCGTTTTTTCTTCAAATTAAGTCCAAAAGGCTTCGTTTAACCTTTCCAGGAGATCTTCTTTCTTCCCAGGTAGTAAAACTGTAAAAACAGTCTAAGTCCTTTCCTTCGCGCTCGCGACGGGGGACCGAATTCGTGAATGGACCTCCTGGTTGCGCCACAGTAAAAACGGTCCCTCTGCTTCCTCCAATTCATTTCCTGTTGCCTCGTGGATTACAAACGCTCACTACAGCCATAAAACTTTGTGGGAACTTCGTGTTGCAGCTGGAACTACGAAATAAGAAGATAAGAAGATGAATCATCAGGCCTGGAACAAGAAACAGAGCAGACAAAGGATTTTGAAGCCTCGGATCGTTGTAAATGGAGAATCCCATTCTCTCTGATGTTGCAGAAAGCCAGATGGACTGTTTACATTTCTGAAGATGGCAGAGCCTTAAAAAGCTTCAAAAAAGTAGGTCTTGCTTCTTTTTTTGTGCTTACAGAGTATTTAATGCCATCCACAGTAAAAATTAGATTATTGGGATATTTCATTTGAAATCTGATATTTTTGTCAATCAGAAACTTACAATATGGAGCCAGCATTTGTCTAGATTGCCTTATTTGTGTTGGTAAATCCTGTGATATGGAGATTTTATTGTTTTGCCACATTATAAATCCACCAGTTTTTTTAATAGTTAACAGTATTTTGCTTACATCTTGATAGTTCAATATTTTAACATAAACAGATCTGGGTATATTTGAAGCTTGAGATTCTCTGTATGCTCTATGAGCCCTTTCTATGACCATTTGTTTAACCTCCTCAGAGTCCTTGAGCAGAATTTCGACTATTTGTGTGATAGAAGTAATCAGATCATTATATTGAATGGATTCAGGAATCCCTCTGATTATTATATTGTTGCGTCTAGATCTTGCTTCCAAGTCCAGAATTTTGTTTTGCATCGATTGAAAGTCTGCCCCATGCGTCTCTGTTCTTTTAGTAAGCATTATTATGTTGTCTTCATTTGCAGCTATTCTAGTTTCTGCTTTCTCCATTCTTTCGAGAATCCGGTTACATGTGTCACTAAATGTAAGCATTTGAGCTGTTAGCTCATTTAAAGCATCCTGTATGGGTAGCAATGCTGATTTGATTTCCTCCATTGTGACCTGTTGATCAGATTTTGTTGCTGTTCCTATTTTTGCAGTCTCTTGTTGTTTGAAAGTTTTCTGTCTCTTATGGAAAGATTCTTTCTCTGGCAATTGCAAAACTGACAACTTAGTTTTGGTAGTTGTAGTTTCCATATTTTTGTCCTCTTTTGTCATTTCGAAATTCTGCAAGTAGATTTATTTCCCAAGGAAAAGTTACAGCAGTGAGATAAGTCAGTCCTTTGTTCAGTGCTCTGTTTAGAGTCAACCCGACAATCAGATCCAATCCTGCTACTAGCAAATATTTTTTCCAATTTTCTTTCCTCAGAAACAAAAGTAACTTCTGGTAGATTAGTAATTGCTGTCAATTAGTATCTTAACTCTAAGTATAACTCCACAGGGTTGATTTTTTTCTCAGGTATTTGAAGAGCTGAAGTACTGCAGTGCTTATAGAATGGCAGCCATCTTTTAGTTGTATCTAGAAAATCTATCTTGTCATATGACCAAGAATTGGTGAATTTCAGAAAAGGGAGTGAGTTATTGACATAACCGAGAAACTCCTGTAGCTCACATAGACTCCCATTCCATACTAAAAACAAGTCATCCAGAAATTATCGATAAAATAATAGGTTAGCCTTAAACCTAACACATTTGATGACTGTTTCATCTTCCCACCAAGCCATTTAAGCTGTTGGCTTAAAACTAATTGCAAGGGTAATAATGTGTGTATGGTTGGTTAAAGGTGATGGGAAAAACAGATTAACACCAACAAATACTGAACATTCATTAACTAAGGTAACAAAGAGGCATATTGATCAAAGAACATCTCGCGTCAGTGAAGGGAATGGCTTCCAATCATTTCATATAAAAATGGTTCTAGATGAACCTGTGAGACCAATGCTGTGGATTTCTTTGGGAATCAGATACAGAAATGTAAAATAAATAGGAGTGGGCAAATGGTGCCACAGTCTGAAAGACTGAAATCAAATTACTCTGAATAAAAGTTAAAACAATGTAAAGGAAGAGTTAAATACATTAGTATCTTTAAAAGATGGTGGCATTCTTTTTGAAAGAATCCTTTGATGGCATCAAATGACTGCTTTAGACATAAAGTTGTTCAGCACATCTTTGTTTTAAACCCCTTTGTGATGCATCTCTCTTTCTCCACATTCTGTTACCCATTGTTTTTCTTAATCTCCTGAATATTATAAGTGATAGGAACTATCTGAAGTTCTCTGTGTGACTCCATTATTGTTTTATCCTTTGCTATTAGTGAAGAGTCCCATTCAGCAGAGTTAAAATCTACAATGACTATAGCAAGCACATTTAAATGATAACAATTCATTCCATATTTATTTATTTAGTTATTTATTAGCATTTGTTTACCAGGAAGGTCCGAACGAGCAGTGTCCTTTTTCAGTGGAGGTCTGGGAAGAAAAGCTCCATTATACAGGAATCACGGGCATCATTTGCATTGTTTCACCATTTACAGTCAGTTTCATTCATGAGCAACAATTCCATTATTCAGACATCCTTGACAGTAGGTATATAATGTAGAAACAGTTTTGATTACAACATAAAAGTTATTTTTTTTTAAATACAGGGAGGTATATACAGTGCAATATCATCAGTATGCATAGATTGTCAGGTTTTATGTAAAATATTTGTTGTCAGAAAGACTTGTTTGAAATCTTGGACAAAGGAAGGAAGATAAGATAAAGAGATAGAGCAGGCCAAAGAAATGAAGGAGGAGAGGCACCACCAGGAAGATAAAGGGGATCAGATGATAGACAAAGTGAAAGTGATATGAGTACATTAGGTTTTGTGCAGCAGAAAGTCATGCCATGAATTAATCTAACTAAATAAGTCCCCATTTAACCAGGGGTGGTGCAGGTGCAGAGCCATTTATCTATCGGGCGTTACTTCAGTTGTCATTTAAAGTCTTTTCAGCTTGCAGAATGTTATTAAGTGGAGTGGGATGGTATTCCAGCTATTAGCAATGCAATGTGAATACAGGGAGTATCCTAGGTTTAGTTTCAGAGAGTAATGATTTGTCAGTAGAGCACAGAGGTCTCTTAATAGTGTAAGGCTGAATGATGGACTGAAGTGATGAAAAGTTTTCAGGGCTGTGCAGTAGTTTGAAGGTTGTAATTAATTGTGAGTACAACACAGAATTATTTAGTTTGAGCCAGTAAAGTTGTTTAGCGAGAGACAGTGATGTGATCTTTATTGTTGGTTGCTTGTGAATTTGGTTACTTTATTGTAGCACTGTTCTAATTTGTCTGATAGAGAGGCATTGAGATTGGTTAGGGTAGGAAAGGCATATAATAGAGTGGGGAGTAGAAAGGAAGTGTCTATGTTTTGTCAAGCAAAGTCATTTTAGTAGAGTTTTACTTAATAGATGGAGTCCAGCTTTCTGTGTCTCTTCCTTATGGCTTGCTGAGGTAGAGATCAAATTTCAGGCAATCCTCTATAATCACACCTAGTAGTTTGGTGTGGGATACCAGTTTATATTGGTCTTGTTGGATGACAGTATATGAAAGATATATTTTTTGGGGGGGACGAGTTAGGGGTGAATGGTTGCTTATTTATTTATTTATTTTTTTGGATTCAGGAAGCGTGGTGAGTTGCTGAGTCAAGCTTTTATGCAAAAGGATTCCAGAGTGAGTTTTTGGAGCATAGGTAGTGTCCTAGCAGCACATATTAGAGTGTAGTCATCAGTGTTCTGTACTATGGTGGCCTCTTTGGGTGAAGTGTTTAAGTCATTAATAAATAAGTTAAACAGAAGGGGTCTTAGGATGGAGCCTTGTGGGAGGCCAATGGATATAGGAATAAAAGTAATCATCTTGACATTTTATTACTTGGGACCTATTGGTGAGATAATTGAGAAGCTGGTTAAGTGAGGAAGGTGATTGCCTATAGGATGAGAGTTCATTTAGGAGAGTTTGATGACTGACTGTGTTGAATGCCTTGGGGAGATCCAGAAATATGGCTGAGGTTAGAAGAACTGAACTTCTGTTGTGATTTATTATATCTATGAACCTTAGAAGGGCACTGGTTGTACTGAGATTTTGTCTGAAACCATGCTGTGAGGGAGATAGGAGGTTATGAGAAGTAATATGTATAGTAAGTTGAAGGTGAATACATCTTTCCAAGATTTTGGATAAGGATGAGAGAGTGATTATTGGTCTGTAGTTTATGAGCTCAGCTGATGAGGTGCCTTTAAGCTGGGGTACTATATAGGATTTTTTTCCGTAAGGTTAGGACATATTTTTATTGGATAAAGACATTTATTAGAATCAAGAAAGAGCATGTAAGGATATCTGCAGCCAGTCTGAGGCATTAAAATGGAAGATGGTCTGGGCAGTGGTTGTTGTCTTAAGGGTGTACAAGTATTTTTTAATTGTAGATGTTGCCACAGGAGTAAGTATGAAGGTCTGCTTTGGCTTCAGTGACTGGAATGCGATGGCTCGATTTGTAGTAGTTTTATGTTGCAGGAGTGACATTACTTTATGGACTATGAGTTAAACTGTGAACCAATGCTTTGGGAGTTATTGTTTGGGGATGAGTGAGGTTGTGTTAAGTATCCAGGACTGAGCAATATATTTATTGATTTCTGGAAGTTTTTAGGATTGTTTGATGATGAATTTTGGGTGTTGCTATAATAAGCTTTTTGTCCAGCATTATGTGCTGTTTGCTATGGTTCCTTAACTGTGGATATTGTTGCAGGGAACTTTGAGACTTGCTTTGTATCCATTACTACCTAGCTTTATAGGTCCATAGGTTCATAGGTAGGTACTAGGCTATCTGCTCAAGGGCATTTATAAGCCTAGCCAGAGTGTGTCGGCTTTCACCGCCCCATTGATTAATTAACTGATCCTCTGTCAAGCAGAGCCAATGAAGTGATCCCAGGGGTGTATTTTCTGTTACCCATTCACTCATCAAGGTTTCTCTTGAAGAGTGTTAGTGAGGGGCTCTGCCTAATGTAGTTTGGAATTTTGTTCCAAAGCATGGGGAGTCTCTGTGACAGGAATCTATCCCTCCAGCATGTTCTATTTATTGTTGTGGTGAAGTTTAGCTCACTAGACCACGTGGCTTGCAGTGACTTGGATTTCTTTGGGAGCATGTCCATCATTTCTGAGTTGGACATGGCTTTGTAAGTCAGGCAGAGATTACCTCTGAGTAAGCGATATACCACTGAGTACAGCCAGAGTTTTTTCAGTCGGGCTGCATAGGACATATGTTTGAGGCCAGTAATCCTCTTGCTGAGGTACTTTTGTGGTCTCTCCAGCTGTTGGAAGTGTTTTGTGAGTTACATCCCAAATGGGGCATTGTAGTCTACGATGGGTCTGATGAGTGAAGAGTAGAGGGGCACTATAACCTCTTTATTTCTAGATGCGAACCCTTTAGTAATTAGATGGGCCACATAGAAGGAATTCCTAACTACTTTGGCAATATGATTGTCAAAGGAGAGATTACCATCTACCTGGGTCCCCAGATCTCTTATTACCTCTTCTATACTAAGGGGGCTGCCATGTATGTGGTAATTTGTGGGTGTTTTGTTTTTCCCAAACGGGATGACTATGCATTTTTTGGCATTTAGCTTGAGGCCATGACTTTGACACCAGGTGCCTGTCTCAGTAAGGCCCTTTTGGAGGATGTCCATGTCAGCTGGAGAGTCACTTATGGCTCCCAGTTTGCAGTCATTGGCGAACTTGGTTAGCCATAATCCTCCTTTGTTTGTCTGTACTTCTGAGAAGTATATGCCGAACAGTAGGGCTCCCAGAACCGAGCCTTGCGGGACACCACTTGTGACTGGTTTAGAGTCAGACCTGGAGCCCACTATTCTTACCGTGTGAGTTCTGTCTGGAAGCCAGTTGGCAACCCATCTCATGACGTAGGGATTTATGTTCAGGCTGGTGAGTTTTTCTGTAATACCTGAGTGGGGAATGGTGTCGAAACCCTTGGTGAGGTCAAGGTAGGCTGTGTGAACAACCTTTCCCTCGTCTATGGCCTTGGTGACTGTCTCGAAGAAGTCAACCAGGTTTTGTAGGCATGATCTGCCCTTAACAAGGCCGAAGTGGGTCGGGTCAAGTGTTTGGAGGTTCCCAATGTCTTTGTTAACGAGTTCCATGATGATGCGCTCCATAGCTTTGCAAACGAGGTTAGTCTTGGTCGGTTGTGGCCCCTCCTTTGCGGAGTGGAATAACCATTGTTGTGCGCCATTCTATGGGCACGTAGCCTGTGGAGAGGCTGAGGGTGAACAGCGTGTTTAGGTGGGGGGGTTAGTTCATTCTGTAGTTCGTGCAAGATGCAGCCTGGGACACCATCTGGCCCCATTGACTCTGTGTTTTTGGCTTTTGAAAGGGCTATTTTCACCTGTGCTTCTGTGATTTCCAGGATGCTACACTTTTCTGGTATTGTTGTGGGCCGTTTTGGGGGTGAGAGGGGGGGGTGAAGTTTGCACTGAATCTATCTGCCAGGATGTTGTCAATATCAGTAGGTTCAGTATATTTTGTGCTATTTTGCACTAGTTCAGTGCATATCTGCGAGTTGCCGCTTAGATTCTTAACATAGCTAAAGAAGGCTTTGTGGTTATCTTTTGAATCCATGGCTATTTTTCTTTCGAAGTTAGCCTTGAATGATTTTAAGAGGGACCTTAGTTTCTTACTGATACTGATCAGGGATGTCTTTCCTTCTTGGGATTTGCTTTTTTTTTCTGAACTAGTTTCATCCTTCTATTGTATAGCCTGTTTATGGCAGGGGTCCACCAGACTGGTTTCCTTCTCTTAGAGGAGTGAGTCTTGGTTTTGCTAGGGATGGAAAACTAAGAAAATACAAAGCGAACTGGACGACCAGGAAAAGTAAATTTTAAAATTTTATTGAGCGCTTTCATCAATTTTTAACTATAACTTCTTGAGAAGTTATAGTTATAAATTTTGCTAGGGATGGCACAATCCATGCATCCTTGTAGGTGCTCATAGAGTGCATTTGTAAAGGTTTCTGCATCTTGGGCAGCATTATCTTTTAGAGTGGGGGCTGTGAAACTTACCACCTCTGTCTTAAGTAAGGTGAAGTTTGCTTTAAAAAAGTTTTTTACTGTGGTTTCCTTAGTTGAGGGAGGTGGTGGGGTGTGGACATCTAGAGTGATTAGTTTATGGTCTGATCTAACCACTGATGGGTTGACCTCCGGTGTGAAACACCTGTTGCCTGGGTTTGTGATGACCAGGTCCAATATATTTTCACCTCTGGTAAGGGAGTTTACCAGCTGATCCAGGACATTTGAGTTGATGAATTCCAGGAAGTGCTGGGCCTGGGAGTTTGTACTCGAGTAGTTTTCCCAGTTAATGGTAGGGTAATTGAACTCACCAAATATCAGTGTCTCCAGAAAGGTGGAGAGGTGGTCCTGGGTCATGGAGGGTGATCTGTAGCAGGCCACAATTTGCATTGCAGATTTGCCCGATGTTAGTTGCACATGGATGATCTCAGAGGTATCATGTTGCACCACTAACCTGGAGGTGTAGGTATCCTTGATGAATATGGATACACCCCCTCCTTTTGTGTTTCAGCCCGTGTTCTGTGGCCGAAACGTGTGGTACGAGTTGTAGCCCAGTAGTGCTGGGGGTGCTCTCTGGAGCCTTAAACCAGGTTTCAGTTACTGCACAGATGTCAATGTTCTCCATACTGAGGAGTGCTTCCAGTGCATGCATTTTGAGATTTAAACTCCTGGCGTTGAGTAGCATAACCCTCAGTTTTTTTGTTAATTGTGCTGTTTACGGAGGTGTGTTTGACTTTTGAGCCTTGCCTAAAAAAGGCACTAAGGGGGCAGCAAGAGCCTTGGCCAGTATTCAAAAGTCTATGGGTGACAGATGCAAGCCATCTCTTGCAAAGCAATGCGGCTTGTCGAGCATGTCGCTTCAGGCTGACAGACACTGGATCCCCCTTGAATATCACCAGAAGCTTAGCCAATTGTTGAAATTGATCATTTTTTCTTTATACTGAGGTATTATACTTGGTGAGGGCAGGATGCTACTCAGGGTCAGGGTCATACCAGTCTGGGCTATATGATCAAAGAGCTCTTCCATGTCTCTTTTCATGTAGTCCAGGGAGGTACGTTTCAGGTCATTCACACCAACATGAACAATGACAGAGTCATATTTGTACTTGTTCTGAAGTGACCTGAGTGCTTGTATTATGTGGCGGATTCTGGCTCCTGACAAGCAGCTAACATTAACCTTCTGCTTGTCCAGCCTAATGTGTGGGACGTCAGTATGCCTGACTATAGAGTCACCTATTACTAGTGTATTAGGTATGTTAGTTCGCCTTAAGGGCTGTGATTGTGCAGCACACTGATTTTGTGTTTATGTGTTGTCTGGTTTATGATGGGAGGTGCAGGTTGTTTAGGTGTCTGCTTTGGAGGTCTCTGATGTTTTTGCAGGTTTTTATTTAGAGCCTCCAAGTATGATTTTGTGTATTTATGTGTATTTTTTGCCAGTGCTGGTTTAGTAGGTCTATGTGTGGCTGGAGGTGTGGTGCAAGTGTTAACCTTCTCCTCATGACTGTCTGTTCCAGTCTTGGGTGGAGACAGCTTAGCTTCCAGTTTGGCTGTATAATTGCATCTCTCGCATATGTTAGTGTTTTTTGGTAGGAGGAGAGGGTTGTCTGTGTACATGAGCGAGTTGTAACATTGCCTCAGGATACCCAGATTCAACAGCTGGACTGGAGAGTACACCTGAAATTGCCCTTTGATCATGTCTGAATAGTAGGGTGAGCTGCTTAGTTGCTTGGTTGGTGAGGGTGAATAAAGAGCCCTGGTCAATCAAGTGTCAGGGTATATTAGTGCTTGCTATTAGGTCTGAGCAAGTGCTGGGCTGTAGGATGCTTTTTGAGTGCTTAGGTTGAGAGTTAGACTAGTTTCAAGGGAAAAACTGAAGAGGAGACTTAGTGGAGCCGGGAATAATTTAACCCTTACTAACTGGCACTGCCCGGTGCACAAAACCGTGAAAACGCAGTTTTTATAGCAGAGAAATGAAAGAGATAGAAATTAGCCCAAAATGGCCAATAAACTACTAACGTATGGGCTGGAACCACTCCTCCAGGGACAGATAGGTGGCTCAAAGCTCCCCTCTCTCACAGGTGAACAGAGAAACTTCCTTCTATCCAAGTAAGGTATGGGCAACTCAGAAACTTGTAACACAGCCCTGAATTCAGCATTAGCCTGAAAACTGGACTATACTAGCTTAGAAAGGCGGGAAACAAGGAATTTTTTTTGTTTGTTTTCTGAAAAGATAAGGCAAAAACAGTACAAAATACACTTAAAACAGCTTTAAATGACTACAAATGATCAGAAAAGGCTATCTCACTTTAGTGTGTAGCCTACAACAGTTAAACTAATTATTTAAACAAAAAATGACTTTTTAAAAGTGCAGGCAGTCAAATAAGTACAATATGTGAAAATAAATAAGCTATTGAATCACAATAAACACTGGAAAATTGCCGTTTAAGCGGAAAACAGTTCAATACAGCAAGAAAGTACAGAAAACTGATACTTAATCACTCCAAAGTCTCTCTTCTAAGCTAGAAGGCTTGTATCAATTTAAGGCTTTCTAGTGCTTCCCAGTAGGTTAGTTACAGGAAAGATGGGAAACAAATGCAGATGTGGTCTTTTAAACCAGAAAGTTGAAAGAGACGGTCAAACTGTCCAAATGGTCAATAAACTACAATTTCTGGGCCAAGAACCACTACTCTTGTGGTAGACAGGCTACCTAGTGCTTACCACTCCCACTGATAAGCTAGAAGGCCTTCCTCCAACACAGAAAGGTGTGCGGGGCTCAGAAGCTTACCAACAATCCTGGATACAGCAACTCTGTAACTGGACTAGGCTAGTTATAGGAAAGGCAGGAAACAGGTGCAAGTGCGGCTTTTAAACCAGAAAGTTAAAAGAGATGGAAAAAACCTGCTCAAACAGCCAATAGCTACAATTTCTGGGCCAGGGACTACTCCTCTTGTGGTAGATAGGCTGCCTAATGCTTACCACTTCCACTGATAAGCTAGAAGGCATCCCTCCAACACGGAAAGGCTTGGGAGCTCAGAAGCTTACAATGAGTCCTGGATACAGCAAATCTTTACCTGGACTAGACTAGTAACAGGAAAGTCAGGAAACATGCGCAAACACAGGCTTTTAAATCAGAAGTTTGAAAGAGATGGAAGAGCTTCCCAAACGGCAAATAAACTATAATTTCTGGGCCAGAAGCCACTCTTCCTGTGCTAGACAGGTTACCTAGTGCATACCACTCCCACTGATAAGCTAGGAGGCTTCTCTCCAACACAGAAGGGCTTGTGGGGCTCAGAAGCTTGCCAGCAGTCCTGGATACAGCAAATCTGTACCTGGACTACACTAGTTACAGGAAAGGTGGGGACCAAATGAAAACACAGGCTTTTAAACCAGAAAGTAGAAAGAGATGGAAAAACTGCCCAAACGGTCACTGAACTACAGTTTCTGGACCAAAACCCACTCTTCCCATGGTATATAGGCTACCTAGTGCTTACCACTCCCACTGATAAGCTAGAAGGCTTCCCTCCAACACAGAAAGGCTTGGGGGGATCATAAACTTACCAACAGTCCTGGATACAGCAAGTCTGTATCTGGACTAGACTAGTTACAGGAAAGGCAGGAAACAAGCTTAGCATTTTGTTTTTATATCTAAGTTGCTTGTGTTACTTTGATTTTTTAGTAAACCAAGAGGGTGGTCTGTTTTTAAGTCTTTTGGTTCTTAATGACATTTGCTCTACTAGGATAGTTAGAGATATTATATTAAAAGTGTCTACTGCTTCATCAATGTGAATTTTTTAAGTACAGCCCAATTGATCTAGTGCAGACTAGAATTAAAATTTCTTTATTGTAGTTACTGAGGTTTCTGACTGTGTTATAGTGATGAGCCTTGTGGGGCTGTTTGGGCTGTCTGATTATGTAGCTCAGCTGGTGGTCAGTTAGGCTGTCAGGTACAGTGCTACTTCTAGCAACATTCTTTGGGGTGGATGTTAGGATCCAGTCTAGGATAGATTCTTTACAGCCTTGTTAACTGCTAATTTGAGCTGGACTTTTAATAAACTGAGATAAGCTGTATAGCTGAATTGAATCTATTGGGTTTTCTAGTGCTGTCTTTTGCCAATCTATGTTAACGTCTCCTAGCAAGATGGTTTCCAGTCTTATATTGGCTGAGATCCAGGAGACGATCTCTTCCAGGTTGGGAATGTTGTTACCAGGTAGTATATATTGATCTCTGATGGCTAGGGATTTATGAGTAGTCAGTTTGAGGAGTGAGATGAGAAGTTCAGCATTGTTGGAAGTGTTTATAGTATCACAGTAAGTGGAGAAATCTAAAAATTTCTGTGGAAAACAGGAACTCTACTTGTGGTGCAGCGGTAGTGTTGTTGCCTCACAGCAAGAGGTTCTCCCATTCAATTCTCAGCTGGAGTGCAGGGAGTGCCTTCTGTGTGGAGTCTGCATGTCCTCCCCGTGGTTGGGTGGGCGTTCGAAAGACATGCGTAAATGGGCGTGCCTTGGTTGAACGTCGAGCTGGCACCTCGGCATTCGTGAAAATCTACTGCCAATCATTAGCAGACCGGAGTTCCGCTGTGGCGATACCCTAACTGGGAAAAGCCAAAAGACAAACAACAACAGCACCATCTAGTGTGAGTACATTATAACCGTATGAGAGTATTTCTGTATCTCTGGTAATTGTTTATGACCAGGTTTCTGTGACTATGAAGAGATTGGGGGAATTGTGGGCTGTACATGCATAAATGTTTGTGACTTTATTACAGAGACCTTTTAGGTTTCTGTGTAGTATTTTACATCCTAGGTGGCTGGAGTGAGAGCCTGTTGATGTTTCAGGATGTGTAAGGGCTGGTTTGGTGGGAGCTGGGGTTGGATGAGTGGATATGGGATTGGCATGTATATACCCTCCCAGTATTATTGTCCAGTTAATAATGTGGCTATCGGAGAGCCATTTATATTTGGGCTTGAGTTTATACATGGTTTCTGATAATGGTGGAGCACGTGCTGTTTGATTGAATTTCGGGGTGCTAATGTAACTAGTGCCAAGTAGGTTGGAGGAGATATTACAGAAATGTGTTGTGGTATTCCGGTTTAAGTACGATGTGGTAGGCATAGGTAAGTGGGACAGACTCTTGTAATCACTGGTTGAGAGTGTGAGTATAGTGAGAAATGCTACTAAGTAGAGTAAGCTGATAGTATTGCTACGTATGTGTCGATTAATTGATAGGGGGCATAAGGAAATATTAATAATAATAAGGATGAATTTATTTGGGAAAGAATCTGTTAGTGAATAAATAGGTATGGTGTTAACAGTATATAAATAGTTATGGTAAGAAAGGGTTGTAAGGAAAAGTAGTGATTTGATTTTGTATGGATGTAGATTATTACAGAGAGCAGTCGGTTTATATTTGGTACAGAGAAAATAATTAATTCTTACAATAGTATAGCCATCAGGATAGCAGAGTTTTTGTGCATCCAGTAACACCATACTCATCTTTACAAGAAACTTCCCTGTACTCCTAAAATGAGTATACTTGTCTTTGTTTTCAAAGTCTCATTTCTGAAGTCCTGGTAAAAGACATAAAACTAAGGCAGCAAGGTGACATCTACAAGCTGTCGTGATTCACTTAGCATGACAGTAAAATGGTCACATGGGATCTGCAGAGCTGGAGTTATTAAAGGTTGTTAACAAAAAGTCACAACAAAAAAGGGCATATTTCCATGTTTACATTAATAATGCAAAAATGGAGTGCAATGCTTTCATGTTGGGTGTGGTTTATTCAAGCAGGAGTTGTTAGTAACAAAATTACATTAAAACATGCTGGGTAATGTGAAGACATTTTGAGATACAAATGCTCATTTAACTACAATCTATATTTTCATAACTGCATTAATTTAATGAAAAAATTGTGACCTACAGGTGAACAAATTGTGTCATCTTACACAATACATTAAGGCATGCAATTTTGCCAGTAATTCTTGTCTTCTACCACAGATGCTTTTATAGATTAATGTTGTTTTGAAATATTATGAAATTATTATATGCAGGATTTTTATAGATTCAGTAATATCACAAAACAGCAGTATGCTATACCCCTCTTGTCATATATTATTTGAAAGCTCCTCACTGATATTGCGGATCTATCTTGCACACTTACAGAGGTATAATCTGTTGATTGACCATAACACTTGCATTTTTCTGGCAAACTAAATGTATATTTATTTCATATATTTGCAATAAAAATCAACAACTACAGACAGACCTTCAGTGCTCACACAAGTCTGTAGCCCATTGTCTATCAAAGAGATATATTTTAAATTTTTTGTAACTCACACCACTTATCAGATATAAATCCAGTGAAGTATGTTTTCAGTAGAAGATCTTGGAGAAAGGCTCTCCGCATCATCCGGCAACTACCAGCTGACTTAGAACTGGTGCAGACCAGAGGAATCCAACTGTTTAATTAAAACAAAGCAAGGCCCAAGACAGGTGTTGACGTGATGTGATTTATGCCCAGTGCTCTGAATATCAAAGTGAAGAAATTTAATGAAGTACAGGTAAACGGCGGGATTAACTATGACTCTCCTGAGGTAGCCAAATGCCTCATCATCTAATTAGTGATGTGCATGAATGGATGAATGAGATTCCCACTGTCCCTACCTACTGTCTAGCAAAACCACAGCCAAGAGAATGGGCTTTGCTGAATCAGTGGGGAAAAAAGACCCTGTTGAGCCTGACTCTAGTCTGGCACTGTGCAGATTCTCATAGTAACGTTATTGGTGCCTCCTTCCAATAGTTTTACCAGTTTATGTCAATGACTTTAAAATTTACATTGCCACCCCATAAGCATTAATCTCTGAATGAAGCATCACAATGTCTATATCTCTGGCCTCAAATTAATATCTCTTAATGGGATGAAAGTGAGTCGACTAAGTCTAAGTGAAGGGCCAGATCGATGACAATCAAAAAAAAAAAAAAAAAAAAAAAAGCTAAAGAGTCACATGCAAACACCGAAACACATGCATGCACGCACACACACACGCACACACACACACACACACACACACACACACACACACACACACACACACACACACACACACGCACACACACACGCACACACACACACACACATGCACATGCATGCATACACAGCAATCACATTTCATAATTCAGACCCTGCCACCACTCAAGTATGCATTTTGCAAGAATGTAAGTAAGATTTATGAAAGGGTGGGAGTTTAAAACAAATATTGCAATATAAGGATACTGTTTTTATAATTAAATTTCATACACTTGTACCTTCTGGGATGAATCTAGATATGAAGATAGCTTTATTGAATTAAGGTTGTTTTATCTGCAGAGGTTTATTTGTTTTTTGTTTCATGATTTGTTCATTGTTTTATTGATTTTGGTGTCTATTGGCTAATGTTTAATTGTTAATACTTTTTTATTTAACGGATGGTCTGTTTATGCTACAGTATCCCTCAAAAGGTTATTTTTGATGGAGGCACTAGAAACTAGGGACTAGTGTGTTTTTTGTGACGAATATGGGACTGTATTAAAGTTTTAATAGCTTTCTTGAATGGAATTCTTGTTTTCAATAATCTTTTCCCAGCTGAAGGTGACATTTATTTATTTTCCTAAACTTTATAATCTCCATACAGTGCACTCAAATAATCTTCTTTTATCTCTTTCCTTTGCTTTTTAATTTTTTTCCCCATTGAAGTTAGTTTTTGCCATATTGACCCCATACCTGGGAACCTCTTAAGTAATTCTTGCTCCCATATTGTTTTTGTTAACTTCCAGTTTTGAGTGATGATTGTTTCAACCTTAGTACTCAGTAGCCTGATAATGCTAATTTCTCTTTCTTTCCACATGCTGTCCTCTTGTTTTGTGTACCATATACAGAATCCCCAAGTATGCTCTGCTTCCTTTTGAAATATTTTTCCACAAATCTTTTGTTGTGCCTTTTTCCATACAACTTGTTGTGTCTACCCACAGTACCAGAACATATATCATTCCTACCTCTTCTTCTCGATACCTCCTGTAGCCACTATCCTTCTTTCTGCCTTCCTTTATTAATCGCATGGGGGTTAGATACCATCTATACAGTATTCTCATGCTCTGATCCTCTATTATATGTACTTTCTGCATGTGTCTCATTGTCTGAACTGTCTTCTGCAAGCATCCTGCCACTCCCTTCCAAGCTTCCTCCCTTTCCCAATTTTTTCTCATTCTTTCTTTTTGACCTCGGCCTTTCTTTCTCTTAGCACTTCATAGAGCCATTTAGTCCTTTGCCTCCCTAACCTCTTTTCCTTCCTCCAGGGAGCCATTCTCTCTCCTTTTGCCCCCCCCCCACCTGTTCCTTTCTCCTGTTTCAAACATTGTATTCTTTCCCAGGTGTCTCTTGAGTATCAAGTATCTCCAGCATTGGGTCTGTGGTATTCTGTATTTCAGTATTAACCCCTCCATAGTTTTAAAATTTTCCCACCATCCTTTTCTCTCATTATCAGACCTTCCTCTTGTGCTATCTCAGTTCTCTTTCCTGCCTTTGCACCTCACCCTTCTGCTTCTAATAGATTTTTGGGGTTCCCTTCACCTCAGTTCATGCATCCCAGTTGTTTCAGTGCTGCTTTATTCATGTCTTTAGTAAACTTCTCCACATGTGCCTCTTCACTACTCTCCTTTGCTTAACCTCCTTCTTATCTTTTTCTATGCACTGAATGATGCTACATGACAGTGCATATTATGTTGGGTATGTGGGACCCCAGCCCCCTTTTTCCTAGTTATTCTCATTTGCCCTGCCTCCTCCTCTCCACCTACCTTTACTAACCCAGAGCTCTGTGTATTTTTGCATTCACTGTAGCCTTTTTCTTTCTGGGTCTATTTGTATGTTGCTGAGCAGATAGAGGATTACGGGTAGTATCATCATGCCTACTGCATTAATTCTCACTTCCGTTTTCCTTTCTCACTACCTCTGTCTTTTTCTTGATGCATTTATTTCCTTAAACTTCTCTAATGTTTCACTTATACTTTCCATTGCTGCAGCCATAGCCTGTAACATTAACATGCAGCCTCCTGCATATAATATATACTGAGGTTTTATCCCGCTTTTTCTTCAGGCATTAATAAATTGAGTCTGATTATCATCTCCATCTCCTAATTCACAGGCATATAAAGGCCAGGTGATAGTGGGCACGCCTGTCTGGCCCCCTTCTCTATCCTAGTCTCCTCAGATACTCTTCCACTTATGAGTATTTCACTTTCTGCATGTTTGTATATGACCTACATCCAACATATAACCTTTTCCCTATCTGCCTTTCCTGAAGTGTCCTCCATAGGAATTTCTGCCTCACCTTGTCAAAGGCTTTCTGCAGGTCAAAGAGCACAATCCCACATTTATCTTCCTGTTTCTGTTCCTCCTTGTGCATAAATGCTAGTAGGCCCTACCATTTGTTTTCTATCTTCACAAAACAATTTTGCTCTACTTCTATTATTTTTGTCAATAATTCACCCAGTATTCCTGCCAATGCCTTTGCAAAAATCCTGATGTATATATTAATCAAAGAGCTAAACCTATAATTTTCCATGTCCTTCCTTTCTCCTCCCCCTTTAGGTATCATGGTTATCCTGTCCCTCCTCATACTTTTAGATATTTTGCCTGAGTTGTGTATTCTCTTGTATTCTTTGTCTAGGAACTTCTACATTTCCTCCTTTCTCCATGTGTAGAATTCTAGGGGGAATCTACCTGACCTTCCAGATTTTCTCTCCTTTATCTTGTATTTTACTCTCCTTGGCTCATCCCTTGGCTCATTTGCATTCAGCTTGTCTCATTTTTTGTCCTCCAGTATATATAGCCCACTACATCCTTTCCTTAGTTCCATTCTGTGACATCTGCCAGCTTTTTCTTGTAGTTTTTGCAAGCTTTTCACCCTGTGCCTTCCTCACAATCCACCAGTAGTCCTTCCAGTACCATTGTTGTACGCTGTGTTCTGTAATAATGTTGCTCTATACTTCTGTTCACAGTTACTTTTCTGTGAGCTGTAGTGCTTCTGTTCTACTGTCATTACTTTTGCCTTCCTTCAGTACCACTTCTAGCTCCAACTCCTAACTTACCTTTCTTTCTTTCCTTCTATTCCTTCATTTTGCAGTCATCAGTTTTCCCCTGACAGTGACTTTGAGCCCATCTCTCCAGCTATCTTCCAGTTTGTCCCTGTCTTTCGTATTGTCCTGAATTGACACCTTTACTAATCTTTGCAGTGTTCCTTTGTCTTCTGTTTTTATTCCATTTATAGTTAGCCTAATCCCTTCTCACTGTTTTCTTTTCCTGCACACTTACCTTAAGTCTCATTGCTGTATGACCTAATATGTGTTTCTCCAGTATTTAGATCAGTTCCATTATTTTATTAGGTTTCCTTCCTTCCTTATGAGCTTTTGAACTTTTTTTTTTAAAACAGTTGTTTAAGGTTGTATCTTCTGGTATTTAAGCCCTAACTTTGAGAGGATTTCTATCTATACACACTGAGCCGAGTGGAGGAGGGGCATTGACTACAACTCTGATCTGAGATATATAACAATAAGTATCCTGTTTTTTTTTTTTTTTTTTGCTTATTTTTACTAGTTATTGCTTCTAGCAATTTATATAAAGCACTTTTTATTGCCTGTTGTATGCTTTTTACTGTATGTTATTGTTATCAACTAATCTGCATGGTTAAACTAAAACTGTCTGCCTTACAGGGCCTGATAAATAAGTTTTTTACTGTCACACTGTTTGTCGTTTTAGCTAGTTTCACTGTGTGAAAGGTATTAATGGGAAATTTTCTGTATTTGTTAAGCACCTATTTGTTTGTTCTGATTTCCTGCCAAGGAGTGTATCATATAACTGATTTGTTTGCAGTTAAAAGCATTCTGTAGAGTCTCCTGGCTACTTTATCTGTTTAAAACTTTCATTTTGTGGCTCACTGCTGTTCTTCTGCTGTGATAAACATTTCTGCTGTGATAAACATTTCTGTAGTGTTTACTGTCTAAAAGAGTGTAGAGTAGTAGCTTTAGCATTGTTCCCCACTCTCCATCCCTGTTGGTGTCTTGCTGTTATACTTGGTGGCTTTGCAGTTGCCTGCAATACTGTAAATTTGATCTGGGACACTCCTATCAGTCTAGTCTCATTACCTCATTCTACCTAATACAGAGAGAACATTTGAGAAGGCCAGCCTACTTAGTTTCCTAACCTTGAGTTATCTTCTGCTTCTTCTTTGCTAGAATCTCCCTGTGTTCTGCTTAACTGTAATAAAAAAATACACTTGTTGCCTGCCTTTCCTGTAACTAGTCTAGTCCAGATACAGATTTGCTGTATCCATGACTGTTTGTAAGCTACTGAGACACCCAAGCCTTTCTGTGTTGGAGGGAAGCCTGCTAGCTTATCAGTGGGAGTGGTAAGCACTAGGTAACCTATCTACCACATAAGGAGTGGTTCTGGCCCAGAAATTGTAGTTATTGGCCATTTGGGTAGTTTTTCCATCTCTCTCAACTTTCTGATTTAAAAGCCCACATTTGCAATTGTCCCCCCCCTTTCCTGTAACTAGTCTAGTCCAGATACAGATTTGCTGTTTCCAGGACTGTTTGTAAGCTCCTGAGGCACCCAAGCCTTTCTGTGTTGGAGGCAAGCCTGCTAGCTTATCAGTCAGAGTGGTAAGCACTAGGTAAACTATCTACCACATAAGGAGTGGTTCTGGTCCAGATATTGTAGTTATTGGCCGTTTTGGCAGTTTTCCATCTCTCTCAACTTTCTGATTTAAAAGCCCACATTTGCACTTGTTTCTTTCCTGTAACTAGTCTAGTTCAGATACAGATTCTACGTTTTAGCACTTGAATTTGCTTATTCATGCTCAGCACTTGTTCAGAACTTGTTGCAAGCACTAAATAAGCTACAAATTACTACAGCACTCAACCTTTCTCATTACCTAGAGGAAAACAGTTTTTGTGCTTACTTTCTTCACTTGCTTAGAGAAAAAACAGCTCTTCTACTCACTTTCCTCAGTTGTCTAGAGGAAAATAGTTTTTTATTCAGGCATATTCAAGGGTCAGCTCCCAGTGTTCTCTCCTGTCTATCTGATGAATCTGGGCATCTTAGGGCAATGCAGCAATTGCCTCATGTACACAGACAACCCTCTCCTTCTACCACCGAACACTACAACCTGTGAGAAATGCACTTATCTAGCCAAACTGGAGGTAAAGCTCTCGCCAACCAAGACTGAACATGACAGTCAAGAGGAGAAGGTAAACACTTGCATCACACCACACTCATCACATAGTCCCACTAAACCTTCACCACCAAATTCCACACATAGAAACACAAAAACATTTGCAGAGGCTCAATAATAATCTGCTCAAGCAACAGAGACCTTCAAAGGAGAAACACAAGCAACCTCCACCCCCCAACACAATCCAAATGACACATAGCCCACAGACTCACTGTGCCACTCAACCACAGCCCATAAAGCAAAACAACGCACCCAACACACTAGTCATAGTTGACTCTATAGTTAGGCACACTGATGTCCCACTTACTAGGCTAAACAAGGAGAAGGTTACTGTCAGCTGCCTGTCGGGTGCCAGGATCCGCCACATAACCCACGCACTCGGGTCACTCCACAACAAGTACAAATATGACTCTGTCATTGTCCATGTTGGTGTGAATGACCTGAGATGTACCTCCCTGGACTACATGGAAAGAGACATGGAAGAGCTCTCCGATCTTGTAGCCCAGGCAGGTATGACCCTAGCCCTGTGTAGCATCCTGCCATTGCCCAGAATGATACCGCAGTACAAGAACAAAATGATTGACTTCAACAATTGACTAAGCTTCTGGTATCATTCTAAGGGGATCCAGTATCTGCCGGCCTGAAACATCATGGTCAATAGACCAAAATGCTTTTCCAGAGATGGTTTGCACCTGTCACCCCTGGGATTTCAGATACTGGCTAAGGCTTTTGCTGCCCCTATAGTGCCTTTTTTAGGCAAGGTTCAAATGAAAAATTCACCACCGTAACAGGAGCAGGCAAGCAAAAACTGAGGGTAATACTACTCAATGCTAGAAGTCTAAATCTCAAAATGCACTCCCTCAAGGCATTCCTTAAAATGGAGAACACCGATATCTGTGCAGTGACTGAGACCTGGTTCAAGGCTCAAGAGAGCACCCCTGCATTACCAGGCTATAACTCATACTACAGCTTTCAGCCACCTAACCTCGACCAGAACACTCACGGTGGAGGTGTGTCCATATTCATTAAGGATATCCACACCTCCAGGCTAGTTGCTCAGCATAATGCATCCGAGGTTATCCAAGTGCAACTAACTCTGGGCAAAACTGCAATCCAAATTGTAGTTTGCTACAGATCCCCCACCATGCCCCCAGGATTCCCACTCCTCTTTTCTTGATATACTGGAAAATATTAGGGTTCAACCAAACACCTTAATAATGCCCGATTTCAACTACCCCCACCATTAGCTGGGAAAACTACTCATGTACCGACTTCTTCGCTCAGTGCTTTCTGGAATTCATAAATTCCAATGCCCTGGATCAACTTATCCACACGCCCACCAGGGCAACAATATCCTAGACCTAGTCATTACAAACATGGGTGACCGGTGTTTCACACCTGAAGTCAACTCCTTGTTGGTCAGATCTGACCATAAGCTAATCACCCTAGATATCCACATCCCACCCCCATTAAGGAAACCATGGTAAAAAATTTCTCCAAAGCCAACTTCATGCTTCTTAAGACAGAAGTGGCGAACTTCATGACACCCATAAAGATGGACAATACAGCTACGACTGCTGAATCCTACACAAATGCACTCTATAAGCACTTGCATGAGTGCATGGATCATGCTATCCCAAACAGAACCAAGACGCTATCCTCCAAGAAAAGGAAGCCAATCTGGTGGTCCCCTGCCATCAACAAACTCTACAAAAGAAGGAAGAAACTGTTGCAAAAGAGAGTAAAATCCCATGAGTGGAGGAGCTCCCTGGTCAGCCTCAGTAAGAAGCTGAGATTCCTTATAATATTCTCCAAAGCTAGCTATGAAAACAAAATCACCACTGATTCTAGGGACAACCACAAAGCATTCTATAGCTATGTCAAGAATCTCAATGGCAACACCCAGATCTGCTCTGAGTTACAGCACAACGGCATGAAAATTACAGAACCAACTGATATTGCCAACATCCTGGCAGATAGGTTCAGTGCTAACTTTACCCCCTCTTACCCCCTAAAGGGTCCATATCTATACAGGAAGAATGCAGAATCCCTGTAATCACAACTATGCAGGTAAAAGCTGCACTCTCTAAAGCCAAAAACACAGCATCCATGGGACCGGACAACACCCCAGGCTGCGTTTTACATGAACATCAGAATGAACTGGCTCCCCACCTAAGCACCATGTTCAGTCATAGCCTCACATCAGGCTTTGTGCCCACTGAATGGTGCACATCAACAGTTATCCCACTCCTCAAAGGGGAAACCACCACTGATCCCGGGAACTTTTGCCCTATTAGCCTGGACGAGCCTGGTCTGTAAGGCCATGGGATGTATCATCATGGAACTCATAAACAAAGACATTGGTAACCTCCAAACTCTGGACCCCACCCAGTTCTGGTTTGTGAAAGGCAGAGCATGCCTCCTGAACCTGATCGACTTCTTTGAGGCAGTCACCAAAGCTGTAGACGAGGGTAAGGTGGTTCACACAGCCTATCTTGACCTCATCAAGGCTTTCGACACCATCCCCCATTCTGGAATTATAGTTAACCTCACTAAACTAGGTATAAATCCCTACGTCACAAGATGGGTTGCCAACTGGCTCACTGACAGAACCCACACTGTAAAAGTTGCAGACTCCAAATCTGACTTCAAATCAATGACAAGTTAAGTACCACAGAGTTCAGTCCTGGGACCTCTCCTGTTTGGTATCTATTTCTCTGAAGTACAGGCTAACACAGAAGGCCTTTGGCTTACGAAGTTTGCAGATGACTGCAAACTAGGAGCCATAGTCAAGTCCCCAAATGATGTGAACATCTTACAGAAGGGCCCCACTGAGACAGACGGCTGTTGTCAGAGCCATGGCCTCAAGCTCAATGTCAAAAAGTGCATTGTCATCCCCTTTGGTAAAAACTCTGTACCCATGAACTACCACATAGGCGGCAGTCTACTTAATACCGAATGTGTGATAAGAGACCTTGGGACCCAGGTGGACAGTAGTCTCTACTTTGAGAATCACATCACCACAGTAGTCAGGAAATCCTTCTACGTGGCACACCTCAATACAAAAGGGTTCTCATCCAGGAAAAAAGAGGTCATTGTTCCCCTCTACTCAACACCCATTAGACTCATTATAGAGTACAATGCCCCTTTTGGAATGTACCTCACAAGACATCTGCAGCAGCTGGAACGGCCACAGAAGTACCTTACAAAGAGGATTACTGGCCTCAAACAGATGCCCTATGCTGACCATCTCAAAAAACTCCAGCTTTACTCCATAGTATATCGCCTACTCCGAGGTGATCTCTGCCTAACATATAAAGCTATGTCAAACCCAGAGCTGTTGGACATGCTACACCTAAAGAAATCCCAATCCCTCCGAGCTACATGCTCTAGGGACCTAAACCTTGTCAACACAATAAACAGGACATGCTGGAGGGATAGATTTCTGTCCCAGAGACTTCCCATACTCTGGAACAAGCTACCCATCTATGTCAAAGTTCCTCATTAGCACTCTTCAAGAAAAATCTTGATGAGTGGATGGGGATTAGGAAATACACCCCGGGGATTACCTCTATGACTCTGCTCAACAGGGGCACAGGAAAATAACTTTCATGTGTGGCTTAAGCCAAGGAACCTTGTTAGCTAGGCTTACTTAGGCCCTTGGGCCTATAGTCTAGTACCTAGCTATGAACCTATCAACCTATAAGAACCTGTCTAATCTATCTGTTTCCACCAAAATGTTTATTGTGAACATGTATTCCCTCTCATTTGGGTACCTTTCTCTTCATATATACCACCACCGTACATCTTTCCTTGGTCTAGTTATTGTCTCATCCTTTAGTTATATTCCCTCCTTCTATTCTACCTGCCTTTTTCTGGAACTGTGGTGGCATTGTAGCCCACCTGTTATCTCTGTTCTTTCTCTTCTTGTCTGTAGCCCCTTAGCAAAAAAAGTTCTTGTTGAATCCCTTTTCATTCCTTTTTGATGCATATATGTTTCTTATTGTCCAGAATAGACCTTCCAGCATTCCCTGCCAGATGATCCATCTACTTATCCTGCTTTTTATTACTTTCTGTATGGTTGCCTGAATACAATTGCTGCTCCCCTCTTTCTTACCCCTAACTTCTTGTACATTTCTCCCTTAAGGTATAAATGATACAGGATCTTCTCTCAGTCTCTGATTTTCAGTTTGTTTCTTGTACTAGAACAAAGTTTCCCCACATATTGTTTAACTTTTCCTGTAACATCATCTTTATAGGATTTGATAGACTTCCAGTGTTTCATATAAGTATATGTATTTTCTCTATTGTTGATGCCTACCCATTTCTACCTTCCCAGTTGCTGCCATACGAGTAAATCATCCTGAGCACACTCTCCAAGCTAAGCATTGTGTTCTTTGACAGCTGCTTATGTTCATACCCCTCCTGTCCACCGTTAGCTTGTGTATCTCTGCCTTTTGGCTCTTACATTTGTATACGTATGCCCTGGATATATGCCTTTTAAAATTGTATTTTGTTCCTTTACAGCTATCCCTCTCACTAGTACATTGTAAGCCAATTAAGTACTGATGTCACAGTCTTTTCTATTGTCTCCCCTCCCCACTGTTCACAGTTCTGGTGTAGTCCAACCTTTTTTATTTTGTTTTGTTTTTTTGCAGACTTATATCTCTTTACTACACTATTAATTTACAACCTTTCCTTTCTTTCACACTTGTCTGTGGGTTGTTCTTTATCTCATTTTTCCATTTCCCCATACATTCCTCTTCATACATCCCTGTTATTACTTCAACAATTATTACTTATTTCTTCCTAGACTTAGAAATTAAAACTTATGTTTACTGTAATTTATTGCACATTATTAAATAGTTAAGAAAAATACATTGCTTATCTTGAAAGCTTTTCCCATGCTCTCCTTGAGTGCATTACCCATCACTATCCAGTGAATTGATTCAGTTCCTCCCATTGTTTGCAAATTTTTAATGTTTATTTCCCTTGGGTGTGTTTCAAGGGGAAAGATCTGTTTCATTCCATACATCCTTCCTACTCAACACACAGTCACCCACATTTCAGTGTCCATTCCTTCTACTTATTTATTGCTTCTCTCTTTCTGTGGTCACTTTTATTCCATCTGTCTTCCTGCCTCTTTCTTCTTTAACACTGATGCCCATCATAAATGCTTCTCTCCAGCTTGTTTAGTCCCTCATTTGTCAAGATGTTCACTTCTGAGTCACCCAAAACTTCTAATATACCACTGTCCCATCTCCTTAGAACTCTCCCTTGCCTGTCTTTGCTTTTCATTTGTTCTCTGTTTATGTGCCTAAATCTTCCTTGAGTGAGGTCTTTCATTCTGCTGTCCCTTTTTTTATAATTCCTTCACTTGTTTGCCATCTGCCATCTTGTGTATGTTCTCATCTCCTTGTGGTTGCCTTTGTGATTTTTTTATTTCCCCTTTCGTCTCTTTTGCTAGCATGTGGTCCCATCTGCACTTCTTGATTTTGCCTTCTTCTCTTGCAGAAGTTTCAGAATCTGGCGTTACACATTCTCCCATTGTCTCTACATCACTTCTCCTATATCTTAGGTTATTTTTCCAGTCCATGCCCTCCAGAAGATTCAGATTTTTAGTGCCTGTGTTGTTTAAGTGTCTGTGACACCTTTTTTTAAACTTCTGAGCCCCCTCCATATTGCACAGAATGAATAATTCTCCTTCCTGTTGTAATTCCAGAACTCGAGAGCAGCTGTTATATTCATCCTTAGTTTATTCAATACCTCCAGCATGTGCTTCCTTCTCATGTTGAGTGTTTCTGAGTAATCATAGACCAGCTTTATGAAAATCCCTGCAAATGGGATAATTTTAAATGTTCTTGCTTGCCTTTTTGTTTCATTTTGTACAGCAAAGGAATTGAAACGTGCCCAAACATACTTGGTTCTGCACTCTGCTCACTGCTGCTGCTTGCTGCTGTCCCAGGCTGTGCATCCTGTCTTATTAGTGCCTCTCGATTTCCTGATATCACAAATTTCTCCTACGATAGCTGCATTACACACAAGTTCAGTTCACTCTTGCCTGCTCACTATTATATTCTAGTTATCTGATGTTACTCCTTCTTGAGCACTTTTCAAGATCATCCATCTTTTCTCTTTGTATTTTTATTTTTTATGCTTGTTCTTTTATTCTGAGTGTGTCTGTTCCTTTAGCTCAGCTTTAATTGCTCCTTTCCTCAAGATCTTCCACCCTTCTTTGAAGTCTTTCCACTCCAGTTTCTTGTTGGTTTATTGTTTGTTTGTTTGAAGGAACTCACATCCCGGCCTACTTTAATTAATTACCTTTTCTAACAAAATGGAGAACATCTGCCCTTGTTTGCAGTTATACAAACACACATGTATTCCTCATTTTGTTCCGCTCGTTCACCTTTCCCTCTGGGTTGTTTTTTTCTCCCTGTGAACCCTGTTTTTATTCAGATTTCTCCAGGTCCTGTGCAGAGCTTTGGGCTTAGTCATCTATCTTGGCTGGGCTCCCTGGAGCTGTCCTACTGGTTTTCAATAAATTGGCATTTTGATGAGTTGCAAGTAACACATTCCTACTAGACCTTCAGCTTAGATTACCTGAAATCATTGTATCCATGAGGTTAAATATATCCAGCAAGCACAAGTTTATAATTAACAGGTGAAAAAGTGAACCTTCCTCGTGCATCAGTTTGAACCATGTATTTCTATACCAAATCAGCCTTTTCAAATTAGAGGTACAGAGGTACAAAGATAATTCAATCACATATGCAATTTGCTGAGATGAATTCACTTTTCAGTATCTAGTAAGGCTCAGGTTGCATCATTTAAGTTTTTTGCTTGCCCCTGTTCAGCATGCCCTGTTCTGTATTCAGATTACCAGGAAGGCATGGCCCACTACTCAGGTTCATGCTGCTGTGCTTGGCCTGTATTATTTACAATTTATCTATCAAAAGTACTGCCTATCATCCAATCCATTTCTTTAACAATCATGGTCTGAAACATCAAACATTTGCCTGAGAATGCATGTCCCAGTAGTGTCATCTGTCTGGCCAGGCCACCGTTGTCATCCATAATAGCCAGCATTGACTGTAATATTTGTATGCTAAACTATGCAAACCAGCAAGGTCTGGTAAAAGCCACCATGCATCTAGCCTATATCAATTGTAAACTTATTCTCAGATGAGTATGTATGGACTGAACTATTTACCAAGTAACACTTATTTGTTTGGTCTTAACAGATTTGAGTTCAGCATGACCAGTAACTTTGCAAGCGACCCTGTATTACACCTGGCCCTGCAGTATTTTGTACTACTTCTTTAACTCTTAATCTATAGGTTTAGAAAGCAAGCTTTGTGATAATTGGTGAAGCCAGGAGTTAAAGATCAAGGTCTCTAATCTTATAGTGCAAGATATCTCATATATCACAAAACCAGCACCGCACATATTTGATTATCATACTTTATAAAATATTACCCGTTTCTGATGTGTTTTTAAGTAAGTATTGTTTCATATCAACTTCATTGGGCTACATTAACTGTCTAATTTGCTATTGACTAGAAATGTAGGCAGTCTGAGCGGGAGTTTATGAAATGATAGTCTCCATGGAGGATTTGTAATGTAAGTGTGAGCTATAATGTAATTGTTTTAGTTTGTATTGACAGTTTATTTGATGTGTTGTAGTAATTTAGGAAGGGTTATGTAACCCTTGTAATTCTTATGTTTTAGCTTTTTATTGCTAATTGCATTAGATAAACACAATCAGGTCTGATTAGTAATGCCATTTTCTGATTATCCTGTTGAGGTCCATACTTTCTTCTGACTTTGATTCTATTAATTACAAGTAGTAATATTTTTTGCCTTTAAACAAAACTGAATTAGGGTGTTATTTTGGTGAACTTGTGTGTTTTGGGCGTACAATGTCTAAGCTGTATGTGTGTGTGTGTGTGTGTGTGTGTGTGCGAATGATTGTGTGTGTGCCAAGTGCACAGGATGTAAACTTCAGTCTTTAGAGAGTGGAATAAATATGACGGGTTCAGCAGAATTTTATTAGCTTTCACAGTGCATCAAGCATGTAAATAAATGGTTAACAATGCACCAAGACTATGGATAAGGAATAAAATTCTGCATAGAATACCACATATGTATATTATTTTATCATGCCATTTATAGAGAGCTACTGCTAGGATGTCCATGTATACAGCTATATACTCTATGTAACTATACATCCAGAAAGAATCAAATTTCAGTTTTAATGGACTATGAAAAGGTATTGGGTCTTGAAATATTTAGCAGTTTCACTCTGTGTCATCAAAAACTTATAAAATTATCAATAATTAAAATTGTTTCTCATCAGTCTCTTACTAGGGATATCCATAGCTCACTTAAAAATAAGATGTAAACAGGTTGGGAAAGTTTCACTTCAGAAAGCATAATCCCAGAATATGTACAATTTCCCCTCAGTCAACTGTTCAACCCATATTAGAAATACATAAAAAAATCATACCAGATCAATAGATGGCTTTATCATAATACTCCTTATTCCAAGCCTAATGAGGATACCCTGCATATGGAAAAAAATCATACCAATAAATGCAGACCATGATATCTTTATGCAAATGCTAGTAAATCAACTTAAACTTCTTTTTCCTTTGCTAATTCATTATTATCCCAATTTTTATATCAGAAGAATACAAAATAGTATAAAAGCTCTATCATTAATTAAAGTAGTTTATAGAAGCAACCAGATGCAATTATTACAAATCCAGGTTACAGAAAAAAAATCAGTTGATTCCATAACAGATTGTATTAGGACATATAATTATTTCCCACTTGAAAATAATCTATTAAGAGTCACCCTCTGTGGTTAAAATGCTATTTTACATCTTTGTCCAATTTTAATATATAGAAGAACTAAATGGACTGATTAACACAGATATTATTTGTTTTATCAGATCTGAACCTCAAACCAGAAGGAATAATGTATGAAATGTAGTACAGGATACCCATTCTATAAGTCTGTAAAATAGTCTTTGATTGCATATGACATCCTAATGTTACTTCTCTGTTATAGTGTTTTGATATTTTGTGCAATTGTCCTGTTGTAAATGTGGAGCTTTTCTCCCCGGGCCTCCACTGAAAAAGGAACTGCATCTATTCAGACTTTCCTGGTAAACAAATGTAAACTAAACTAAACTGAAATGAATAAATAATCATTCAGAAAAAAAAAACAATTAACACTTTAATTAGCACTTCTTCCTTATGTTCTCAAATTTCTAATTACATCACACAAAGTAAGGCCAGTGAAAATTTTAATTAGAAACCAATTTCAATTCAATATTTCAGTATTTAGAAAAGTACAAATCATGAAAATGATTGCAATATGACACTTCATTCTCCTTAACTGAATTAATCCAAAAATTGTTCCCAGTATTTATTCCCTTTGAGCAAGGACTATCAACGAAAATAACTTTGCTACCAGAAAGCCCATACATTTTGCAAATTATCTACAACAAAGTCCACATATTTTACAAACTATCTACCAGAAAGCCCATATATTTTACAAACTATTTCAATTTTTGTGCTTATTGTTTAAACAGTCATCATCCAATTCCATATTTCTATTTCTTCATGCAAGTGGAGTATTAAGTCAGCTGTTCTCATCTCTCTTGATTCAGAGCCACTCTCCTACCTTCTTCAACAGTCATGCCTGAGTGTGACTGGTTTCATGCGATCCATCCATCTCTTTGCTAGAAATCTTCATCTCCTTTTGTCTTCTTCCTAATAATCTGTTTTTTTTTTTTTTGCAAATATGACCGAACCGTGGAAATTTGTTCTCCTTGACCTTTTCTGTAATTGAGGCTATTTTGGCAACTGTACCAATGTCTTTAATTATTCATCTTTTCCATAGTGTGCAAGGTCTATATCATATGAGCAAATTGTGAACACTCATAATATCGAACGTACCTGACCTCAAAGTGCTTTTTCTGAGATTGCGGTACAGTGAAAAATCGGATATTTGCCCTTTCCTCACTGTAGTGCGATCTCGGAGTTGGAATATATATTTAGCAGTGGTGTGGGTGGTAGGATGTTTGAGGTCCGGTATGTTCGATATTATGAGCATTCACAATTTGTGTGCTTCGCTCATATGATATAGACCCAGTGTGCATCCTACTAGGGGTTGGGAGGGTGGCCTAATGGTTAAGGTGTTTGCCTTACAAGCACAAGGTCCAGGGTTTGAGGCTCACAAGGGATAATTGGCTAAGCTTTAAATGGCTCGTAAGGGCAGACAGCTTAGTATGAATCTATGAATCAGCTGTTTTTTGGGGTTGGGAGGGTGGCCTAATGGTTAAAGTGTTTGTCTTACAAACACAAGGTGCAGGGTTTGAATCTCACAAGGGATAATTGGCTAGGCTTAAAATGGCCTGCAAAGGCAGTTAGCTTAGTACTAACCTATGAACCTATGAACCTATGAACTACCCATCTCAGGCTATTTTCATCTTATCACTTCAAGTCTCTTTTGCTGTGTTGTCTTCACTGTCCAGATTTTTGTACCATACAGGAGGAATGATCACACTATTCTTTTATACACCTTACTATTCTGATTCTTTAACACTCTTCTGTGACACACGTTAGCCTGACATTCTAATTCTAGCTTTGATCTACTCATTCAGACTTCCTCTCCCCACAACCACACCATATAGATTATTGTCACCATTAATTTGTTCTACTGTTTCCCTTTGTATCTTAGTTTTCAGCTTCTTCTGATTTCTCCCATTTGCTGCCATGATGACTGTTTTATCTCAGCTTCTTGTTTTGTACCTTTAGCTGTGCTTTCTAGTCCTTTGTCATTTGCAGAGCTTCTTGCTCAGAATCTGCTTGTAGTGCAGTATCATCTCTATAGAGCAGTTTTCTTACTAGTCCTAGAGCTGAGCTCTGATGCAAAACCACTCCCATCTGGCAATCCCTCTGGAATTTAGATACTGTTTGTAAGTCTATCGCTGGGCGCCTGTACAGAGTCTGCATTGATTCTACCAGTGTCTCCATGACTTTGAGCCATTGCAGGACTGACCAAATCAGTTTTCTTGGGACCTTGTCATATGCTTTCTCCAAGTCATGAAATGCTCAGTTGGACCCTTCGCTCCTCTTCTTTAGCTTCTTCTGCACTATCCGTCTCTTCTACAAACATCAGGTCATTTGCACTGCATCCTGACCTAAATAAAACATTTTACTTTTCATCTTACTTTCTTCTTCTCTGTGTATGTATCTATTATCCTCTCCAGCACTTTCATGCAGTGTGACATAAGTTTGATACCTCTGAATGGAATACAGTTGTGACTGTCACCTCTATTCTTGTGCACTGGAACAAATATGCTTATTCTCAGGTGATCTGGGGATGCATCTTTCTCTCAATGCCATGATGACCACTTCTCCCCTAATTCGCCCAACATCTTGATCTTATGTGCCATGACATCATCTGACCCTGCTGCACTCCCTGACTTCATTTTCCTTACTGATCATTATAATTGTTCTATGCTGGGTCCTTCTTTTTCTTCTTCATTCATGTAGGTTGTACATGGAGCAATGCAGCATCAGCTCCACTGCTATGGCAGATAGAAGCACTAAATAATGTATGCCATCCAGTAAAAACTATGGATTCTACACCTTTTCAGCTATTTTAATTATGTGATGTTAAGCCTCCTGGATTTACCTATATACACACAGGTCACCCTTCTTAAACATGCATCTTAATGACTAAATTCATTACACCATTAATCTCCATGTGATTGATATATATATATATATATATATATATATATATATATATATATATATATATATATATATATTCAATATGCAAAACATCAGTAGGCAGCAACAATCAGTTAGAAAAATCTTCACATTTAATTTTAGTAAAACACTATTAAATGTACTTCATCAGCACAAGTCCCATATATGTTAATTTGATATGCAAATTTACAATCGACTATTTTTCTTGGCTTTCAGTTCACTGTCACAAAATAAGCCACATTAAGATATATTATGCTCTTGTGTAACATTATATTTACTAAATGGTGATGACAGGGGCATATGCTCTTTTTATTCTGTATGAACTTTAACATATCACTCACCTCACAGCAAATTTACTTCAATTTTTGATTCATTTCTGAACAGTAGTCATGCATGCATTAGCTATGCTAACCAAAATACAAAAGACACCTGAACAGTACAGGGCATCCCAGGTCTAACAGAATTTTTGATTAAAATACTACCAGGAGAATTTCAATCATCTTGATATATATATATATATATATATATATATATATATATATATCAATGACTGAGAATTTTCTCATTGATCCCAATATTACAAATTCCAACTTTCTGAAAAAATATTGAAACTGCTGAAATGAAGTACTTGTCATACATATTAACCATGAAATGCTTTAAGCTCTCAATTCTGGACCATTTTCTCATAGCATTGTCTTTACAGGTAATTTATTACAGCAAAACACTTTTCAGGTTCACTGAACAATGTAGAGGTGTATGAATACTTACACATACGTAATTCCAAGTGTAGCATCTTGCCCAATTTTACACAGAATTTGAGTTCTTTGTATAATACATTTAGACTGACATCTTTAAATTCAATAGCTCCCTTATTTTTAATACAGCTACTCCCAGATGTGTCAGCAACAACAAAAAAATATTGTTATGGATTTTATTAATGGTAAGCATTAAATTTATTGCTAGTAAACAGAAATTAGGATGTGCACCTACACTAGATAAAATGATGCCAATGAGACAGAATATTTATAAGCAAGTGATATCAGTTCTACAAATGAAATAAGATTAGGAAAGTCCTAGCTTCTAATGTCGGTCAAAATTAGCCATAGCATTTGATGAGTGCTTAGAAACCCCCTGTTACATAGCCTAAGGGAGATATACTCTAAGACAGACAGCGATTAAATCTACTTGGAAAATTAATTATTTGCATGTGATTTATCCTGAGTATAAATTAACTGTTTGACAGTCATTTGTTGATCTCTATAAACAGTTATGTTTTGATCGATTAAGTATTTATTTATTTATTTATTGCCACTTGGTTCCCGGGAAAGTCTGCTGGGTAGAAACCCATTTTCAGCACAGGCCGAGGGAGAAAAGCACCAGATTTACAAAACATGTTAAGAACAATAATTTTCCAATCTTCAAAAATAAAACAAAAACATTTACAGTTTAAATAATTATAACAAATAATACATAATATAAAAGTATTGGCTAAGAATCAATACAAGTTATATGATAATCATTTACTATTTAGAGAAATTTTAGACATGTAAGTGGGTCTAATACAAACAGGAATTGCAATATGAAGTGAGGGAAAACAGGCGTATGTATATTTAGAGAGAAAGTCAGGGAAGAGAATTTGATAGAAATAAGGAAGTAAGTGAAGAACGGAGAGTAAGGAGGTGGAAGGAATGAAAAGGTACTTGTTCACATTTAGGGATATGGTTTATTCTGGTTTTGAGCAAGAACAGAGCCAGATGTTAGCTAAGAAGTCCTTCAGAGTGGTTTTGAAAGATGGGAGGGAGGTTATTGACCTGATGGATACAGGTAAGGAGTTCCAGGCTTTAGCAATCTTGTATGAGTACAGACAATGGCCAACAGATTTTATAGGTTTGCAGACAGGAGATTTTGGTTACTAGACTACAATGACTGACTGGGAATTTTAATGCTGAGAAATCCAAACTGTTGGGTGTCATTTCTTCCACTCATATTTATTTTGCAGTATCCAACAGACCTGTGGATTGCCATCCATATAACAATTCAAAGGCTAAACCTTATAGTTGTAAGTCAAACAGTTGATTAGCTTTTTACAATATTTATTTATTGACCATAATGCACGTTTGCAAATCCTTCTGAAATACCTTTTTGTTATACGTTCACCAGTTGTGAAAGGTTTTGTTGTAATCAGAGTGACACATACATGGTATTAAATTGTGAGCAATATGAATTTGTTTAAAGTAGTTGCCAATGAACTGCTGCTCATTATTCTGACATCTTCTTCTGTTCATGATTCCTCATATTTTATATTCAAATCAATAAAAAAATCACAAGACTTAATGTACGTGACCATAAAAATAAAATTAAAAAAATTAAAAACAGTCATTAATGCACGTCAGAAATATTTCATAGATAAATCAAACCAAAAGTTAAGTGCTTTTTGTCTTTCATGTATCAAAGACAGAACTGAAGTAATTATTAGATCACAACATTTAAATACTAAATATCAATCACATGGTAGTTGAATGACCCAATAACAAATCATCTTAACAGATTTCTCTTTGATCTTGATATACCAACAGTAGATATATTTTTTGTTTAACCCAGTGAGTGTGGCGATAATGAGGGAGAGACATTTCCAAGATCAAAGTAGTAAAAGGAGGAAGATGCATAAATGGGCCATTAAATGCATATTTGCTAATATCTTGGCAATGTCCACCAAGTCCAAGAAGGTTTTCTCATTTAGAATGAGTTCTGTACATTGCTGAGTGTTGTTCCTTGGTCTTCTAACATAACTACAGAAGGATGTGTAATTGTCCATCACTTTAAATGCTAACTTAAGTTACTAGGATGCCTTAGTAGATCTAATAGTCATTTTTTATTCTTAATAAAATTCCTAATATTTTCCATGACTCTGGGTAGGGGTCTTTAGATCTGTTGTGCATTCTAATGATTTTTTTTCCTTTTATTGTAGATTTTATTTATGCCTATGGACCTCTAGGATGGTTTTCTTTTTAAATTTCCCATTATATTTCGATCTGGATGGGACTTCCAGTTTTGTGCACTTGTTTATGTGGGTAGAAAACTCCTTTTATTGTAGATTTTATTTATGTCTATGGACCTCTAAGGTGGTTTTTAAATTTCCAGTTCTGTGCACTTATTTATGTGGGTATAAAACTCCTTTGTGAATCTATCTACTGAACTGAAGTCTGGTATGATGTCATTATAAGTGATTTTCAAGGCCTGATCAGCTAATCTGAAGAGATAGATAAATGTGTGGGATGTCGATGTCTGTGCAGTCACAGAGTCATGGTTCAAGGCTGCAGAGAGCAACCCGGCCATGCAAGGCTACAATGCCTTCACACATTCAGACCTCAAAATGAGCATGAAAGAACCAAAGGCAGAGGTGTATCCATCTTCATTAAAGACAAATACACCTCAAGATTTATCAAACAGTACAAATTCCTAGAGTTACTCTAAGTCCAACTAACTGTAGATAAAACCCCCTTCCATATCATTGTTAGCTATAGGTCCCCCATTATGAACCACAAGAACACTCTGCCTACCTGAACCTACTTGAGCCACTCACTATACAGCCAAACACCTTGGTTATGGGTGATTTCAACTATTCTTCCATCGATTGGGAGTCATATATGAGCACAAAAAAAAACTCAACCTATGGTTCCTGGACTTTGTTAATACAAATGCTTTGGAACAGATAGTCTGCAACCCCACAAGGGGGCTTGAATATCATAGACTTAGTAGTCACCAATATAGGAGGTCTATGTACTACTCCCTGCATGTTGCCCTCCCTGGTAAGGTCTGATCGTAAATCAGTCTCATTCAAAGTAACAATCATGCCTGCCCCCCCCTCCCCACAGCAAAAAGGATGAAAAATTTCTCCAATGCAAACTTTAGCCTTATAAGCAGTGGCATAAATAGTTTCAAATGCCCTGCAACTACTGTCAACAATGATTCCTATACAGAGGTGTACATGAATGCCCTGTATAAGCACCTATACAAATGTATACACTTGGCTGTACCGGAATGGATCAAAACATGGTCCTCATAAAAATACAAGCCACCCTGGTGGACATCAAGCATAAATAGATTACACAAGAAGAGGAAGAATCTAATGTCTAAGAACAAGAGTGAACTGACTCAGCAGAGGAAGGACACCCTCCACAGATTGAACAAGCAAATTAGATATCTTGTAATGTCCTCTAAAACCAATTATGAAGCTAAACTAGCATCCTTAGCCAAGGATAATGACAACACATTTTTAACTATGTCAGAAATCTAAAATGGAAGGCCCAGCATTGTGCCAGACTAATAGTAGATGATACCACACATACTGACCCTAAGGACATTGCCAACCTGCTAGCAGACAGAGGTGGTGCAAACTTCACACCCTTGTCCCCACCAGACATACCCCAAAGCATACCTGCCACCAGTCCTTCACCTAATATCTCCAAAGAGCAGGTCATAACCACACCCTCCATGGCCAAAAACAAAGCTTCTATGGGACTGGATAACATCCCAGTCTGCCTACTAAATGGTCTAAAACAGGACCTAGTGGAACCATTTGGCACTCTGTTCAACTACAATCTAAGTATTTGCTTTGTCCCAGCAAAGTGGAAAACAGCAACAGTAACTCCTTTGAACAAAGGGGGTCCATCAACTGACCATGGAAACTATAGACCCATAAGCCTAAACAGTCTTATCGGCAAGGCCATGGTGAGAATTATCATGGACCTTATCAACAAATACATAAGTGACCATCTTAATTCTTCAGCTGACCAAGTTTGGCTTCATTAAGGTTAGATCATGCTTATTAAACCCAGTGGACTTATTTGAGAATGTCACCAAAGCCCTCAATGAAGTTAAAATAGTACATATAGCCTATCTTGACTTAGCCAAGGCTTTTAACACAATCGCCCACTTAAACTCACCCAGCTGGGAATTAACATCTCAGGTCTGGGAATTAACCCATATGTCTCTAAATGGGTAGCCAACTGGCTCACCGACAGAACACATACATTCAAAGATGGGGATTGCACCTCTACCAACAGGCCATTTACCAATGTTATACCACGAGGATCTGTGCTGGGCTCCCTACTGTTTGGAATCTATTTCTCAGCAGTCCAGGTGAAAATATATGGATTGTGGCTTACCAAGTTTGCTGATGACTGCAAACTAGGTGCAATCATTGAATTCCCCAATGATGTTGACATACTATAAAAAGGACTTACACAGACAAATGATTGGTGCCAAAGACATGGACTTAAACTGAATGCAAAAAAATGCATTATCATCCCTTTTGCCAAAGGGCAAGTCCCTACAAATTACAATATTAACAGTACCCCCTTAGCTCAAACACAGGTTGACAACAACTTTAACTTCAATCACCATGTGTCCACAGCGGTAAGGAAGGCCTTCTACATTGCACACCTCATAAGTAAGGGCATCATATCCAAAGCTAAGGATATTATAACTCCCCTGTACTTATCCCTCATCAGACTACTAATACAGTACAATGCTCCCTTCTGTATGTACCTCACCAGACACCTGCAGCAGCTGGAGAAACCTCAGAGGTTTGTCACCCAGAAAATTCAGGGCCTTCAACACATGACCTATATGGACAGACTGAAGGCCCTGTTACTGTACTCTGTATCTTATAGGCTGCTGAGAGACAACTTGAGCCTGATCTGCAGATCAGTCTCAGACCCTGCCTTAATGGAAATGCTGCATATCCACAAGTCAAATGGAACAAGATTCACTCACTCTAGGGATTTTAACCTAGATTGTGACATTAACAGGACATGCTGGAGAGACTGATATGTCTCCTAGAGATTGTCACTCTTCTTGACAAACTCCCATTTCACATAAAACAGAGCTCCTCAATGACCCTATTTAAGTGTAACTCAACAACTGGATAGGAGACTATAAATTTACCCCAGGGGTGTCACCTATGTCCCTCTTGGATAAGGGCAGTCGGTGCTGATCATAGATTTGTGCTGCAAATATAGACCATACAACTTGGTCAATAAGGGAACAAGGGTATAACATGGCTAGGCTTATAAAGGGCCTAGGGCCTTTAGCCTAGTAACCTCCGATGAACCTATGAACCTATGTTATTATAAATGATTTTCAAGGTCTGATCAGCCAATCTGTGGAGATATATGTACCTGAAATCCTTGAATTCTGATATGCTGTTTCAAGGGGCTTAGACAGTTTGATGGAAAGGTTAGTACTAGCTTATGATCTGACTAAAGTAGACAGGGACTTACTTGTGGTGTTGTGCATGATGACACCCTATTTGTATGTACCAGGTCAAAAATATTTTGTTCTGTAGTTAGACCAGTAACAGTCTGGTGCATTGAGTTTTATTTATTTATTATATCTAAAAACTTCTGTGAATATCCTACATACGAGGTATCCTTGCACTGAATAGTTTGCAAAAGATGGTCATCCTTTTCTTCCCACTTGATTTTCCTAAGGGATGTGCTAAAAATATGATAATGGGCAATTTCAGGCATTTACTCACCCCTTTATTCAATCTCCTCCCCACACGTTTTGGTTGTTTTATAATCTCATACTGCAGGACACTGATGTACACAAAACATTATTCTAGGATGGTCTCAACACCTAGGTTCCCTGCCAGGGGCACCTCATCATTCTATGTGTGTCAGGATAATTACACTTTGGGGCTTTACAGCTCAGAGTTTGGAGGATTTTACATTTATTAAAATACACGGTATTAATGTGTATTACAGAGTTTTCAGAAAAAAAGATTACAAAGCTCTTCGACAAATTGATCCTTCAGACATGCTTCAGTCTGCGGACAGGGAATTATTTTTAAATATCATGCTGGTGATTGTTTTTGCACTAAAAGTCACTGTGAACACATGGCTTTTTGGCACTTATGCTTTTTGGCACTTGTGCTTTTGTTCTGCAGGCTCATTTACAAAGCAAGCAGATGTGACAAGCATACCTCTCGACTGTCTAGATTTTCACAGAATATGCAGATTTTTGCCTCATATTTTTGGTCTGTTCCTCATAAAAGTAGTGGTTTTCTGATAAGTCACAGGGGACTGAAGTCACTAAATAATGACAGACATTTGTGTTTCAAATTTCATATCCTTCAGAAAATGCATGCTAATACAAAACCTGTTATTCTCACAAAATTCTAAGTTTATAAGAATAATGTTTAGAATTTCTCTCTATTTTGGACCTTTAACCCCCCCCCTTCCCATTATTTTTGGCTCTGTACAGATTTCTTGTGCTAAGATGTTGAGAGATATGATGACAAGGTCTTATAATTCCAGACGTTTCAGAGTGCCATTTCTGGAGATAACCTAAAAAGGTGATTTACTGCTGATGCTTCAGTGTTTTATTGTTAATCATTCAAGTTGTATAATTTCTGTGCAATTTAGTATAAATGAAGTTGTATACATGTTTTCTACTATATTTGCAAGTCCTAGTTATTGCTGTATTGTTGCTGACATATTATGTGATTACTTAACATGAATGTGTGCGTCTGTATGTAGTAAACACAACAAAGGTAGGATGAAAGGGACTTCAGAAGCAATTTAATGTTAAACAAACACTATTTAGCAAGTACAAGGATTTACTTAAAAAGGCATTTAGCAAGAAGGCATGTGGAAGAACTGGTTGGACTTTTGGCCTAGTGTTGCTGTAAAAAGAAGCTTGGAAAATATAGTAGTAAAACTATTTAGTCTGTGCTGTCCATGACTTGCATTGTGATAAAATGATGTTGACTTATCTTTACCATTCAGCTGCAGACTGTGGAGTTACAGACATTGGAGGTGTATGGGGAAAGGCTGGAAATGAGAGTTGTTACTGTGGTTCACAAGGCTTTTGCATCAAGTATATATGATTAATAAATTGCAGCATAGGCCAATGAAATTTCTTTGAAATGCAAGGTTTTCACTGTCTCAAACTACATGACTTTGCAGTGTGTGCCTTGCTTTCTTACCTCTTACTTAATGTATTCACATCAAATAGTGATTAGACAAATGGTGGTATTCATAGTCTCGTGGTTCACACTTGCTTAGTGGTTATCTGTGAAAGGTGCTGCTATGCCTATATGCTAATTCAGTAATCACAATTTCTTCATGCCGAATAAGTAAATGCAAAGGTGTTTTTTTAAAAAAAAGGCCTACTTGTTATCAAATGCATAAAGTACATTGTTAAGCCTTAAGTAATTGCAAAGTACTAGATGAAAATGTGCTAGTTTAACTATGAAAATGTTCAGCTATTATGAATGAAAGCAGCTATGCACAATCACATTTGAAGGATTTAAGGCAAACAGCACAGTGAGAAGCTTTTATTAACTTTTAGAAAATATAAAAGGGTTTTATACATTTTATATAGGGGTCTTCTTAGGTGGACCCCCTATTGTTTTTTTAAAGAGCGGAAAGGGGGAAAATATGTATGACTGGGAAAAGGGGTGACATAACAAAGAGAAAAACATAGAAGGAACATGTCAAGATTGTTGCACTGGAAAAGGTGGGAGAGAAGGGGTACTCTGATTTTGGTGGGGTTGGACCCCCCCCACTTTTGATTTTTTTTTTTTTATGTAAGAGAGTAGTTAGGGTAAGGAGTGCATTAGGTGGTAGAGCAGAGAGGATTAGGAAAGGAGGACGGTGAAGAGGGGCTGAGTTCAGGAGGAACCCCTTATCCACAGGACCTCAAACATTTCTACTGCCTGATGGTGTTGCAGTGGAAGACCCTGATGTTGAGGGAGGGGCCTATGGCAGTATGGTGGTTGGTGCCAACCAGGGCAGCAAATCTTGAACCTGTCAAAGATCACCCTGGACTAGCTTAAGGTGTCTGTCTCTCTACTACCTGCCCCACCTCATCCTCAACCAAGTCCAAAAGTACGTGGTCTGTGAGGCTTGCTGCCAGGCTGCCACAAACCAGGGTGTCTACAGGACTGGTACCACCATCCTGACTCTGGGAAATTCTCCCTGACATGAGATGGATATGGTTGGGGTGCTCCTAAGGGTACTAGACTGGAAGAAAAATTTAACAGAAATGGGAGAGAAAGAAAATAAAGAATGATAAATATATTATTAAAATAAGAAAAAGAGGGAGAGAGAGAGAGAGAGAGTGTAGAGAGCAAACAAGAAATAGAAACAATAAATTCACTCATAATTTAATACATCAGTGCAATCTTTTTTTATAGTCTTTTTTATTTTATTCAGATAAAAGAAACGTCTGGGAAATGGTTCTGGAAACATAGGAACAAACATTATATTGCTATCGAGTGATTGTTATTTTTATATTTTTGGAATATACTCATACTAATGACATATGCTGGTGTAATATAAGAAATGGTAATACATTTGACATTTCTTGCTGATATGGATTTTGCTGCAATAGTGCACTGAAAGTAGTTTGCTTCTCATTATGCTTGTGAATTAATTACTTCAGCATTTACAGTTATGAAATAAGTAAAACACAAAAACGACTTCATTTATTACTTAGTTTAAATATGGACACACACACACACACACACACACACACACACACACACACACACAGATATATATATATAGATAGATAGATAGATAGATAGATAGATAGAGAAAGAAAAATATATATATACATATATGTTTGCATACTCACAAGCACCTCCTGTTCTCTTGGGCTCTCTTATAAGAAATCTCCTCTTCTGCCACACAGAGAACATATAAAGGATGGTTGTTTAACTATCTCAGAGGTGTGTTATACAATATTTTCAATGTGATTAAGTTAACTATTCAGCAAGCCACAGGATAAAACAAGTAGACACCTCCACGATGATGAGCAAACAAAATTTATTCGAGGTATATATCAAACAAGCGCTTTCACGTACATCCAAGTACGCTTCCTCAGGTTTTAAAATAAAGCTAAATACATCTGCTTTTATACATAACTCACATCCAGTTAATGAGCTACTTGTCTTTGTCAATCATTCAATTAATCATTTAGGTTCCTTAAAGCCAAATGGAAATATATATAAATATAAAAATATATAAAAATATATGCACAAAAGCATATATATTAATATATATGTATTCATAAACATGTAAAGCATATATAAAAATATAAATGAAATAAAACAATTAAGAACGCTGAGAATTTATGTATCATATAAAAGTATATTCAATACTGTAAGGTATCATAGTAATTAATTACTACAAACTGTGTGACAAATAATATGATTGTTATATGCCTAATTTATATAAATATCATACAGAATAAAGTACATATGTAGGTATATAAACATATAAACTGGAATGGTTATCTACATTTAACTAACAATAATTTGTACTGAAAATGTGTATGCACTAGATAGTTATCTACGTGCAACTAATGTCTACTATGCTAAATGATACAGAAAAATATGAGCTGATAGATAATAAGAGACTAGTTAAAATAGTGAACATGGTCTATACTAACAGCACAATTTAATCCAGGTTCAATATGAGATCTCAATTTCAAAATCCATTCTAATTCAGCCTTCTCTAAATAATTCTGACTATCACCACCTTTCTTAACGGATTTCATTATTTGTAAGACCCTAAATTTAAAGGTATGGTCATGATACAAACTTACGTGTTTAGCTAAAGCATTTGCTAAATTCATCTTTCTTATATCATAAGTATGATTACAGATGCGATCTTTTAGTCTTCTTGAAGTGAGCCCCACATAGTATGCATTACATTTGATACAGGTGGCTAAATATACCAAGTTCATGTAGCATAAAAATTAAGGCTGTATGTATGATTTAACTCAGGAACAATTAATTGATATTCACTGGTAATGAACTTACACATGTTACATCTAGTACATGGAAAAGTACCATAGGTCTGGAATTGTCCATTCCTAACCATAGGATTTATCTTGACTTTTTCAATACATAATAGCCTCTTAAGGTTCTTACTGTTCCTATAACTAAATGTGGGTTTAGTACCCACTATATTGCTGGTATCTCGATCTATAAGCATCAAATCCCAATTTTTCTTTATGATATCTGTAATATATTTGATATCATTTGTGTATCTAGTAACAAAAGGTACTTTCCTATTAGTATGACTAGAGTATGTCTTAGAGGTAGACCTATTGTTAAATTGTCTTTTATTAACAATAGTATTATGATGGTCATCTGTAGTGTTAGTAGTATTGACACTTGAATCACTCATAATGAGCGTATCATGTCTCATATTTTCTATCATATCAAATGGATAACCCCTGTGCAAAAATAAATCACTCAGGGTATTAAACTGTGTATTTCTTTCCATAATGTTATCACATAACTTGGAAATTCTCATGAACTGATTCTTAACAATGTTAGGAAAAATAACCCGTGGATGCATGCTGTTGAATTGCAATAATGCATTTCTCCAACATGGTTTCCTATGGAGTGTAGTAGATAGCAGACCTTCTACATCTCTAGAGATGGTTATATCCAGAAAATCTATCCTACTAGGTGATGATTCTAAGGTGAACCTTAGGAAATCAGTCGTAGACTCAAGATAGTCAACCAATTGTTCCAGTGACATATGGTCACCCTTCCAAATAATAAGTATATCATCAACAAAACGTCTATATAGAATAATATTATCCATAAAGCAGCTATTGAATAAATATTCAGACTCCCAGTGATACATAACCAGATTCGCATAAGAATTAGCACAGGGGGTGCCCATCGCAACCCCCCATGTCTGTATGTATAAATCATTTTGAAAAGAAAACAAGTTGTTATTTAATACCATATCCAACAAAGTACATATGAGCAATTGTAGGTCCTTATCTAAAGTGTCATTACTGTGTAACAGTTCTCTCACAGCCTCAATCCCATAATCATTAGGAATGGCTGAGAATAAATTTTTAACATCTAGCAATGCCAATAAAAAGGAAGATGGCATACTATCATTTTCTACTAAAAGATGTAAATCATTTAGCAACTGGTAGGTGTCTTTCACTATTGTGGGTAAACTTCTAACTATTGGTCCTAGTTTAAATTCCAAATAGCGTGAAATGTTCTCTGTGACCCATTTTTCACCTGCCACTATGGGGCGTATAGGAGGGGGAAAGATACCTTTATGCATCTTAGGAAGTACCTTTATAAGTGGAACTAAAGGTTCTTCTATTAAAAAATAATCATACAAATATTTCGTTATCTGTCTACACATAAGTAGATCATATAATGTATCATAGACCATGTTCACTATTTTAACTAGTCTCTTATTATCTATCAGCTCATATTTTTCTGTATCATTTAGCATAGTAGACATTAAGCCTGTATAAAAGGTGGTGTCCATTAATACCAATCCTCCTCCCTTATCTGCTGGTTTTATAGTTAGGCTGGGATCTTGAGATAAAGCTGACAACGAGCACCGTTCATCAACATCTAGATTATAAAAAACATTCTTATTCTTATTTCTAAGTTTAGAATCTGAAAAATACTTATAAAAATCCTTGTCACATAATTGTGTAAAACAATCAATGTTAAATGGAAATTCAGGTACAAACACACTTTTTTTTCTAAAACAACGTTCAATACTGATATCCGCCTCATGAATATCTTTATAGTAAAGTTTCAATGACACAGTTCTCGCAAATAAGCGTAAGTCAATTAAAACTTCTGCAAGGTTGCTACTCTGTGATGGAATAAACGAGAGGCCTTTGTTCAAAAGGCTCCTCTCATTATCAGTTAATACATGGCTTGAAAGATTAAACACTAATTCATTCAGTTCCTTTGTCTTCTCCTTACCTCTGTTGTTTCTTCCGAAAACTTTCTTTTTCATCTGCCTCTGCTGTTCGATCTCATCCGAGCTTGTGTACGGTACTGTACTGGAAGTGGTAAAAAACCACTACGAATAGTAGCTGAACTTACTTTAGGTCTTGTTCCACCTATGTTAGTCATAAAATCCGAACTTCTTAGTCCTTCTCAATTCGGAGGTGGCGTATTCACTGCTACCATATTATCAGCTTGCGTGTCTCCTTCTGTTGACGTCATTTCTGTATTATTCAATGCTGCAATCTCTTCAGCCGATGTTGAACTTAAAGGGGCAATGTTAGTGGATATAATATTTAAAGTGGCAATGTCATTCATGTGTGGTTGTTTATTAATAGCAACAGATGAAATTTCTTGTTCATTGGTCTGATATTGTGTTCTCGGCCAGACAAAAATCTGTCCGGATAAAAAATCACAATAGTCTCTCTGGAGTTTTTTATATTTTTGTTGTTGTAATCTATCGCTGAATGCAGTAACCTGTATGTACATAGCATCAATTTTCTTACTGTATGCTTCACCTTTAAAGCGATTAAGCAGATCCCTATGCAGAGTCTCCACCTTAGTCGCTAACTCTTTTTCAATAGGGGTGAAGTAATCAATTAAAAGATTAATGTATTGTTTGCTAAAGCTTATATTGAGTTCTTGCCATTTTTTCAACAGTATGGGATGACTATCCCCATAGGTGGGCATGCAAAGGACTTGCATGCCTCGAGGTATAATTTGAAAATGATGACATGCTTCTAAGTGTCTTCTTTGCCATATCAATCTATGCAATTTATATAGATTGTTTTCAAGATCTCTTAGGCAATTAAAAAACTCTTTAAAGTCAACCACAGTACCTGTAGTGTTAGAGACTGGTACATATAAGTCCATATTTAACAATGGATTTTCTTGTTGGTGAATAATATCGTTCCACTTATTAACTGAAGTTTTTGAATTCGGATTGTAGTCAAGCTCCACTGCTGGATTGTCCATCGTGTGTTGGTAACAAAATCCCAAAAGACACAAAAATATCAGGAACAACAGGAAAGTTACCATCCAAGGATCTCCACTAGAAGTACAGAAACTATCACAGGATAAAACAAGTAGAGACCTCCACGATGATGAGCAAACAAAATTTATTTGAGGTATATATCAAACAAGCGCTTTCACGTACATCCAAGTACGCTTCCTCAGGTTTTAAAATAAAGCTAAATACATCTGCTTTTATACATAACTCACATCCAGTTAATGAGCTACTTGTCTTTGTCAATCATTCAATTAATCATTTAGGTTCCTTAAAGCCAAATGGAAATATATATAAATATAAAAATATATAAAAATATATGCACAAAAGCATATATATTAATATATATGTATTCATAAACATGTAAAGCATATATAAAAATATAAATGAAATAAAACAATTAAGAACGCTGAGAATTTATGTATCATATAAAAGTATATTCAATACTGTAAGATATCATAGTAATTAATTACTACAAACTGTGTGACAAATAATATGATTGTTATATGACTAATTTATATAAATATACAGAATAAAGTACATATGTAGGTATATAAACATATAAACTGGAATGGTTATCTACATTTAACTAACGATAATTTGTACTGAAAATGTGTATGCACTAGATAGTTATCTACGTGCAACTAATACAGGTTTTATACTAACAGCACAATTTAATCCAGGTTCAATATGAGATCTCAATTTTAAAAATCCATTCTAATTCAGCCTTCTCTAAATAATTCTGACTATCACCACCTTTCTTAACGGATTTCATTATTTGTAAGACCCTAAATTTAAAGGTATGGTCATGATACAAACGTACGTGTTTAGCTAAAGCATTTGTTAAATTCATCTTTCTTATATCATAAGTATGATTATAGATGCGATCGTTTAGTCTTCTTGAAGTGAGCCGCACATAGTATGCATTACATTTGATACAGGTGGATACAGCATTTACAGTTATGAAATAAGTAAAACACAAAAAAGACTTCATTTATTACTTAGTTTAAATATGGACACACACACACACACACACACACAGATATATATATATATATATATATATATATATATATATATATATATAGAGAGAGAGAGAAAGAAAAATATATATATACATATATGTTTGCATACTCACAAGCACCTCCTGTTCTCTTGGGCTCTCTTATAAGAAATCTCCTCTTCTGCCACACAGAGAACATATAAAGGATGGTTGTTTAACTATCTCAGAGGTGCGTTATGCAATATTTTCAATGTGATTAAGTTAACTATTCAGCAAGTCACTAAAGTTATTATTGCAAATACTTAATATATGTGTTCATTTATGTACACATTTATATTTTGTCACATGCTATTGGTTGTTAAGCAGGAAATCAGCAAAGCACAGATTTTCATACATTCATTGTACCTAATCCATCCATGCCAATAAGTACTTATTCTTCAATGCAATTTGAACTAGAAGGACTACATGACTTCCTGCCCATTGTTACATTATTATGTCTCTGTACAGCTTGTCACTTTGGTGGATAGGTACTCTCTGCAACCTGTTTATAGAATTCATCTGGACTTCTTGCTTTTCACTATGCCTTACATATTCAACTTGAATGCAAGCAGAATATGTGAATTTTCTCTAAGCAACAAGCTTTTTTCTTCCCCTCAAAGAGACAAGCTATTTACAAGCTGTATACACTCGCACAAATATAACAATTGAATGGAAGCTATGACATCTTTCCAGTTCAACTTGTGTTAAAAAAAGACATTTACTTTTAAAGATGGATGCACGCGAAACATTTAGTGGTGACGTGCACTTTGATAATTTGCTACTTAAATGTAAGTATATACAGGGATTAAATATGAATGCATACATAATTAACCAAAAAAGGCATTTATCAGTATCCTCTGTCCTGGTCATTCACTTGTTACATTAAGCCCCACTGACCTTTAGTTTGATTAGGGTGTATTGGCTATCTGAGTTCAAACGTCTTGTATGTGCAGTTAATGTTTTGGATGAAATTACTGTATTATATAATCATCATATTAATAAATATTTGGTGGTTTCACAAACTGAATCTTTTGTTTCTAAAAATCATCTGTACTATAACTAATTACTAAACTAATACTTACAGTGTATTAAATTATGTGGCAATGCAAATATGTTCTTTTCTGTTTGCGTGTGTATGTGTGTATATATATATATATATTTATATATATATATATATATATATATATATATATATATATATGTATATATATATATACACACACACACACATACACACAAAACATATTGATAAGTTTACAGACATACATATGTTCCTTTACTCGTATACATTTATGTGCATATACAAAAGCATATCAGCACATAAACATGCCATATTTGTATAAGATACATTTTTGTTCACAGATATGTTTACAACTACTCATACCTTTGGATTAAATATAGATACATATGATCATAGGAGATTACTAGGCTATCGACCCTGAGGTCATTTTAAGCCTAGTCATTTCATCCCAATGTAATACCATAAAAATGCTAGTCAATACCCAAGATTGCATTTAGTGATGACTGCCCATGTCCAGGAGGGTTGTGGGTGATATCCCCGGTACGAATTTATGGTGCCCCATCCACTCATCCAGGTTCCTCTTGAACAGTGTCATAGAGGTGCGCTGTTTCACATGAATTGGTAGCCTGTTCCAAAGATGTGGCAGTCACTGGGAGATAAATCTGTCCCTCCAGTATGTTCTATTTATGTTGCAAGCCATATTTAGGTCCCTGAAATGCGTAGCCTTAGTCCCGTTTGATTTACTGATATGCAGCAAGTTCATTAGGTTTGGGTCTTGGATTTCTCTGTAGGCCAGGCATAGGTCACCCCTAAGAAGTATATATGACACAGAGTATAGTGACAGGAACTTTAGTTGGTTTGTGTAAGGCATATGCTGGAGCCCCTTGATCTTCTTTGTTAGAAACCTTTGAGGTCTCTCCAATTGTATGGTACATGCTGAATGTGGGGTTATACTCAGTTATGGACAAGATTAGTGCTGAGGGGTTATAACCTCTTTTGCTCTTAAGCTGATGCCTTTACTAATCAAGTGTGCTATGTAGAAAACTTTCCTTACTACAGTAGACACATGGTGGTTGAAGTTAAGGTTGCAGTCAACTTGTGATCCCAGGTCCCTTACTACTTCATGTGTACTTATTTATTTATTCATTCATTTATTTATTTATTTATTGACATTTGTTAACCAGGTTAGTCCACCTAAGCCAAAGGCCCATTTTCAGTGGAGACCAGAGGAGAAAAGAGCAAGAAATAATACAAGTAATAAAGACATTTACAAAACATTAAAGTAGGGTCACAGAAATATAGTACAAGTCAAACATTTGTGCACAACAGTACAATGCATAGTCAAAACAACAGTTAACAAGTACAATTTCCAAAATTTGAGAACAACAGGATATAGCATAGGCCAAATAACAATTAAAAGGTTTAGAGAATCTTGCACAAAGGAGTACAGTATGAATACAGTTTGCTAGGAGTACAGTATGAATACAGTTTGCTAGAGCAAGTAAAAGGAGGAAGAAGAGTTGATAGGGAAAAGCAGATCAGATGAAAAGAGAGGAGACTGGTTCAAGTCGAGGTCTGACAAAGGCATGACCAAGTCTTCAGGAGAAAAAGTCTGAGTTATTTCTTAAACAGGTTTTTATGCTGAATGCTTTTTATGTTGAGAGGGAGTTAGTTCCAAGCATGGGCTACAGATTGCTTTTAAAGGGTCTTACCAATGTTTTTGTTGGGTTTGTTTAACTAAAGGAGGTGTTTACTGGCAGTATGGAGGTGATGAGGGGGGTTATAGAAGGCGACTAAATTGGAGATGGAGGGACAGGATGAGGGTTCATACAGGCTAGAGTGTACAATATGTAGCTTTGATATAAGTAGCTGTTTGGAGAATTCTGGCCATTGGCGTGACTTAAGAGCAAGACAGTGGTGAGATTTGTAAGGAAGGTTGGTGGCAAATCTGGCAATTTTGTTATAAGTTTGCTCTAGTTTAGTGATAAGAGATGTTTGAACATGAGTAAAGACAGGGGTAGTATATAGAAGGCAGGGTAGGAGTAGGGCCTGAGCAAGGGAGGGTTTGGAGGAGGGTGGAATAACATTTTGATTACAAAAGAGAACTCCAAGTTTCTGGTGGGTCTTTTTATACTTTGTTGAATATGAATATCAATTTTTAATTCATCGTCAATGATAACTCCAAGTAGTTTAGTATGGGGTTCCGGTTTAATAATGGTGTTGTTGAGAGAGGATATAGAGAAACAGGCTTTGTGCTGAGCAAATGTTTTAGGGAGGAAGAGGAGGAGTTTGTTTTTTGGATTTAATATGAGTTGATTATCAGAGAGCCAGGTTTCGACAAAAGAAAAGGAGTGGTGAATGAGAACTAGTAGATCAGGGATGTTGTGGGGAGAGGTAATGAGGGTAGAGTCATCAGCATACTGTAGAAGTGTAGAGAGGTTAGTAGCAGAGTGAAGTTTATTAGTGAATATATTAAACAGGAGGGGGCCCAGAACTGACCCTTGGGGAACTCCAGTATTAACATGGAGGAATGGAGTGAGGACATTTTCCTAGTGGATATATTGCTGCCTGCCAGAAAGACAGCTTGAGAACCAGTTGATGGAGGAGGTAGAGAGGTGCGAGTTTGAGAGTTTAGTTAGAAGTTTAGAATGAGAGACAGTATCAAAGGCCTTTGAAAGATTGAGGAAAAGGCTGGAGACAAGGAGGTTATTGTCACGGGCTTCAGCTATTATTTGGGTAAATGACAGTAATGCAGTAGAAGTGCTATGGTGGGGCCTAAAGCCATGTTGGGTAGGAGTGAGGAGATTGTTATCAAGAAGGTGTTTGAGTAGCTGAACATGGATGCACTTTTCCAAGATTTTGGATAGGGGGTACAGAATAGCAATTGGTTTAAAGTTAGGGATCTGTAGAGTTGCTGCCTTTGTGAAGAGGAATAGTATAGAAGGAATTCCAAATATCAGGGACCAGGGCTACTGAGAAGGAATGGTTAATAAGGATAGAGACAGGGTACAATGGAATGTGCAGATATTTTTAGAAAATGAGGGGGTAGTCAGTCTGCTGAGGGTGAGCAGGGTTTACATTTGTTAAGGAGAGATTTAATTGTAATAATTAGGATTAGTTGAAAAGAAAAAGCATTGGGAAGAGTTTTGTTATGGGGTAGTGGAGGTGTTGAGTGAGATGTATTGTTTTGTGCATTAAGTGTGAGGTTTTGAATAGTTTCTATGAAATATTTGTTAAGGAGGGAGGCAGTTTCAGCAACAGTGTTGTTTGGAAAGGGGTTGGGAGTAGTGAGGTTACCTGAATGGAGTAGGTTGTTGATGGTGGTCCAGACTTTTTGTGGATTTTTGTGTGGGCTACGTTGGTTGGAGGGGAAAAAGCTCTCTTGTCTTTGTTGACATTTTTTTAGCCAGGTTTCCGAGCTCTCTGTATGTCTGCAGTAAGAGAGAGCAACTGCCTCATGCACACAGACATCCCCCTCCTCCTACCACCCAACACTACAACATGCGAGAGATGCACTTACATAGCCAAACTGGAAGCAAAACTCTCTCCACCCAAGATTGTGCTAGACAGTCAAGAGTAAAGGTTAACACCCACAATACACCTCAAGCAACACATAGCCCTTAAACCCACACCACCAACACCCACACATAGCAACATTAAACCCACATATGTAGAGGCCCTTAACAGTAACCTGCCACAACAACAAGGATGTCTGAAGCTGAAAAGCAAACAAACACCAATCACAACCAGTGTCACATAGCTCACAACACCAGTATGTCACCCAACAGCAGCCCCTAAGGCAAGACAACGTATCCAACACTTTAGTCATAGGTGACTCTATAGTCAGGCACACTGATGCCCCACTCACCAGGCTGAACAAGGAGAAAATTACAGTCAGCCACCTGTCGGGTGCCAGGATCTGTCAAATAACGCATGCACTCAAGTCACTCCACAACAAGTACAAATATGACTCTGTCATTGTCCATGCTAGAGTGAATGACTTGAGGCGTACCTCCCTGGACTACATGAAAAGAGACATGGAAGAACTCTCAGATAATGTGGCCCAGGCAGGTATGACCCTAGCCCTTAGTAGCATCCTGCCTTCACCCAGAATGATACCACAGTATAAGGACAAAATGATTGACTTCAACAATTGGCTAAACTTCTGGTATCATTCAAAGGGGATCCAGTATCTGTCTGGCTGGGACGACATAATCGACAGACCACAATGCTTTTCCAGAGATGGTCTGCACCTGTCACCCCTGGGATTCAGGTTACTGGCTAAGGCTCTTGCCACCCCTATAGTGCCTTTTTTAGGCTAAGTTCAAAGGACAAAACCACCACTGTAATAGGTACAAGCATGCAAAATCTGAAAGTAATGCTACACTATGCTAGAAGTCTAAACCTCAAAATGCACTCCCTCGAGGAACTCCTAAAAATGGAGAACATTGATATCTGTGTAGTAACTTAGACCTGGTTCAAGGTTCCAAAGAGCACCCCTGCAATACCAGGCTACAACTCTTACCACACTTTTCAGCCACCAAACCAGGACAGAAATACTAAAGGTGGAAGAGCGTCCATATTCACCAAGGATATTCACAACACCAGGCTAGTTGCCCAACACAATGCATCTGAAATTCTCCAGGTGCAGCTAACACTAGGTAAGACTGCAATCCAAATTGTAGCTTGCTACAGATCCCCCACCATGCCTCAAGATTTTCACTACACCTTTCTAAAAATACTGGAAAATATTAAGATACAACCAAACACCCTAATACTGGGTGATTTCAACTACCCGGCCATTTACTGGGAAAACTACTCGTGTACCAACACCTTTGCCCAATGGTTCTTGGAATTTATAAATTCCAATGCCCTGGATCAACTAATCCTTAATCCCACCAGGGGCTCCAATATCCTAGACCTGGTCATTACCAACATGTGAAATCGATGCTTCACACCTATGGTCATCCCCTCATTGGTCAGGTCTGACCATAAGCTAATCACTCTTGACTGCCATTTCCCTCCCCCACCCCCCAGTAAGGAAACCTCTGTAAAAACCTTCTCCAAAGCCAACTTCATGCTACTTAAGTCAGAAGTGGCAAACTTCATGACACCCATGCAGACGGGAACTGAAAGTTTGATTGCTGAATCCTACACTAAGGCAATGTACAAGCACATCCACTTGTGCATGAATTGTGCCATCCCTAATAGAACCAAGACACTCTCTTACAAAAAAAAGGAAGCCAATCTGGTGGTCCCTTGCCATAAACAAACTTTACAACAAAAGGAAGAAACTGTTGTAGAAAAGAGGAAAATCCCAGGATGCAAAAACTCCCTTAACAGCCTCAGTAAGAAGCTGAAATCCCTCATAAAATCCTCCAAAGCTAGTTACGAAAATAAAATTGCCAAAGATTCCAAAGACAACCACAAGGCATTCTATAGCTATGTCAAGAATCTATATGGCAATGCTCAGATGTGCTCTGAGCTACAACAGAATGGCATTAAATATACTGATCCCAAGGATATTGCCAATATCCTGGCAGATTGATTCAGTGCAAACTTCACCCCCATCTCACACCCTAAAGGGCCCATCTTAATGCAGAAAGATTGCCAAATTTCAGTAATAACGGCCACACAGGTAAAAAATGCACTCTCCAAAGCTAAGAATACAGCATCCATGGGACCAGATGACATCCCAGGCTGTGTACTACATGAACTACAAAATGAACTGGCACCTCACCTAAGTGTCATGTTTAATCATAGCCTCATCTCAGGCTTCATGCCCACTGAGTGGTGCACAGCTACAGTTATCCCACTCCACAAAGGGAGATCCACCTTGGATCCTGGGAACTACCACCCCATCAGTCTGATGAGCCTGATCTGCAAGGCCATGGAACGTATTATCATGGAACTTATAAACAAAGACATTGGCAACCTTCAAACACTGGACCCCACACAGTTTGAGTTCATGAAGGGCCGATCTTGTCTCCTGAACCTGATTGACTTCTTTGAATCAGTCTCCAGAGCCGAGGACAAGGGTTAGGTGGTCCACACAGCCTATCTGGACCTTGCCAAGGCCTTTGACACCAGCCCCCACTCTGGAATCATAGATAAATTTACTAAGCTGGGCATTAATCCCTACGTCACTCGACGGGTTGCCAATTGGCTTACTGGCAGAACCCAGACTGTAAAAGTAGCCGACTCCAAATCCAGCTCCAGGCATGTGACAAGTGAAGTACCTCAGGGTTCAGTCCTGGGACCGCTCTTGTTTGGCATCTACTTCTCTGAAGTACAGGCCAACACTAAGGGACTCTGGCTAACAAAGTTCCCAGATGACTGCAAACTGGGAGCCATTATTGAATCCCCAAATGATGTGGATATTCTACCAAAAAGGCCTTACAGAAACAGATACTTGGTGCCAGAGCCATGGGCTCAAGCTCAATGCCAAGAAATGTATAGTTATCCCCTTTGGGAAAAAACATGTACCCATGAATTACCACATAAGTGGCAGAACACCAAAAGTGTGATAAGAGACCTAGGGATACAGGTGGACAGTGGTCTCACTTTCGATAACCACATCACCATAACAGTCAGGAAATCCTTCTATGTGGCACACCTCATCACTAAGGGCTTTTCATCCAGAAAAAAGCAGGTCATTGTCCCACTGTACTCATCCCTCATTAGACCCATTATAGAATACAACGCCCCATTTGGTATGTACCTCTCAAGACATCTGCAACAACTGGAAAAGCTGCAGAAATACCTCACTAAAAGAATCATAGGCCTAAAGAAGATGCCCTATGCTGACCCTCTAAAAAAACTCCACCTATACTCTGTCGCATATCATCTACTCAGAGGTGATCTCTGCTTAACATACAAGGCCATGTCAAACCCCGAGCTGTTGGACATGCTACACTTAAAGAAATCCCAATCCCTCAGAGACACACGCTCCAGGGATCTAAACCTTGTCATCACAATGAACAAAACATGCTGGAGGGATAGGTTCCTAACCCAAAGACTCCCCAGACTCTGGAATAGACTGCCCATACATGTCAAACAGAGTGCCTCTTTGATCCTCTTCAAAAGGAACCTTGATGATTAGATGGGAGATAGGAAATTAACCCCGGTGATCACATCAGTCGCCCTGCTAGACAGGGGTCCAGGGAAGTAAATACTGTGGGAAGAAATAGCTAGGGAATTGTTATGGCTAGGCTTGTATAGGCCCTAGGGCCGATAGTCTAGTACCAACCTATGCACCTATACAGACTTGTTTTTAACCCAGGCTTTCCAGGAAGAATCTCTTTTGTGCATGATTGAGCAAGTTTGTTTTGTTAGCCAGATGGTGTAGTTGGATTTGATTCTGATTTTTCTGGACGGAGCAACAGAATCAAGTGTGTCAAGAAAAATCATATTGAAGGAATTTACTGCCTCATTGAGAGGGAGGTGATAGAGGAAGGACCAATTAATGCCGGATAGTTTGTATTTAAAAGTGTCTGGGTCAAAATGGATAAGACTTCGGCATACCCTGTAAGTAGGGTCTTTAGGTGAGTGTTGGGTGAATCTGTGCATGGAAGTTGGAGAGTGGTCACTCAATGAGTTGGGAAGTATACCGGGATGATGACAGAAGTGAGGAACTGAAATTAGGATCCAGTCAAGGATGGGTCTGGATGAGGAGTTTTTGTTTATTCTAGTAGGGATGGAGATACGTTGGTGAAAACCATGATGGTTAATACTATGGGTAGGGGATGGGGGGACAGTTTAGTCCAGTCTATATTAGTGTCTCCAAGTATGATAGTTTCATAAGGGATATGGTGAGTGATCCAGGACAGGAAGTTCTATAGGATGGGAATATTATCACCAGGGAGAATGTATATAGAGACTATGGTAAATGTTTTGAGGTGACAGTTTACAATGAGTATTTCAGCAGGTGAGAAGCAGGGGACAGGTTAAGTAGCTCAGAGTAGAGGATAGCAACCTATCCTCCCTGCTTATTGATTTTATCTGAGTGAAAGATGTTATAACCTGGAGGCAAGATTTCTGTGTTAAGGATGTGAGGTTTCAGCCACGTTTCTGATAGGACAAGAATGTGAGGAGATGTGTTAGATATCCAGGAGTGCAGGTCTATTACTTTATTTACAATACTTTGAATATTTAGAGAGAATATTTTTAGAAATTTGGAAGGGGGATTACTGGTAGGAAGGGGTAAGTGAGGGGGAGGGATATGAGTAGTGATATTATACAAGGAAGAGGTGGGAGACCCTGGGTTGGGCTGGATTGTCTCCATCCAAAAGAAGAGCATCGAAGAAAGTAAGAAGAGAGTAAGTTCAGGGTTCTAGTAAATCTAGGTTTCTGACCAGAGGAGAGAGATGAGTTAGAACAAGTAGGAACGTTGAAGAGGTCAGATGGTGAAATAAGGAAGAGAGATGGTGAGATTAATTGTAAGTAAGAGATAGTATAAGTGTTAGGAGTATAGGGGAGAGTAGGTGAGGGGGATTGATAGTTGACTGATGAATGATAAGAGGTTGTTAGAGAGAGGAGGAAGATGAGAGAGGTGGTGAAGAGACAGAATGGCCACATGACCAGAGAGTAGGTAGGGAGAGGAAGAGTGGGAGATGAGTCAAGAATGCAGTAAATAAGAGTAGTGAAAGCAGAGAAAGCAGAGAGGGTGTGACTAGAAATGAAAAGTAGGAGTTAGTGAGGAGGGGAAGGGGGAGTAGTGAGAATGTAATGGATGAGAGATAGGTGGGAGTGGTTATAGGAATGAAGCAGGTGTTAGATTAGTTAGAGAGGGTGATTAGTTGGATAGGAGGAAGGGGTGTGGTGTGTAAGAGTATATATGTGAAGAAAGTGGGGTGGGTGGGAATGGGAGTAGGGTAGGGGAGCGGATAGAGCCCGAGCAAATTTAGGGTAAATGGAGTGGGCAGAGCCAAGAGCAGAAGATTGCTATGCTTAAAAAAAAAAAAAAAAAAAAAAAAAAACTATCAGGCGGACTTGCACTTAAGTTTATCAGTGAGGAGAACAGTGTTTAGAATTGAGAGACTAGGTGAATAAAGACAGATATTGATAATGTATGATGTGAATCCTTGGTTTAGAAATGAGAGGAGACAGGCAGCAAAGTCTTAGCCTTTAGCAGACTTTCCTGGAGTTAGTTAGCTGTCAAAGTGATACAGAGACTAGGGAGAGAGATGCATACTCAGTGGGGGGGGGGTATTTAGGATATTGTTGTTGATTTGATAGTGTGAAGGGACATTGTTTGTGCTGAAGGGAATGATGATGCATTTCTTTGCATTCAATTTGAGACTGTGACTAATACACCAGTAGTTGGTCTGCATGAGACCCTCTTGGAGTATACTGGCATTATTTGGGGATTCAATGATTGCACCTAGTTTGTAGTTGTCTCAAAACTTGGTCAGCCACAACCCCTTAGTTTTGACCTAAACTTCTAATTAGTATATACCAAACAGTAGGGGTCCAGCATTGACCCCTATGGTACCCCACAGGTAACAGGTCTGCTGGTTGATATGGAGTCACCCACTTTGATAGTATGTATCCAGTTTGCGAGACAGTTGGCAACCCATCTTACAATGAAGGGGTTTACATTCAGTTGGCTAAGTTTATCAGTATTGCCTGAATGAGGAATTGTGTTGAAAGCCTTTGCCAAGTCGAGGTATGCTGTATGCATAGATTTGCCCTCATCAATGATCCTGGTCACATTTTCAAAGAATTCCACCAGATTCAACAGGCAGGATCTCTCCTTGACGAAGCCAGATTGGGTAGCATCCAGGATTTGGAGGTTGCCTATGTCTTTATTTATGAGGTCCATAATGATATGTTCCATGGCCTTACAGATGAGGCTAGTCAGACTTATGGGTTTGTAATTCCCCCTGGTCTGTTGCTAGGCCACCTATGTGGAGGGGAATAACTGTTGCTGTTCTCCATTCTGCAAGAACAAAGCCTGTGGTTAGGCTATGATTGAAAAGGCTACTTAATGGTGATGCTAGTTCATGTTTTAGCCTGTTTAGAAGACAGTCTGGGATGTCGTCTGGTCCCAAATTGTCTGCATTTTTCTGTCTTGAACATGGCTTTGAGGACCTGCTCTTTAGATATGTAGGATAGGGAGAAGTTTGGGGGAAGGTTTGTGATAAGTTAGGAGGGGATAAGGGAGTGAAAGTTTCACCACACCAATTTGCTAGCATGTTTGCTATCTCTGTGGGGTCAGTGTGTGTGATACCATTGATCACTAATTCTACACATGCTTGGGTCCTACCATTTAGGCTATGCATGTAGCTGTAAAAGCCCTTATAGTTATCCTTGGCTGTACTTGCCAAATTTCTCTCAAAGGAGCCCTTAGATGATTTGACAAGTTGCCTATTTGCCTGTTGAAGCTGAGGAGGGTGATTTTTCATTGTTGGGGCCTTTCCATTATGTTCTTGAACAGCAACTTTTTGCACATATTGTAAAGTTTGTTGAATGCTGGATATCCACCATGGCAGCTTGTTTTTACTTGGGGCTCTAGCTTTGATTGTTTCTGGTCCAGCCAAGTTTATGCAATTATGCAAGTGATTGTACAGGGCGTTAGTGTAAGCTTCAGTGTAGTTACCACTTCCAGCTTGGGATGGGGCTTGGAATGCATTTATACCTTTGTCTAGGAGAGTATAGTTTGCCTTGGTGAAGTTTTTTAGTCTGATTTTACCATTTGTGAGTTCTGGTGTTAGTGCCAGCTTGAAGGTGACTGTTTTATGGTCAGATTTAACAAATGAGTATCTGATAGTTGTGGCAGTGCATCTGTTTGACATGTTAGTGAGGACCAGATCTAGAATGTTTGTTCTTCTTGTCGGGGTATGAACAATTGTTTCAGGGCATTTGAATTAACAAAGTCAAGGAACTTTTGCACTAGTGAGTTGGTACTAGCATAGGTTTCCCAGTTTATGGTTGGATAATTGAAATCCCCGATAGCCAGAGTGTTCAGTAAAGGATTCATGGGTGTTGTGACCCATGGAGGTGGATCTATAACTGGCTATGACTTGAATGGGGGTCTTACCCACCATAACCTGGACTTGGAGTAACTCCATGGAGTTGTCCAGTCTAACTAGATGGAGGTGATTTTAGCTCTAATATAGATAGAAACACCACCTCCTTTGGTGTTCACACATTCATTTTGTGGTCTAAAGGTGTGGATGGCATTGTAGCCTTGCAAGGCTGGGATACGTTCTGAGGCTTTGAACCAGGTTTCTCTGACTGCACAGACATCTACATCTTCTAGTGATAGAAGTGCTTCCAGGGAGTGCATATTTGCATATACATTACTCCTCACATTTACCTGCAGTTATGCAATATTTCTATACTATGTATTTTAACCTATTTTTGAAAAGATTTATAAAATGTATATATAAATACTATTGAATTCTGGCCTTCTTGTGGTCACATGGTCTACCTACTCATCCAGCTGATCAGGGCTACGCTTTTGTAGGTCACTGTACCTGTGATAGCACTACAGCCCATAGTGGGTGATTCCTGTAAGGGATGTCAGGTTTTCACCCATCTCTTGCCTGATGTCATTTTGTCCTACTCTGTGATACATGCAGATGACTGTATTGTACACAATTGTTAAAAATTTAATTATTCCTTACATGATACCTTACAACTTCACTGAACAGGTGCCAGTGAGCACTAATGCATGAGATTTATAAACCATAATATAAGTACCTGTTCTGAAATAAAAAAAAAAAGTATTTAAAAATAAGATGGAATGTCTGATGAGCCGTGAAAGTAGACCATGCACCACACAGAATGGCCCACACATAGCACTGCATGTATCAATTACGCTAACCTGAACATCGTGGCCCATGGTTCTGGACTAGATGCTACCTCTTTACCTGCGCAGCCATATGCCATGCAGAAGCCTGCCTCATGGTGTCCTTTACTACTACTGCTGCCGGCTGGTCATCATTAGTTATAGTAGGACTGGAACCGGTGAATGATTATGTTACGCAAAATGCAACATGCAATAAACATCCTGTATACAATAGCGAAGTCAAACTGAAGTCCATCCCTAGACTCATCCAGGCATTTAAATCTGCTTTTCAACATGCTAAGGAATCTCTTAATGTGAAAAAGCTGTATTAAAATTATCTTCCACAGCTCCACTTGGATTTTCCACCGGTGTTATGAGCCACAGCTCCAGTGGATATCCAACATCAACTGAAAAAAAGAAAAAAAAACAGAGAAAGGGGTGATAAAAAAAAAAAAAAAAAAAAAGGTTGTTTAGTATTAATTAATACATTTTCCCATAAATAACTACTTTAATGATAAAAAAATGTTTTCCACTTAGCAACAAAGTGACCACTGGGCATCCTACCATGTAGAAAGATGAGTTATAATGAGCTAGTGTGCCAGGTATGGGAATCAAT
>NC_056727.1:683707099-683797099 GCF_019279795.1 Protopterus annectens | reverse complement strand
GTAACCATTTCCAATTCAGTGACAGCTCCACCATGGTGCTTTTGCACTAAAATGTGTAACCTCATGGCAGGCTATCCCAGTGGCAGTGCTAAATGCTAATGAGGCATTCTGAGGGAGAGGCCAATGTTAATTAGCCATGTGCAATCCCTTGATTTCCAATTTTCCCTTGAAATGTCTGTGTAAGGAGTTTAGAGAACAGGTAGTGTTAGGATGTATGTGCATGTGTGCATGTTTAAGACTGCATGTGTGTGTGTCTACCTGGGAAGTCACAGTAGGGGAGTTAGTTAAAAGCTAAGGTAGGTCTGTGTGTGTGTGTGTGTGTGTGTGTGTGTGTGTGTGTGTGTGTGTGTGTGTGTGTGTGTGTGTGTGTGTGTGTGTGTGCATGCGTGCATGTGTGCGTGAGTGTGTGTGCATGCATGTTGAGCTGTCTGCATCTTCAGGTGCCTTACTATTACCTCCGTAACACAGCCATAACATTGGGTTATCAAAGAGGTATTCCTCTCTGGTGAGAATAACCCAATAAGCCCACCCCCAGAGTGTAGTGGAGTGCTGCAGCCCACTGTGGGGGTAAGAAGGAGAAGATCACATTGTGCCTATGAGGGTAAGGGGCTGCTTGCTACTTTGCACCTTTTACAGTGGGTACACAAGAGGAATATGTAGGGCAGTAGGAGCTTTCAGAAGAAAGGTAAAATACCAAACTGGAACGTGTGGACATGATGTAAAATTAACAAACATATGCTGTCCCTCACTGTTATTGCTTGAGTACTTCCATGACTGTTTTTTCACATTTCTCTAGTGTTTTAGGCAACATTTTACATTCTAATTCAATTGAATCCTACAAGGAAAGTTTAAATTACTTATTAGCTTTTAATGACAAAAATATGCCTTTTTGGTAAAAATAAAACTGTTCTTCATAGATGTATGCTTGTGTCTGTGTGTGTGTGTGTGTGTGTGTGTGTGTGTGTGTGTGTGTGTGTGTGTGTGTGTTTAAATGTGTGCATATGCATGGGACAGTGAATAAAGCCAATGCAATGTATGGGCCACCAGTGTTAACTGGCAAGGAAAGTGCTAATTTGTACTTCATTAGTTAAGACTGATACAGAGACATGCAAATTAGCTGATAATGAGTTGCATCTTCATTGCAACTAATCTGTCATAAACTCAGAGAAGAAGGAGATGGTGAGGACAATGCAATCCTCACCTCATAACTGTGTATGTAAGTAATGTTTTAGTGTGTGTTTGTGATTTTATATTAGATCTTCAAACGTTTGCAATAGGGTGTTCACTTATAACAAAAACAAAAAAACATAACTCTACACCTTACTTTAAAAAATAACTTCCTGTAACACTTCCACTACATACAACATTCTCAGCCACACAAACAGCACAAATACACACTACTGACACCACATCTATCTCCTTACCTAACCCTGATCCTAACTCTCACTCTCACATGAGTATACAAAACCTGCCCTCTCACCCATCCCTGACCATAACCCTAACTCTTAAACACATGCACAAACACTCTCACCCCTTCAAACTCCACTCATTCATTTCTCTCAACAAAACATATTAAAGATATTTTGACCATTTGGCTATCTGTGCGTTTAACATTACACACAACCAGAAGCATTTGTCAACCAAACTTACACTAGAGAAAATGCAGGCAAACCATTTAGATAGAGATAGAAATAGAGATATAGATATCTATAAATATACACATATATGTTCCAACTCTAAGAATGCACAAACTCAGGGAAGAAGAAATAGGTGAAAACAATGCAATCATTTCAGCATGACAAGAAAAAGCCAGTACAGGTGATTGAAAATTAGCTTTTCGAATGTACTGGCTTTTTTCTGTGTGGGACTGCAGTAAAGTGAGGATCAGAGAATTTTCCCTTTCCTCACTGCAGTGAAATATTGGAGTTGGTATATGTAATTAACAGCGGACATGAGGGACCAGACACCACTGTGTTTGGTGCAAGGTGCTAGCCCCCTCCCATAAATTTTTTTTTTTTTAATAGGCAGCTTTTTGACCAGTTATATTTGATTAGTTGCAGTTTAATGTTTAGTCTTTTTGATATATGGATATCCATGAACTCTCACATTATTAAACTTCATTTTATTAAGCAGAAAAGCTCAAACCACATGATAGTGATGTGTGACATCAAAGCCAACACCTCTTTTTCTAGGAGAGCAAGCCACATTGCATCTCCCACACAGATTGCTAATCATGTACACCAACTCTGAAATCCCATCACATTTGGAAAAGACTAAAACCCCAATCCCTGGGCTGTGATACAGGTCAATGCGTAAAATACTGACCTCAATAAAGATTTCAATGTTTTGTACATATAGGTATTCACTGCCCTATGCTTTCACACACAGCCTGAATTCACATGCCCTCAAAACTAACTATTTTCTGTGTACAGATGTTAAATTGTGATGAAAATGAAATAAATTGTAACAGTAAAGTATTTCAAGTCATTGCAATATAGACTTCCCCCTCACCAAACCACAGTGACAATTAATTTGCTGTTAGCAACTAATTATCCTTTGCTTTCATCAAAAGTCTATTCTCCATACAGACACTACTTCTGGTCATCATCTGCAATGTGTGATCTCCAAAAGCAGAATAAATATTGACCACTTCTTCTTGCTCCTACATTTAGCAGGTACCCATCATGATCACTGTAATAAATAAAAAAAATAAAAAAGGACTGATCTGGGCTCTGGGTAGAGTGCACTGTTTGCATGCTTATATATATGATAGCAGATATTTCCAGTTGCCTGCTGATATAGCAAGAAAAGCACATATCTTCAAAATAAACCATCAGTGAAGATCAACCTGCCTGCTGCTCTTGGCAAGCTCAAGTCAGAAGACTAGAAATGGCATAGAAAATCCCAAGATCAGTTGTTATGAGTCACTGACCTCAGTTGCTTAGGGTACATAGGAACAGGATATAAGTTGGCTACCTATGTTATGTTTTTATATCAGAGATTGGAGGATGAAAATCATGCTAATGAAGAGCATAACCTTTTAATTGTAGGTTCTGTTTCCATTCATTATTATGGAAAGCTGCAGGGTATTTATTTAGCTAGAGTAATTACGGTATTAGATAATCACATCACTACAGACCTAGAAAAACTATTTTTTTTAAGTTGGTTTCATGTTGATTTAAAAAAGTCTCAGTGTTACCTACTGCAGGTAGGGAGCAATGTTTGGGTCTAGTCTTTTTTCATATGAGGTGAGACGTTTTATGCATTTGAAAATGTATTCATTTATAACCGCATCTTGTAGTTGGTAGTATTAGGACCTAAGATGGGTGTTGACTTTAAGAAGGAATAAAGTTGGGAGATCAGGTACTGTAAAATTATATTGCAGTGATTATAGGAATGCTTTGGTCAATAGCAATGTAGCAGGATTTTTCAATGGTTAGCTAAAAGACAGGGTATCTCAGACTTCTTTTGACAACTTTGTTAGTCATGCTTAAATCACAGGTACCTTATTCTTTGAGTCTGTGCAGTACACTAATGTATGGATATTTTCACCTGTTTTTAAGTATGTTATCTTGCACTGGTTGTACACATTTGGGTGAGGAGATGAGGAGGAATGTTTTACTTGCAGCTATATATTTATTTATTGCAGTATTGTATATGAATGTCAAAACTTAAAAACACCAAAAATCCCATGGATATATGGAACACAAATATAAACCAAAACATCCAAAGGCAACCACATAGTGAAGAAATATCTGTTTATTTTCTGTTTAGTTAGCGCTTTTGACCAAAGTCTTCATTAGAATAAAAGACATCATTTCCATCCACACTTAAATACCCATATCAATTGACAATATCCAATAAAAACCTTCATAAAAATCCAGGGAACATCTCAAAATTCACACATCACCCTGCACAAATAACATTTATAAAAGCATTTATTAAAAATGTAATACATATGGTTTCATTTAAACCAGGCTTTATATCAGCCTGTAGTCTTAATTGCCATAAGGTCTGTCTCCTTTTTAACACAGATTTCTTGTAATTATCCCCACACAAATTTTTAGACACTGTTTCTAATACAGAAAACAGAATTTTTTTATAAGCGTCACATGTTAAAGTATGCTTATAAAATGCATTATTGCCATCTTTACTTCTTATAGCATATAACCATTTTTTAATTCTAGTTATTAATTTTCTCATGGTCATGCCTACATAAAATGAAGAACATCCTGATCATATGGCAGTGTAAACAACCCCTAAAGAGTCACAGTTATCATGCACTTTCACTTCCAATACACGTTCTGGACTGTGTAAAAATATACTAGGACACACAAAAATGTAGGTACACACATCAAAAAATCCACATGGTAACATCCCATTATTTTTGTTACTTTCCACATTGCATATCTGAGTGTTATCTGTCTCAAATATTGTTTAAGAGATTTGGCCTTTTTTACTATAAACTGTGGTTCTTCCCCCACTATATTTGCAAAATCTGTATTACCTTGGGAAACCTTCCAATTATGACGAACAATACTTTTTATTTTCACAACATCTACCATCATTCTTAAACACAAACTGTTAAATCTATTTTCACAATGAAATTCATGCTTGTTACTATGCTGAACAGGCATACCTGCTATTAAAATAGGGGGAAACTTGTTTTCTCTTTTACTAAATATTTCCTTGGCTGTAGATGTTAACAGCTGGGGATCATATCCTCTCTCAATACACATACGTATAACATCTTGAACAGCAGACAAAAAATCAATATCCTTAGTAGTTAACCTTGAGGCCGTGATCATCTGCCCTCTAGGAATGTTCTTTTTCATGTATTCAGAATGAACACTTGCATAATGTAGGCAATTGTTAGCAAAACATTCCTTTCTATATATGCATCTGTGAAATTGTGAGTTTTCACAGTCTCATGTGCGTTTAATGTCCAAATGCCTGACACTTAAACATACATCCCCTTTGGGGAAGGATAAAAATTATTCAGTACTACAGTTAATTTCTGAAAGCATATTTTCAACCTAAGCAATCCCACAATTTACTGAAAATAACAAGTCATCCAAAAATCTTTTATATAAGACTACTTTTCCAAACCTAGAAATTTGTTTTAGTACTTGGGTCTCCCACCACCTCATGATTATGTTCACAAAAGAAGGGGCCACAGTGGCCCCCATTGCCACACCATTTTTCTGCTGACAAGTTTCCTGAAAAAAAGAAAAAAAATATTCTCTAACATTACTTCCATCAATTTGCAGATGGTATTTATGCTGTGGCTGTTCAAGATATAGGTGCATTAAACAAAACTAACTGAAAGTTATATTAAATCAGTTTGCAAAAATAATTTAGATCTTTCCAAAATAATCTAAGAAGATTACATTCATAAAACATATATTGCCAGTTAGCATTCAGTTTTAATTTACATCTCCAACTTCCTCTTTCTTGATCAAACATTAATTCCATTTTATCAGGTATGGCATAGATTCTGTGAATAAATTTCCAAAAGAACGATTTCCATTATAATGAAAGAGAAGTTTGCTTTGAGTAAATCAAAATTAGATTTCATTCTTTTCCTGAGGAGGTTGATTATTAATAGTTTTGTTATAATCCCAGTAACTTTCATTATAATATATTTTGTGCTTTTGATTACTTTATACATTTTAGATAAATAAACTTTTCATTGAACTGTTTGATTACCTATAGCAATAAAAAATTCTATGAGTTTAGGAATATTCTGTCTAGTTGATGGATACATTGACTCTATTCCATTAATAATATGTTGTCTTAGTTCTTGTATTAGCAACCACAACTTGTTTTCTATATTATAATTATTCATGAGTTTATTAATCTGAAGAACTTTTCCAGAATCTAACACTTGATGCCAATATATTGTTTTTTTCTCTTTAAATACAGTCATTTTACTAATGTCAAATGTGCTGAGAGAAATAACAAGAATGATCAAGCCTTAATATCTGGATTTCTATTCAAATAGGTTTTGAAAGTATTTAATGTGTTAGTAATACTTTTGAATATAAATGATTAATTTTATTATCTAGATTACAATTTCTTACCATCAAGTAAAGATTATTAGGTAGAATTTTTGTATATTGTGAGAACAAGGAGTACATTGATTATAACCAAATATGTTCTTGAATTTGATTCTGTCTAGCTGAATATGACAAGTGTAACTACAATGTCAGTGTCTTAATGATAGAGGATAAAGCATACATTTCAATATCAGGGAGGTTAATTCCCCCTGCCTCCCAATCTTTTAAATGATGATTTAATGCAATACTAGAATTATTAGGGTATCACAAGAAACTTAACATTGATCTATTAAAAGTGTTCTGTATATTGTTTGTAAGGAAGAATAGAAATTGCTGTTATAAAATATAACATTTTTGGAAAAAAATAATCATTTTAAGTAGACTAAGTATGTCCTACATTAAAAAAATGTATTCCACTTCTCCATCAGATGTTTAATTGTGTTTATGATCATATTAAAGTTAATTGTTATTGTTTCATTCATATCCTTTGTTAAAGTGACCCCCTTAGGTATTTAATTTCATTGTTGAGAACTGTATATTTAGCAAGATTTTATTTATATTATTTTTATTACAATTTATAGGCAATATCTTGGTTTTATTGTCATTAAATTTAAGTCCAGACATTTTTTGAAAAAGATCTATTGAATCAAATAAAGCTTGCAAAGACTTACTATGATCATTCAAGGTTAGTAAAATGTCATCAGCAAACATGTGAAATTTGAAAACTAAAGGTATAAAACATCTACCTTTGATATCTGTATTCATCCTAATACAATAAGCAAACAGTTCAATGATCAGAGCAAACAATAGTTGGGATAAAGGGCACTCCTGTTTTATACTCTTCATGATTACAATAGATCTGGATAAGCATAAGCCAGTCTTTACATAAGCTAAAAATTTAATATATAATGATTTTATCAATTGAATAAAATCTTGAGAGAATCCATATTCATCTAAAGCAAGAAATAAATAATCCAAATGAACTGAATCAAAGGCGCTATTAATGTCTAAGTTCACTAAAGTCATACTATTTTTTGTGAGATTGATATAGTCTATTAATGTAAGAACTCTAGAGTGATATAGTCTATTAATGTAGGAATTCTTTTAATGTTGTCAAAACTGTTCCTATCTTTTATAAATCCAGTTTGATCTTCATTTATCAGTAAAGGGAGTAAATGTTTTAATTTTATTAGCATGTGACACCATAAATATTTATAATCAATGTTTACTAATGATATTGGTGTGTATGATGAACAATCTTTCGGATCGTTATCTGACTTTAAAATTGGGGGAAATTAATGTATATTTACAGGAAGAAAGAAAGTTATTATTTTCCTTAACTAAAGTATATACTCTTAACAATAAGCCTAAAAGCCTCTGTAGTTAATAGTTTGTACATTTCAGGTATAATATTAATTCCTGGAGCCTTATTTATTTTTAACTTATTAATATGCAATTTAATCGGTCTATGTGAATTAACTCGGTCATTGTAATAGTTTTATCAATTAGCTTTATTTGATCTTCAGTCAATTTTTTCTAAATATATTTCTTAAATAAGGATTTTATTAGCTTTTGAGGTTAAATGCCAGTGTTATGTCAGTTAATTAATTTAAAGTATGTTTTAAAAGCCTCTAAAATACTTTCTAGACCTGAAGCTCTTTTTTAGTACTTGGAATATAAATTTCTTTTATCTGATTGATTTTAATAATCTTCTTTGTTCTGTTTGCTATTCTTTGATTTTTAGGATTCATAAAATAAGAATTAAATTTGATCTTGTCTAAGGTAATTGTAGTTTTACAATGTAATAGTTGTGAATATTTTTGTTCAACTCCTCAAATTCTCCTTATAAATTAATGTTTCCATTTTGTATATCTAACTTTAGTTTATGTGTTTTTGTGTGCAAATTTAATAAATCTTTACTCTGCTGTTTTTTCTTATGAATAAACCAAGATAAATAAGTATGATTTCAAAGAATCCCATACATATATAACTGACATGTCATCTGCAAGATTTATATTCAGAAAGGTTTATATCTCATTAGTTTAAAATTCATTAAAATCTTTTAAGTTAGTTATGTATAACGGAATTCTGGAAATACTTATATTTTTTTTAGTATTCATTTCCAAATCAAATATAATCGGATTATGATCAGACAAAGGGCATGCAATTGTTTTAACTTTATACAGTTTTGAGATTAAATCTCTTGAAATGCATACTCCATCAGTTTTTAACTGAGTGCCATGACAATGTGAATAATGAGTGAAAATAAAGAATTTGGCTCAGAATATACATTTATATCTTTAATACTGAACATGTCAATAAAATCAATTAAAGTGTTTGATGTGGCTAGTTTCCTATGTGCATTTTTTAGGTTAGTATCACTATCATTTAATATACTATTTAAAATCACCTGCCAATATTATGCTCCCTTTTGAGTGTAATACAATGCCTTCAAACTGATGCTTAACCTTTTTAACTTCTAAGCCAGGAATCCAATATAAATTAATTAATGTGTAAATCTTTCTATTTAATATGAGTTTATGATTTTGGGCATTAATACAGAATTTTTCCACAAAATAACCACACCTCTTTTTTGTTTACAATGAGAACTTACTAGAACTGAATAGTTATTAGAGTTAAGTCTATCAATATCCTTTGTTATTAAGTGTGTTTCTTATAAGAATCAATTTGGGCATTAAATATTTTTAGATATTTCAGTAGACTTTCACTTTGCTACTATTATTTAACCCATTAACATTAATAGAGACACACTTCTTGAATAAATTATTGTTGGTAGTATGATTAGCCATATGAATATGTTATTTCTTCTATAAGTATGAGGAAAACATACAGTTCTAATAAGAATGGTATATACACAAACATACACGCGCGCGCACACACACACACACACACACATACACACATATATATATATATATATATATATATATATATATATATATATATATATATATATATATATATATATATATATATATATGGATCTAGGTTGATTCACTGAAAGCTCACTTCACTGAACTTATTTTGCTGAATGTCATTTCAATGAAAGTAAGTAGTGTAGGCCAAATAAAACATATATGCTCTTCTCCCCACTGTAGTGTGATCCTGGAGTTAGTATATATAGTTACAGGGGGGTGACGCCCCCCACGTACTTTGCTATTATATTTAAGAATCTCATTTAACTGAAAGTTAACTATATATAACCAAAAGTCCCCACATACCCTCAATGTTGGAGGCTGTGCCACCCACACCACCCAACTATATATACTAACTCCAGGGTTGCACTACAGTGGGGAGAAGGGCATATACATTGTATTTGTCCAACAGTACTTAATTTCAGTGAAATGAGATTCAAGGAAATGAGTTTCAGTGAAATGAACTTTCAGTGAATCAAATTAGATCCATATATATATATATATATATATATATATATATATATATATATATATATATACATATTATATATATATATATATATATATATATATATATATATATATATATATATATATATATATATTTGTTTAACTAAGTATCTAACATTTGTAGATACCCTGTGATAAACAACTATGAATGACAACATTAAAAATTGAACTAAGAAACAAACTGCACAATCCCTGAGATATAAAACCCCACACCTGAATAGCATTGTCATTCGTGTACCCACTTATGTCAGTACCAAGATGTACTCTTCACTCTAACTATTTTAAGATTTATTTTTAAATAGAAAGTAGCTGAGTAAATTAGGTTAACATATGAATTTTATATTCATCATACTAATGCATTTCTTAAATCTTGCTAAACAAAATCGAGTATAATAAAACTTGTGTATAATTGTATTCTAAATTCACCTGGTTTCAATAATTTTTAAAGAGTATTTAATCTTTTAATTGTAAAAATATAAAGAATATAGGACTCCGAATATAACAGGCAAATAACTATGCAAATATATATATAATTATGTTTTGAGAATTTAAGTGTTTAAGAATAAATAAACTTATAAATACATAGAAAAATGTATAATTAATAACATAAATTATTGTAAATGTATGGGATACCAATAAAAAGTTTAAAGCAGCTACAGTTAATAAAAAAAAAATAGCTTCAAGAACACCAAAAATAATGGTATGTCTTCACTTAGATAATGACAATAATTAAGTAAAAATAAATCTGAAACCTGTAATTTAATCATCACTCCAAGGTACATTTAAAAGAACAATTAGTGCAAATATTAAAATCATTGGCAGCATAACAGTTCACTTCATTAATAGTTGTCAGTTTTCATGTCATAAGAGTATAATTGCCAGTCTACTAGAACAAGAAATCCAGCCAGAGTCACATATAATAATGGGATAGGGGGACAAAAAACATGGACAACCCTATAATAATGCTCATACAGTCTAAAACATTTATAAAATAACAAACATTTCATCAAGGTGAATTCAATGAAAAACATTGTTATGACCGTGCCCTGGCCCAGCAATCAAGGAGCCTCAATCCTCACCACTAACACCAGGAAGGTCATCTCTAAGAAGAGAGGAAAAGATAACTAATACACACAGTAAAGTACAATTTCCCTTAAGTGCTCACAGAGATCACAGTCAGTCTGGGACTGGTTGCTCATTTGCTCACCAGGTCCCCAATAAGACTCCCCACTGGCACAGCTATAGGGTCCAGGTCTCAGCCTAGCTGGGCAAGCTAAAACCTCCAGTACCCTCTCTGTCCAACTAGTGCTTCGTGTCTCTGCCCAAGTAGCTGACACAACACACATACACTTTGAGATAAGTATTTATGCAACTTCACAGACACACCCAGGAAAGGCTGACACAGATTCTCCAGCTATGCCCTTTACCCAGCCCATACGGTAGTAATCCCTGCCACCACCCAGCTAATAATATCATCTACTAAAAGGTCCTTAAAAGGGTGTGCAATTATTACTGTGCAATATTATTATCCAATGATAATGTGACTATTCAGTTTAGGCTTATTGGAAGGGCTTAGACAATAAACTCTATAAATATATATTGTACTCTAAAGCATAATTTACCTCTATATAAACCAGCCACAGGTAGAAGGTTTTAAAAATATTTATTAATAAATAATTAAAACACAAGACAAAACTACTACACCACAGAGATATCTAAGAGTTCAGAGATCACACAGAAACTTAAAATAATAGAGTAAGACAAGTCTGATTTCAAAGAAAAATACCTAATTAATCTGTACTAGCTTTACCTATTCCTACAAGAAATCACAGTGCCAAATAAGTACTACACCAGTCAAACCCAACAATTGCCAGTCAATAAATGCGATATAACTGGTGAAAAATGAGTGTCCGGTTCCAAGGAAAAAGACAGAAAATACCAAAACTATCGTTTATTAGTACATCAGGTATACATTAGGTATACTAAAGTCCCCAAGGGTAAATTGAAACATATGGGACTGCACTATCTCTTGTTCCACATGTGTTTTTGCTGTTGTTCCATATCCCTCTGCAATTTCTTACATTTTCTGTCACAAATCTTAATACTCCTTTTCTCTACATCATCGAATTGCTTAGAATACAAAGTTTCTCACTGTGAAAACAACAAATCACTAACAATTTTTTCATTCAATTCATCGACTTCCTTCATTAATCTACACATTTTACTGTCATTGCAAGTAATAATAAATTCCATAAAACGTGTCCCAAAACCATCAAACATTTTGTTACATTCATTAATTTCATTTTCAGTCATATCCACACCTATGGGTTGCTTGAAAAATCGCAAACCCATCGGTACTAGGTATGGAAATTGCAGAGGGATATGGAACAATACAGATTGGGGGTAGCCTATAAATGGAACACAAGTGAGAAGTACAAATGGAAGGATCAAGGTTTGGAAAGTAAGAATGTTAGCTACCAAAAGCAGAATGAAGGTGGGAACAATCAAAAACAACATTTTTTAGGGAAGCAACAGGGATGGCAGAAGGACTACAAGGGGAATTATCGGAAACACGAATATCAATGGGAACACGACAATCTGAGAAAGAGAGGTGTATCATACCAAGGGGGGTGGATGGGAAACCAACAGCAAAAACACATGTGGAACAAGAGATAGTGCAGTCCCATAGGTTTAAATTTACCCTTGGAGACTTCAATATATTCAATTATACAACATATAAATTAGAGAAGGGACATTTTTTGTTATTTGCCAAAGGTATGAAATATGTACCCAATTGTGGATTTGACATAGTGGACAATATTGTTGAATTCATGAAATTTTTGAGGAAATTAAATCTTGAACTATTTTTTCATAGTGAAAGTAAATATGAAATTAAAAGTGACTTAAGGAAGAAAAGTCAGTTCACTCCCCCCCATGCATAACACTCTAGTGGCATATGAGAAGGTGGTAACAAACAAATTGTACAGATATTGTGAAATAACCAAAAAGAAAAAATACAAATACAATTTAAGTAGAAAAGAACAAACAGTTTTTAATGAAATATGTGCTAATCACAATATAAGGAAACCTGATGTACTAATAAACGATAGTTTTGGTATTTTCTGTCTCTTTCCTTGGAACCGGACACTCATTTTTCACCAGTTATATCGCATTTATTGACTGGCAAGAAATCACAGTGCTAAAACTTACATGTGAGCATAAGGCAAAGTGCTGAGTTAGATATCCAAGATCAAAACGCTTTCAGTCTCTTGTGAGAAATAGTATTTAAACATTACTAACAAATATGTCTCTAAGGCCCTCCCAAATTACATCATTTTTGACACTTAGTCTGGAGTTATCAGGCCACAAACTGCATTATTTAGCAATCTAACACCTGCTCAGAAACTTGCAACAATATAAGTCATTTCATATATATATATATATATATATATATATATATATATATATATATATATATATATATATATATATATATATATATATATATATATATATATATATATATATATATATATATATATATATATATATATATATATATATATATATATATATATATATATACTCTAACAGAAACCAGAGCAATAAAGCACATTCCACATCTAAATTTTGGTTATAAACTTTAGCCTTAAAACAATGGACATGAAACCTTCATCCGGACTCACTGGAGCTGAGTTATAACATGAAAGGGTCACAACATGCTTCACTGGGTCAGTAGAGTGCAATGCTTTCACATATTTTGCAGTTCCACATTTCACAGTATTCTTTTACACTGAAGAAAACATGCCTGTATTTTACATTTATTTACAAATGCCAGAATCATATATCAAATTCTATTTGACTAGGCTGGCAGCCTTCAACCATCTCTCTCCAGTCATCACATCTCTTCCCCCCGGAGAACTCAAGCAAGTTTTTCAAGTGCCCCTTGAGAAACATCGCTTGAGAGTGTCAGGTCTATCTGGATGTACCTCACCCCATTCCCTGCCTTGAAAGCCCATCTGCATTGGCATTGCTGCTCCCACTGCGGTGCTGCACTAACATATCATATGCTTGCAACCCCAGACTCCATCTTAGCAACTTGGCATTTTGCTGACTAGCTCTGTTTAACCATGTAAGGGGGTTGTGATCTGTCATCACAGTGAATTTTCTTCCATAAAGATAAGGCTGAAGTTTTTGTAGTGCCCACATTATGGCTAGACATTCCTTTTCTACAGCTGCATAGCATTCCTCCCTGTGTTGGAGCCTACGACTGAGATAAACTACTGGGTGCTCTTCTCCCTCTGATGAAATCTGGCTAAGTACAGCCCCCACCCCATAGTTTGAAGCATCCACCTGCACAACAAAGTCTTTGCTGTAGTCTGGACTGGCTAGCATAGGGGGTCCTCCCAAAGCTTCCTTAAGCTTCTGAAATGCCTGCCCACATGCTAGGGTCAACACTACCTTATCTGGCCTGTTCTTCATTGTCAGGTCTGTGAGGGAACAGCTATGGTACTATAACTGGGAACAAACTTTCTGTACTACCCTGCTGTCCCTAAGAATGCTCTCACCTGCATTTTGGTAATGGGTGCAGGCCATGCCTGGATAGCTTCCCCTTTGGCAGGTTCTGGCCTTATCTTACCACTTTATGTCCTAGGTAGGAGACCTCTGCCATACCCACCTGACATTTGCTCAGCTTAATGGTCAACCCTGCCCTCTGTAGTCTGCACAGCACCTCCCTGACATGCTGAAGGTGCTCTTGCCAGGAATGGCTGTAGATAGCAATATCATCCATGTAATCAAGGGCAAACCCTCCTGCTCCTGCTAAGATATGATCTACCAGCCTCTGGAAAGTCTCTGGGGCATTCTTCATCCCAAAGGGCATCTTTGTGAACTCATACAAGCCAAAAGGAGTCACAAAGGCTGACTTCTCTCTAGCACTGGGAGTCAAGGGCACCTGCCAGTAACCCTTGGTAAGATCAATGGTTGTAAGATACTTAGCCCCACCCAGCTGCTCTAGGGCCTCATCTGTCCTAGGCATGTGCTAAGCATCTGACTCTGTGTGACTATTTAATTTCCTGCAATCCACATAGAACCTGGTGCTGCCATCCTTCTTTGGCACCATTACCACTGGTAAGGCCCAGGGACTGTTGAACTATTGAATCACCCCTAGTTCCAACATCTCCTGTACCTCTTCCCTCAGAGTCTGACTCTCTCAGGCACCCTATAAGTGACCTGCCTGATAGGCCTTTGGGGTCCGGTATCCACCTGGTGCTGAACCAGGTGGGTGCTCCCTGGTTTCTCGGTGAACATACCCCCAAACTCCTGCAACACTGCTCGGATTTCTTGAACCTGGGTTGGAGATAGCTGCTGGGACATTGCTATCCCTTCCAATGAGGTGTCAGCCCGAGCCTCACTAAGGAGATCAGTCACAAGATCTCTCTCAGACTCCTCCTGCAATCCACTGCAAATGCTCAGCACAAGGGCCTCCCTATCATAGTAAGGTTTCATCATATTAACATGGTACAATTTGTGCCCCTGCCATCTAGCTAGCACTTCCACCATGTAGTTAACATCACTTACCTTTCTTACCACCTTGTAGGGTCCCTCCCAAGCTGCTTGCAACTTGTTGTGTCTGGCAGGAATGAGAACCATCCCTTGCTGCCCTACAGCATACTCTCTAGCTCGATCATTCCTGTCATACCACACCTTTTTCTGTTGCTGGGCTTCTGCCAGGTTCTCCTGGGCCAGGCCCACGAGTTCCCTGAGCCTTGTCCTGAAGTTTAGGACATATGCCACAACAGACTCCTTGTGATATTCACACTCACCTTCCCACTCATCTTGAATTAAATCTAGAGGTCCCTTCACCCTATGCCCACACAGCAACTCAAAGGGTGAAAAACCTGTGGATTCCTGGGGATCCTCTCTGTAAGCAAACAACAGATGGGGCAAATATTTGTCCCACTCCCTCTTAAACTGTTCTGCAAATGCCCATAGCATGGACTTGATTGTAGAGTTTAACCTGTCAACAAGACCATTAGTCTGGGGATGGTAGGGGGTGGTCTTCATGTGCTTCACCCCACAGGACTTCCACAGACAAGCCAGCAGGTCTGACATAAAATTGGCACCTCTGTCAGACAGTATTCCCTTTGGGAAACCTACCCTGCTGAAAATCTCTAGCATAGCATTTTCCACCTTCTCGGCCTCAATGGAGGACAAAGCCACTGGCTCAGGGTATCGTGTAGCATAATCTACAATCACTAGGATATACATTTTCCCTGTGGAACTTGGGGTACTCAGAGGACCCACAATATCCATAGCTACCCTCCAAAATAGCTCCTCAATCACAGGCAAAGGCATCAAAGGAGCTCTCACCTTGTCTCCTGCCTTGCCTACCTTTTGGCACTGCTCACAAGTCCTGAAGTACCCTGTTACATCTCTGGAAATTCCAGGCCAATAGAAGTTTTGCATAATATGTCTCTTTGTACGTTTTATGCCCATATGACCTGTAAAGGGAATATCATGGGCTATGGCTAGAAGTGCCAGATGGTAAGCTCTAGGCACTACCAACTGCTGTACTCTCTCACCTTCTAGCCCTCCCTCAGGGGTCCACTCTCTGTACAGTAACCCTTTTTTCCAGTATACAGATTCCTCCTTCCCTCGGGAATCAGGTGTCTCCCTAGCTACCTGCCTCAGGCCTTGCAATATAGGGTCTGAGAGCTGACCCTGTCTCAAGTCTCTCCTTACCCTTCCCAGCTCCCTTTCCACAGGAAGTCTGGAATCCTCTGACAGAGGTGCCTCACTGTCAGCCTGGGTACTATTACTCACCTCTACCTTTGCAGTTACCCTGTCCAAGGGAACATCAGTACCCACAAGCAGCTGTGGCTCATATTCAGTCTCACTGCTACAGAGTAGCTCACTCCCTGAAGTAACCACCTCAGCAGTCCTAGCTGGAAGTGTGCAGTCTGTCTGGGTCTCCGCCAGGCTACCAGACCCACATGCTTGTCGCCTAGCCTCACTGCATGTAACTGCATAAGTACATAGTACTGCCTCATCCAAATCCTTCCCTCTCAGGACATCTGCAGGATGGTAGTTCCATACCCCTGTTGTCTCAAGACAACCTACTGTTGGCATTTTGTCTTTCACACTTACTGGTTCCCTCACCTTTGGTTCCCCACCTTGCCTCCATGGAAAACTGTACACCACATAGCCCCACTGGTTGCATTCAAAACATGTAACCCTAGCTCCTGGACATGTAACTGGACTAGTGGCTTCCTCTGCTACTGGTGGATTCTGTTGGGGCAGTCTGTGCTGCCCATCATGGGTTCCTTTAGTCCCATGAGCAGTACTGGGAGTCCCTATTCTGTGCAGGGCTGCCCTGCTTGCTAGATATAGGTCTCCCTTCTTCCCCAAATCCTCTGAAGTAGCACACTGTCTATCAGCTAACCAGATCCTCTTGTCCTCAGGCAAAGTGCTAAGGGCTTGTTCACTTAGCAAAAGGTCTGCCAGCCCATCAAAAGTGATGACCTGACATCCACTCACCCAGCTTTGAAAATAAGTGTTCAGTTCAACAACATCTTCACATCTGCCTTGTACCTATGCTCACAAAACTTTTTCCTATACATTTCAGGTGTTAGCTTAAAACATTCTAATAAATGTCTTTTTACAGCAGTATAATCAAAACAGTCAGTGTCATGCATTTTTGCTAAAGAAGTTACAGCTTTACCATGGAGTGTGGGGGTCAGGAACCATACCCAGAGCCTTTGGTCAACTTCATACTGTTTACATACCCGTTCAAACATATGAATGAAGCTATCAAAATCATCCCCCTCTTTAAACTGTGGAAGAAATTTACTGACATTTTGTGCTTCTGGGGTCCAGTTACTCCTGTCCACATTACCTCCATGACTCTGGCGAAGAGTCAGCATTTCCCTCTCATGCTTTCTCTGTCGTTCCTGTTCTTCAGCTTCTAGGCTCCTATATGGCCACATATACCCACCAACAGTCCCCCATGTGTATAACAGCAACAGAATGCAGTAGTATTATAAAGAAACCCTATTATTTTTTTTTTAAATCCGATTGAGGCTAACCGTAGGTGTGCGGGTGTGCCCGTCACTTAGCTACGGTTAAAGCGGCTTAAAAGGCTGAAAAGGATAACAAGGAAGATATATGCAGAAAAAAACAGCACAGCAATAGTGTAGTGTGCAGAGCATTCATCTAACAAGCAAGCATTTGCGGTTCGAGTCCCACTGTAGCACATTCTATTTTACATAGCAAAGCACGTTATGACCAATATTTTTGTTGCATAACCCACTAAATAACATATATTTATGAACTGGAGTACTGCAGTAAATGCACATGTGAGGAGTCAGTGTCATAATGAATAATGCACTAGTAAGCAGGTCTAAGCACAAATAAGCACTAGTAAGCATATGTAAGCACTTAAGCCCATTTGCTCGGCTGTAAGAAATGCCTACACTGGCTAAGCAATTCTAAAGCTAACTCTCTATAAGCAGATGTAATGGCAGGTTAGCAGTGCTTACTGTCACACAAACCCACGTACAACTGCTCAAAAGTGCCTTAATCACTCTGTATCCAATGGCCCTTGTTCTGCCCATCAATAAAATAAACAACCATGCAGGTTTCAAACCCAGGACCCTATACACCATAGTCCCAGTAGTTATTCACCAAGCCATCACAGAAGTCCAGAAGAATGAGGTAGTAGTAAACATGTCCTCATCATAGTATAACCAATCTGAACCTGTGAAAGGCATCAGTATACAGTCATATGTGCCATAACCCACTACATAACATAAATATGTGAACTGGAGTACAGCAGTAAGCCCAGGAGTGAGATGTAATTGCAACAGAGTGTTGAAGTCCCCAATAAAACACAAGGACCCCACAGAGTGCACGTACACATCAATCAGGGATACCAGGCATACATATAAGGTGTAATGAATAATAACACAAGGCCAAAAAGGCATTGTAATGAAGGTCTAATGTAAGCATTGCTAAGCATTGCACAGGCCAGCTTAGGAGGTGTGAGCGATGTGTAGACCACCTAACTCTTTGTGACTAGTGGTATACCCCTTTAAACAAAGCCAACCTTACGTAAGCAGGTTTGCCCTTAGCTTAGCCTTTTCAAAACTGGCCAATCACAGACAAGTGTGGGAAATCAGCCCTACTTAAACCCAAGAGGTGGGAATACAGCTCATACCTGGTTGTAGCTTCCCTTGCAGGCAGTATGGCAGTAAGGGAAGAAGGAGTGCTCTTCTGGGTGCAGCGCTGGTGTATCCAGGAGTCCAAGGTCATGGCAGGACTGCTAGTTAAAGACCATGCACAGAGACTGCTCCAGGACCAGTACCAGGGCTCCCAATATAAGGAGGAGGCCTGGGACCGTCTCGCCGACAACCTCAACAGTGCAACTGGCATACCCAGAACTGGTGAGCACATCAGGCACCACTATGCTGACCTGAAGCGGTAGAAGGCGGACCAGTTAGAGGAGTGGTTCCAAGAGGCTAGAGCATCAGGGGATGTTCCAGATGTATGTAAGTATCACCCCAGTATGTGTGCAATAAGTGCTACCTCAGGGATATCATGGATAGGTATGGCTAAATATTCCTCGTATGTCCCCCACAGCTGCAACGGAGCGGACCATGAACCAGGATGCCTACATCTGCCGCCTAGTGCTGTTGCAATATGATGCAGGTCAGTAATAGTCATGCTTTTACTGTCATAGGAAATAAAAATAAAAGTAGTAGTAAATTAATTGCTAGTATAAAACCGATATCGTTCAAGACAAGTACTGCATACACTAGAGAATATGGCAGGAAGAGTCTCATATTGTTCGTATGGCAATAAAAGTGTAATATCCTGACAAAGCAGGTCTAACTACAGGACTGCATGTGTATATTCTGGTATCATATGATAATGTAGATTTGCAATCATGTAATAGTACTGTAGTATTAAGCACTGTTACCCACACCATGCACCATAAATTGAATGTGTAGGAATGCCTGTATATGACAGGTGTAATTCCGAGAGGCCATTTAGTACAACTGAGAGACACACAGACAATAAACAGGGAAAATGCAGACAACAACAACTGAATAGCACATGCAACTGAGATGTGAACTGTTGTTTTTTTAGCACACACAGCCACGGTTCAAATCCTGCCGGTGGTAGCAGTCTGCATACAGAATCATACCCCACAACTGTACAGATATGTCCAGAATGTCTATTAAAGTGGCCCATATCTATTGCCTATCAACCTGTCCCCCTGAAAAATCAGTGGGATGATCCCAGGCATATAGGCAGCAAACAGGAAATACAACTGATTTATACACATCTATGACAACAAACCTGGAACACTAGCAACTCCCCAATACCTTATGTGACTAAGAAGCCACATATGTCCCATTTACACCCCAAATTGTTAAGCTGTGGTCAGAGTGTGTACAGTAACATAGTGAGATGTATGTGCATAATAGTAATGTGGAACCTGGAAGTGTGTGTGGGAACATTCAGGTAGTGCTAATAAACATTCCTCCCACAGGTCTGTCAGATACCAACCCTGGGCTCAGAAATACAAGAATGATATGCAGTTGCTCTGAATAATGAGGTATTACACATCACTGTCACCCACACTGTCCTACAACATATAACTGTCTAGGAATTCTGTATAAGAGTGTTGTTATATAAGGTCTGAATGCATAAGCACAGGGGATTAATAAAACAGAAAGCAAATTGGAGATATACAGCAATATCATTATAGCAGACACAACTGTGATGGACAGTGCTTAAGTTGTAGCAGACACAGCCATGATCTGAATCCTGAAAGTGGAAGTAGACTGCATGCAGATTCATACCTCACAACTGTACACATGAGGCCAGAATGTCCAGTATATGTGCCCATATCTGCTGCCTGTCCCCCTGTCCCCTTAGTAAGTCTGTGGGATGATCCCAGATGTGTAGCCAGCAAACAGGGAATACAAGTGATTGTCAACCATCATGAGAACACACCTGTCACTGTAGCAACCCCTGAAACTGTTAGGAGAGTAATATTTCAAGTATGTCCTATCTACACTCCCATGTTGTCAAGCTGTAACCAGAGTGTGTACAATAACAGAGTGAGATGTATGTGCATAATACTAATGTGTAATCTGGACGTTTGTGTGGCAACAGTCAGGTAGTGCTAATAAACATTGTTCCCACAGGTACGTTGGATACGAACACTATGCTGAGAAATGCAGACCAATATAACCTGTACCGTTACTGTCCACCCTGGTATTGTAGGGGATTGTGAGTTTTGCAGTTTCTCTGAATAATAAAGTATCACTGGTCACTGTCGCCCACACTGTGCTACATAATATAGCTATGTAGGAAAGCATGTATATGTGTCTGTCAGGTCACTAAAGGTGGAAGTGGGCAATATTCTAGATATGTCCAGGCACACCAGCATGTGGTCAACACATGGCCAGAGTCTGTGCACAAAGAGTTGGATAGCATAGTGCAAAACATCAAGCCAGAATCCGAGCATATGTGTACAAACAGTTCGTCAGTGTTAACAAACATACCCTGCACAGGTATACCAGGTAAGAGGTGTATACTGCAGGTAAAACCATTTCATGTGTAATGATGTCAACAGCCATATCACTGACCAGAATAAGGCTATAGGGTAGTATAGTAAGACTTGTAAGGTACAGATAACATCACTGACTAGGAAAGTAATGTGGAATGCAGGAATATACTACTTGTTAATTGACACCCCCCACCTTATCTCCAACAATAATCAACATACCCACCCCAACTGGTATGTACTGACTCTGATAATGTCCAATTGTTTGATAAATATTTTAATGGTTCCCATGCATGTGCCATATTGAAGTATTCCTACATTGTTGACATGGTGCCATCAACGTACCTGCACGCTGTTCTTATTACCACTGTGGTCCCATGTATGCATGTGTTTTGTTTGCTATGCAACTGTTCCGTATCTGTTGTCTGGGTTAATGGGAATATCTATGCATACTGTTATATCTAACCCTGGAATGTGTTGACTATTACTAACCCATATATGATGATGAAATCTAAACACTATAGCATGCCTGGGAAGGCCAATCCCAGCAGACCCACCTGTCCCACCTGTCCCACCTCAGCTGGCCGAGGCACTGGGCACCAGCATGTCTGGGGCCCTACCTCGGACCTCCCTGTCTGTTGGTCCTGCACCATCTTCAGGTGGAACTGCCTCAGGGGATGGGGCTCGGCCCCCCGGGAGTGGGCGCAGACAGGCACCTGTCACCCATCGCCAGGTCAGGGTTGTGGTGCATAGAGCAATCAACGAGCAGTTCTGTGATCTTCTACACCAGCTCAAGGGCCACGTGTCGGGATTAGAGAGTCAGCCTGGCTCTGTGGCTCAGCCCCCAACACAGCCACCTTTGGGGCTGTGAAGGTATAGTGGTGACTGCCCATGGGTGGGAACCTCAGTCCCACTGTTACCACTAGGGGGCTTGTGGGCTTCCGATATCCCAACACCCCTCCTCATCATGGTGTTTACCCCCCACATGTGTCATATACTACCCCTGTATGCATCTTGTGTGTCTTGTCTGTTAACCTACCCAATCTACCTCCCCAAATATACCTACCACCCCTCCCCAATATCCCACTCTCACTTGGAAAAAAAAAGTCAATCTATTCCCACAAAAAATCTCGCCCCATGCATAGCTGACCATTTCACACATGTGTCCACTGGACACATGTAATCCGGTCTAACTGGCATCACAACTTATTATTGTTGTCCTCACTCCTCTCCCAGGGGTTTGAGTGTCTAAATCTACCTCCAAATTCAGTGTATATGCACAGCTGTTACTGTAGAAGAAATGGGCAGCTATGGACCTTCCTTACACCCTTCCTGCACATCCCTAGCTATTTTCTCCACTGTCTTTCCCTCTTTGTACCCCTTTTTCACCACTTTCCTATCAACCCTTTTTTCTTTTTTTTTAAAGAAATTAGCGCGGGGGTAAGTAGGAGTAAGCACTTTTAAGCAGCAGTAAGTGGGTTTAAGCCTGTTTGCATGGGGGTAAGCAATGCCTACACAAGTTAAGCAATTTAGAAGCTGAGTATAAGAAACTGTAACCGCTAGTTAGCACTGCTTACCTCCACACAAACACATGTAAACATGCTTACAACTCCTTTAAAGTGCCTTAATCACTCTGTATCCAATAGCCTGTGTTCTGCCCAGCAACAAAATAAACAGCCTCTGCAAGGCTCGAACCCAGGACCCTACACACCATAGAAAAAGTGATTTACTACTAAGCCATGCCAGATATACATAAATAATATATAAATAAATGTTGGACGGCACAGTGGTGCAGTGGTAGCATTGCCGCCTCACAGCAAGATGTTCTCTGGTTTGATTCTCGGCTGGTGTGTCTTCTGTGTGGAAACTGCATGTCCTCCCTGCATTCGTGTGGGTTTCCTCTGGGTGCTCCGGTTTCCTCCCACGTTACAAAAACATGCATCTGGAGTGTTTCTCCCCCGGCAACCGCTGAAAATTGGCTTCGTTCCAAGTTGGACTTTGCTGTTTATCAAAGTTAAATAAATAAATAAAAAATTGCTGTCTGTAGGTCTGGAACCTCTTACAAATATGTAGCTGGCCTGAGTGTGCCAGTTCTCCTGTAATAGGTATTGCTACCTGTTCTCTGTAACACTGATGCCCCCACACACACAGGAAGAATGTCCATCACACAGGAAAGGTAAAGGGACCATGCCCACATGACGTAGGGATTTATTGTAGGTGGTTGCCATGACAGTGGAAGTACTACACAGCAAGCTGCATGCAGTTAGCAAGTGTAGGACACTGACTGGTGCAGAGGCCATCACCTGATCAAGTGTATCACCTCAGGCTGCAATCTATTCAAAGCAGCTCAATTCTGCAATCTATTCAAAGCAGCTCAATCCATTCATAAGAGAGAGAGAGAGAGAAAAGATGCAGGCATTTAGCCAGCCAGTCATAAAGACATTATTCCCACAACAGGTATGTGAAGTATATGTATTACTACCTGGTCCATCATACTGGAATAGATGATGTGGAATGAGTTATATGTGTCATCAGGTGTTGTTGTGATGATGTTCAACTGAACAACTGCTATGGATAATAGTGTCTGTCCCTGTGGGTAGTGGGCCATAGCTGTTAACTGTGCAGGTCAGCACTGACAGACAAGATGTAAGCCATCATAATGTGTGTTATGTAATCGGAAGTATGTATATTATGTGGCCAATAGCTGGTGGGGGAAGTAATGCCATTATGATGGACATGTGGGAGCCATGGCGATACTCAGGTGAATCCGTAATGTACCATGCTGGAATGCCATAGGTGTGCAATAGGGTTACCTGCAATCAGGTCCCACATATACCCCACTAATGTCAGGCCATGTCCATATGTGGCACATGTCTGTGTTGTAGCAAGGCAGAACAGTGCAGCTATGCAGGAAGGTGTTGTGAGATTGTGGAGCTGATGTCTGAATGTACCCCACATATAGGTATGCATATGTGTACATATGTCACATATATAATATATAAGGATATATATGAATATCAGCATGCATGTCCAGAAATATACATATACCCATGTGTAGACATATATATGTGCCCATATATATAACATCACATATAGCTACACATATATAGATATATACCTATATGCACATGTCTACATATGTACAAACACACACAAACATATATGTATGTAAAGACATGTCCCCTATATCACTACCCCAGTGATGTGTGCTATGTGTGAGGCAGCAGCACGCATAGCAATACACACAGATATCTACAGCTGGCAGTGTGTGCACCATGGATGGGTATGTCACATGTTAGTCCCTTCTTGGCACCACATTGCCCCCATCTGTGAAGTATGCAATGGGAATATGGGGAAGTATGGCAGGTACACATGTAGAGGTGGTCAGGATTGGTAGATATAGAGGACAGTCTACAGGGGTGGTATGTGACACATGTGGTGGGTAAACACCATGAATGGTGTGTGTGGTCTGTGATGTGGATGCCCCATGATCCCCAATATGGGCACAATGGGAACAAGCCTCCCACCAACTGCCACTTACAGCAGCCGTCCATGTCCTAAAGGTGCCTGGTCTGGAGGCTGAGCAGGAGGAGCATATTGGCCATGTGAATGTGAATGTGTACTGGGTGCCTCCGACTGATGTAGCACATCCCTAATGTGTCTGTGGAGCCTGGTATGGAACATTCCCTAGGCCTGAGCTCAGGGGACAAGAACATGGTGTGTGCCCTGAGGGGGGCAACATCCCCTGGGTGGTTCCACCTGATGGTATTGATGTAACAGTATATCAGGAGGCCCCTGGTTGGCACACACATGTGATGTGGCCAGGTATCATGGGCAGATGGGTGTGGAGGGGTGGATCAGCTGGCCAATAAAACATATGCATGTTATTGTGTCACTGTTATAGTACATTTGTTGGTAGTAATAGTCTACACAATCCCAGTACATGTCTAACAGAATGGATAGATATCACCAATAATACAGACTGTCAGATGTGCAGCAATCTCAGAGCAGCCATACCACTGGCATATATGTAACCATAGTGGCCCTGACAATGGCATACAGGTGAATAGTCTGTAAAAGGCCAGCAATGATAGTGTCCACATGGGACATGGCTACAATCATATAGCAGAAGGTGTGGTACAATACGAAATATGTCCCAACAGTAGTTAAGCTGTAACCATACCTAATGAGTTGTGTGTACAATCTGTTGAATCTGATATGGTGGGGGGTGACAGAGTTGTGTATTACGAACTGTGGTAACCTTGCCGTATGAGTTGCTTAGGCCTGCTTCCATCTTTATGTCTTTCAGGCAAGATGTCACACGGCAGATTACCTGTGTATTCAGTGGATGAAAATGAGGTCACCGTCAACCACCTGGTACAGCACTACCAGGTGCTCTTTGGCAGGACAGCCCATGAGCATCAGAAGTGGACCACCCTGTGAATGATCTAGTCCACAGGGTCAATGATGTTAGCTTGCATAACCGCAGTTATGAGCAGGTCCATCATCATTGCAGTGACCTGCTTCACAATGCCCATCAGTATGCTGTTGCAGTCTGGGGGAATCACCTCACCATGGGGGGGGCATGCATGTGGAGGAGCTTCTGGCCAGCTTCGTGGCACCTGCCTGTCCGGAACACCAACAACCACTGGACCCCTTCGGGGAGGTGGGTGTCACCCACACACTAGCCGAGGAGCATGCAGGTAAGGACACATGGCACATCAGTAGACCACTGTTGTGTAAATATCCACAGTGGTACAGGTAGATCATGCATATTTGAAATGTCATAGATATATTGTGTTGCTGCATTGTAGTGATAAACAGATGTCCAGATGTGGTAGTATTAAAGAAATTTACTGTTGATGTATGGTAGTACTGCACCCAGCCTGTAGCAGTGTCACAGGTGTGGCCACTGACATTGCATCTCTCACCCTCTTATGTAAGTCCCTCCTGGATAACAACAAGGCAGCAGCCTGTAGCTGGTGAGTATGTTTTATGTAGATGCATGACAACACACCGGGCATGTAATGGTGATGGTATATTCCATGCACACATCTAACACACCTACCCTGAATGAATGCTGTACATGTGCATTTATTGTTGTTGTGAAATGCAGGGCTCACAGGGGCAGCCATGCTGGGGTATTGGGAGGGTATGTCACACACCTGCATGATAACTAACATCCTGTCATTGCGGAATGTGTCCACAGGGAGTAATACACTGTTGGTAGACATGGCCTGCAGTAGTGAAATGTTCTGAACAACACCCATATACAGTGGAATACCAGTGTATATACCTGTAGGACAATGCCAACTGCTGCAGAGATACACTATGGCATAACGCATTACAGTAGTCCACATTTTCAGCTGGGTCTAGGCTGCAACATGTGGTGTTCAGTGTATGGGGCACTGCAAAATGACACAAATGTGCAGAGATTACCTGTCATGCATCTGCATAAAAGCTGAGGGGGGGGGGTCTCAGCATGACACACCAGTGCACTGCAGCAGGTATCCTAAGGATGGTAGGAAAGGCTGTATCTGCATATAGTCAGTTTCAGTACCTGTGGCAGCCATAACCCTACCCTGACTGCAATAGTGATGGCATTGTGTGAACACCATGGGATGTGCACATGAGTAGACCTTGCAATCATGCAGAATAGGGGGACATGTGTAGGGTAGACTGAAAATACACTGGCAAATGTAGAAGGCCCATGCTGGTATACCCCTGCCATGAGCAGTGACTGCTGTACTACACACAACAAGAGGTGTGATAAACCGTCATGATAAGGGTGTGCACACATATGCCTACATGGTGTGTATGCATTGCGTTCAGCAGCCACACACTTAACACAATCTGTAGACACTGCATGTGAAAGTACAGGACATATATTTCATACTGGGCTTGTGTACTGCTAAGATATGTAGTGATGTGGACCCATGGCAGATCAAGGATGTGTGTGTAAAATCAATAAAGGTGTGTACACCCCCCATAGCCAAGTTATGCTCTTATGGTTGTCAGTGTAAGCATTTCTTCAGTGGTCATACATGGTCTGTTGATGTTGATAGCTGTAAATCAGGCATCAGGCATTCAACAATGACAAGAGTCCACATATCATCCCTGGTATGTGTAAAGCTGACATAAGTGACATCATACTACACATTCTGCAATGGCTTGTACACCTGTGAGTTGTGGTGCACACTACATTGCAGGGTGCAGAACAGGTACACAGCAATACTGTGTACATGGGTGCAGTGGGATCCAGGGGAAGGGGCATCACCTAGTGACACAGCACATGCATCACACACATGTATACTGTTGCTAGCATGGATTGACTATAGCTGAACTGCATGCTGTTCTGTACCATATGTTCTGCATGTTGGCAGATTTGTAATAGGAGGACTGTGTGTACAATCATTGTGCAATCTCACCTGTATGTGTGTGTGTGTGTGTGTGTGTGTGTGTGTGTGTGTGTGTGTGTGTGTGTGTGTGTGTGTGTGTGCGCATCCTGGTGGTTAGTTAGTTTGCCTGCAGGGTCTCTCTGGTGAAGTGGTGGGAGGTAAATGCATGTATGATGCGTGTGTGCATGTGTGTGTTTGTGTGTGTGGCCATGTATGCACATGTGTGATTGTGGGGTGTTCATATGGCTGTACCCCCCTTTGGGACCGTGCAGTACATGGACATGGACTGCCACATTACACACCAGGAATACCTGTTGTGTGTAATCGCAGGGCAGCAAATAGTATAATATGATCTGTAGCATGGAACAGGCATCCAGAGGGAAGGTAGACTCCAGGTGCACACTTACTATCGCAGTCACCTACAACCCACGTATGTAGCTCTACAGATGTAATGGGGTGTATTTGGGAAGTACTAGTCCACACCAGGGAGTGTATCCAAATATTACAGGTGTCACATGATGGGCTGATGGAGCAGCATATCTGGCATGTATTGAGCATTACATACATGTAACACACCAGTGGGAGGTATTATGGATACAACATAGTAGCCCACACATATAGGGGCCATACACATAATTTCCGGCCATACAAAGGGTGCATACTGAATGACAGCAGTGAGGCCATGTAAATCCGCTGCACACAGATCAGGCAGGTAAAGTAGCAACAGGACTTGTGTTGTGGCCGCTTGTGTGTGCATTTAGAGCACTGTGATTTTAATGAGTGGTATCAATGTGTGTATGTTAACAAGTGTGATGCAGGATGGGACATATATGGACATATATGTGGGACTGTCTGTAAAGCCATAGACAGGTAGGTATTACAGAGGTGTGTGTGTGTGTGTGTGTGTGTGTGTGTGTGTGTGTGTGTGTGTGTGTGTGTGTGTGTGTGTGTGTGTGTGTACTGTTAGGCAATGCTGTACAGGTTTTAAAGTGTGTTTATTGTTTTCCCCCACAGGTGCCGAAGTGGGTCAGGGTCCCTCATGCATGCAATCTGATGTAGGTGTCCATACAGACACCGGTGATGATAATAATAATGTGCAGGCACAAGTGGGGTTGTCAGGGGCTGACAGTCCGCCAACATTTGACATCTCCCTTTTAGCCACCCCATCCCCACACACAGTTTTAGTGTCTATACGCATCCCATCACCAGTGGCCATAGTAGAGGGACAGCTGGCGTTCAGTGCCAGTGCACAGGAAAGTGTGGTAACCATGCCTACTGTGTCCAGTCGCAGAAGGCATAGCCGGCTATCCAGCAGGATGCCACATAGGCAGATGTCCCAGGGTGCTCATGGTAGGGCTGCTGGACATCATGCCCCTGGCAGAGGCAACATAGCTGCTACCAGCAGAAGCATGTTTCAGGCTGTAATGGTAGTGCAGGCATGTATTGAGCATTACACCAGACAGGGCCTTAGGCTGCAGAGGGCTGCTCTCGCATCTGTAAGCAACAACCTATGTGAACTGTCGGGTGCCATCCGTGCTTCTACAGAGCAAGCGGATAGATGGCATGATGAGATGATGGCTCTCATCGGCCATGGTGTGTCTGTGCTTCAACATGTGGTGGGAATGCTGTGACGCCTGTATGGATGTGGACCAGCAACACCAACAGCTGGCAGTCAACGTGGATGTGCTAGAACACCAAGGGGCTCTCGTATTGGCAGTAGCAGCGCTGGTAGTGTGGGGGGTGTGCTGTCCACACCACACCACAGCAGGCCACGTGCACGTGGTCCTGGCCAGTCCCAGGAGGGACCTGGTACCAGCAGACAAATGTCATCAGCAGGTGAGAGTAGCACATTGATGCGTGTACCTGGACTTGCCTGCGGAACCCCTGGCAGGCACAGTCCACATGTCCGTGGTTGGAGGCAGTGAACTGCACACTCTGCCAGGTATGGTCTGCAGCTGTCCATAAACACCTGTGTAGGGCAGTCACATGGCAGAACTGTGTGCATGCATACTCACAAACTATGCAAACACACCTAGGGCAACCCCATACCTTCACATACCACATCACCATGGCCAGCTCCCCAGAGTACACCCCTCACCCACACACATGGTGTCAAATGTATGGCCCAGCCTCTGGAAAACCAACACCACACCCTGTGCATATGATAATACCTGTGCTCCATCCTTGTCATCCATACCATCGATGCAGGAACAGGCTGATATGGTTCTGATGCACATGGTGACTGTACAACAGTGTACCACTGTCCTGCAGTGTAACATGTTGTAGGGAGTAGAGTGTGAGGCATATTTGGCAGGTAGTGTAGCTATCCAGCAATGATGCCTTATAGCTGTTAGTAACACTGCCTGGGTGTGGTCTCTAAAATGTTATCCAATTGTGTTGTAGGTGTATATGTATCAGCACTAGGATGCCCTGTGCATATGATGATACCTGTGTCCCATCCCTGTCATCCATACCATCAATGTAGGGATAGGCTGATCTGGTTCTGATGCACAAGGTGACTGTACAACAGTGTGCCACAGTCCTGCAGTCTAACATGTTGTAGGGAGTAGAGTGTGAGGCATATTTGGCAGGTAGTGTAGCCATCTAGCAATGATGCCTTATAGCTGTTAGTAACACTGGTTGATTGTGGTCTCTAAAATGTTATCCATGTGTGTTGGAGGTGTACATGTGTCAGCATGAGGATTGTCTGCAGTCATATTGCACAATGGGGTATGTCACTTTGCTGACACCATGACTGTAACATATCTGGGGTACAGTCAAACACATGTCACAGGTTACTATACTGGTTATTGCCTGTGCCACATGGACCGGTGGCCCACTGAGGTGTGTATACCCTGTAACCTGATGTAGAACCATCGACATACACGCACACTATTACTTGCCAACACTGGGACTAGACCCCTACCTAGCTATGTCATGATACTGATGCATGTGGCTTATATTGCACACACTGCACAGCGTTTAGGGTGAGATGTGTCCCAGGTTACATGGTACATGCAGAACATCCCCCAGCATGTACAGTATGCTAATGGGGATGTAATAGGTGTATTTGAATGATACTTAGTGTGACATACTGTCATATACACATTTACAGACACATAACAGCCAGACACACATCTGAGATACGAGGGCCTTTCGCTGCTAACTACCTTGACCATGTCTCCAGTGTGTTACATGTAGGCTTCACACATCACATGCATAACTGGCTTAGATTGTGGTAACAGTTACCTGTATGGTTGATGGTGACAGTGGTAACCATAACGTGGTACATGGGACATATACGTGGTGTACCTTGGTGTAATAACAGTATACACAGCACCCACATTCCCCACTGGATATTGTACTCCCTGAAACCCATGATGACACTCTGCCATACCCACCAGCACACATTGGCCATGACTGCGATACAACCCATAGTATACCCTAACATTGGTACTACAGGGATATGCATCTCATGCACATGCCACATTCGTAGTAGGGCATCAATCAAGCGTAGGTTGCCTGGTCATATCCCAGCTGGATACCTGCCATCTGCACATCTGTACAAGGACTTACAGTCATCAGCTTGGTAGGTAGCTATGCAGTAGCATGAGTGCATTGACAGACCAGTAAGGGGTATATACTGTGACACAGCTCACACACCAGAGACACAGCAGGGAGCTGTCGGTGTCCAGCTATGCTCACAGGTGTGCTTCTTGTCAGTATGACATTAAGCACTCTGCTTTTGCCTGGGTTAGCATTGTCAACAGTAGTACTGCCATGATACACTACATGCCAGTGTGACAGCGCATACCCTGGGCTACTACACCTGTATGTCACACATTCACATGGATAACAGTGCTGTACAGGCCTCATATATGTCTGTATCCCACACATGACACTCACACCCCTTGCTACTGTAATGACAGCACATAGGTGCATGTATTATACATGGCATTACATACACTTATTACAGGTTATCAGTTATCAGACTGGGTTGTGTGTTCTGCTTACTAGGGCTAAGCTATGCTTAGCAAGTATCACCATTGCTGCAATATAACAGCTAAGTTTAATTGTGCATTGGTAAGTGCTGCCTACACTGTGTAAGTGCCCGTACATTTACCCATAGCTTAGCACAGCTTAGTTTAACACAAACCCATGCAAACGCACTTAAAGCTGCTCAAAACTGCCTTAACCACTCTGTATCTGACAGTCCTTGTTCTGCCCAGCAATGAAATGAACAGCCCTTGCAGGTCATGAACCCAGGACCCTTCACACTGAAGTCATAGCACTTAACCATTACGCCATGACCACTGTGGAGACAGCTGTTGTTTTACCAATATAGCTGTCAATACACATATTGAGTAGTATTGTACAATTGCTTTTAGTTCCTAATATGTGTAGTCCTTGTTAATATGACTGTTGCATCACATATGTTGTTTTATCATTATGTGCACATAGCAGATACATACGGTGAGATACATGTGGGAGGGTATACACAACCGTGACATTTACTCATGACTGGAATATGGTGTTATACATATCATAGGTGTATATATGTCTACATGTACATGCACATGTATACTCATACATATATCTGTATACACATCTGTATAGTGCTACATATATATGGCCATGTATACATCTTTTCGTATGTATGTATATATATATACATACACACACACACACACACACATATACATATATATATATACATATATATATATATATATATATATATATGTATATATAGGCATACGTATATGTACATATAGATATATGTGTATATAGCTATATATGTATGCACATTCTATGTGTACAGATATGCCTAGTTATGTTGCTATATATGTATAGCTATCTATAACTATATGTGCATACATATCTATTCTGATATACCTACTACTGTCAATATATCTGTAGATATCCCTACGTATATGTGAATATGTATCACTATCTGTATATGTGTAGACATATATTGCTCTGTATATGTATATACTTGGGTGTGTATATGTATATTTATGTACATATACATACCCATCTATATATGTCAATATGTATATGTGTTATCATATATATAGATATCTGGATAATTATATGTACATATATTTTCACCATATGTCCTGGACATGGAGTGTAGCCCTACTCCAGACCCTATAGTCCCAACTTCGTAGTGCAAGAGGATGTCAGGTATGTATAGCAGGTATATTAGTAGACTATTGCTACTGTAATTGGGATTGTCTTCACAGACATGGTGTGTGTGGGAGGTCACATCTGATTTTCACATGTGCGCCATTGGCTACTGACAGCCATCCTAAGGACATCATAGTAAAGTACTGCTGCTAGCAAGTAATGAGCCAGTGAATTGCAGCAGAGATATTGGCCAATATATGTGGGCATGCTGACACCCTCTGTACAGTCCAGAGGTATACACAGAACCCCTTAGTGCAAAACATGTGTACCATGCCTGACAATATGGATGTTAACAGCCATGTAGATGGGTATAACAAATAATGACTGGTATACATTTGCCACCATAGGTTTTGCATTCACACACCCCCTGTCTGACCTGACACATAATAACTGCTGGTACAGGGATGCCATGGCCACATACTACCCACTAGATATTGACAGACATCTGTACAGCATCCCACTGCTCTGTCTGACATACATGTCTGTTAAGGGAGGCCCAGCAGCAGTACATCTGGCAAGTATCTGGACATGACATTTCACTGGGTAAGTACACTAAGCTGCTAGGCATGTAACAATGCACTGTGCAGGCTACAGGCAGACTGGTTCAACACTGGCCTACATCTCCTATGGGGGAATGCACATGTACCTGCATATATAGCAGGCTCTACAGGCATGTCACAGCGCAGGGTAAGATACACCTGTGTAAAAGTACATAACCACAACCAATGTGAACACAGCCACAGCCACATATGGTAAGCTAGCATAATATTACAGTATATGGACTATCTGTTCAACGCCATCCTCATATGTGCCCCTCACAGACTAACCTTACATATACTGGGCTGCTACAAAGTTTGGTCTGATGGCTGTCTGTGGTATAGGACATGTGTGTGTATGGCCCTACAAACATGTAAGCCAATACAGTAACATACAGTGGAGCAGCATGTAACATCATATAAGACAGGACCTAGAACAATGACATCTACCACAGTCTGTACACAGGCTAAAGTACATATTAACAATACACACGCTATCGACATTCACCATAACTGCACAGACCTCAGTACTGTACAAACAACCACAGAATGTCCAGGTTATGTCATCAAATATAACCCCTACTGTACATAACGTGTAGCAGTCTGATATCTTACTGGCTTGTTATCAGATATCACCATCTTCTTTTGGCTGTTCTCGTTAGGGGTCACCACAGCGGATCATCTGTTTCCATTTCTTCCTGTCTTCTGCATCTTGCTCTGTCACACCAACCACCTGCATGTCCTCTCTCACCACATCCATAAACCTTATCTTAGGCTTTCCTCTTTTCCTGTTACCTGGTAGCTTCATCCTTAGCATCTTTTTCCCAATATACTCAGCATCCCTCCTCAGCACATGTTCAAACCAACGTAATCTTGCCTCTCTGGCTTTGTCTCCAAACCTTCCAACCTGGGCTGACCCTATAATATACTTATTCCTAATCCGGCCCATCCTCGTCACACCCAGTGCAAATCTTAGCATCTTTAACTCTGCCACATCCAGCTCAAACTCCTGCCTTTTTGTCAATGCCACTGTTTCCAACCCATATAACATAGCTGGTCTCACTACCCTCTTGTAGACCTTCCCTTTTACTCTTACTGGTACTCGTCTGTCACAAATCACTCCTGACACTCTTCTCCACCCAATCCATCCTGCCTGTACTCTCTTCTTCTCTTCCACACTCACCATTACTCTGAACTATTGATCCCAAGTATTTAAACTCATCCACCTTCACCAACTCTACTCCTTGCATCCTCACCATTCCTTTATCCTCCCTCTCATTCACACACATATATTCTGTCTTAGTCCTGCTGACCTTCATTCCTCTTCACTCTAGAGCATATCTTCATCTCTCCAGGCACTCCTCCACCTGTTCCCTACTCTCCCTACAGATCACAATGTCATCTGCAAACATCATAGTTCACAGGGACTCCTGTCTGATCTTGTCTGTCAACCTGTCCATCACCATTGCAAATAAGAAAGGGCTCAGAGCTGATCCTTGATGTAATCCCACCTCCACCTTAAACGCATCCATCACTCCCACCGCAGACCTCACCACTGTTACACTACACTTGTACATATCCTGTACCATTCTTACATACTTCTCTGACACTCCCGACTTCCTCATAAAATACCAAACTCCTCTCTAGGCACCCTGTCATATGCTTTCTCTAAGTCTACAAAAACACAATGCAACTCCTTCTGACCTTCTCTGTACTTCTCCATCAACACTCTCTCAGAGCAAACATCGCATCTGTAGTGCTCTTTCCTGGCATGAAACCATACTGCTGATCACTAATCATCACATCCCTTCTTAACCTAGCTTCCACTCCTCTTTCCCATAACTTCATGCAGTGACTGATCAATTTAATTCCTCTGTAGTTACTACAGCTCTGCACATCACCCTTATTCTTAAAAATCGGTACCAAAACACTTTTTCTCCATTCCTCAGGCATACTCTCACTTTCCAAGATTTCATTAAACAATCTGGTTAAAAACTCCACTGCCATTTCACCTAAACACCTCCATGCTTCCACAGGTATGTCATCTGGACCAACAGCCTTTCCATTCTTCATCCTTTTCATAGCTATCCTTACTTCCTCCTTGCTAATCCATTGTACTTCATGATTCACTATCCCACATCATCCACCCTTTGCTCCCTCTCATTCTCTTCATTCATCAACCCCTCAAATTACTCTTTCCATCTCCTCAACACACTCTCCTCACTTGTGAGTATGTTTCCCTTGTTATCCTTTATCACCTTTACCTTCTGCACATCTTTCCTAGCTTGGTCCCTCTGTCTAGCCAATCAGTACAGGTCCCTTTCTCCCTCCTTAATATCCAGCCTTTCATACAACTCTTATTATGCCTTATCCTTAGCCTTCGCCAGCTCTCTCTTTGCCATGCACCTCATCTCCTTATACTCCTGTCTACTTTCTTCATCTCTCTGACAATCCCACTTCTTCTTTGCCAACCTCTTTCTCTGTATACTCTCCTGTACTTCCTCATTCCACCACCATGTCTCCTTGTTGTCCTTCCTCTGTCCAAATGTCATACCAAGCACCTTTCTAGCTGTCTCCCTTACTAGCTCTGCTGTAGTTACTCAGCTATTTGGTAACTCTTCACTGCCACCCAGTGCCTGTCTTAACTCATCCATGAACTCCACCTCATAATTACCCTTTTTCAGTTTCCACCATTTGATCCTTGGTGCTGCCCTCACACTCCTCCTCCTCTTCTTGATCACCAACGTCATCCATCAGATTTGATGACACTAATTATGGTGTACAGCACATATGCACCTCTTAATGCACAACATATGTACAAAGGTTGACAGAGTTGTGGCTGGAAGCACAAACACAGGGACAATACTGACATGTTGCTGTGATAACCTCATACATTTACTGTTGTAACAGGGTTTGTTGCAACATATTTCCTATGAGGGATATGAAGTCAGTAAGTGTCACGGCTTTCACCATCTACAGACTGCAATCCTCACACTACCTTCTGCAGTTCACAGATAGATGCTCTGTGGGTAACACATGAAACCAAAGGCACAGCACACTGCCTAGTCTGAAGGTGACCCTACACATGAGGATTCCTCATAAACATAGAACTGACATAGCAGGTATTAAAACATGTAGTACAGCCATATCCACACACACTGTTAAACCAACATCCGCATTTCTGGAGACACTGGAAAATATGAAGGTCCTACCAAACGTCCTAATTTTGGGGAATTTCAATTACCCAAACATTATCTGGGAGAACTATTCAAGCACTAACTCCCTTGCCCTGTGCTTCCTAGAATTTATAAACTCGAACGTCCTGGATCAAATGGTCAACAAACCCACCAGAGGTGACAACATATTGGACCTGGTCATCACCAACATGGGTGACCAGTGTTCTACACCGAAGGTCAACCCCTCACTGGTTATATCAGACCATAGACTAATCACTCTGGATATCCACATTCCTCCCCCACCTGCAATCAAGGAAACCACCATGAAAAACTTTTCAAAAGCAAACTTCACATTACTTAAGACTGAGGTGGAAAGGTTTAGAGCTCCCATGCTAAAGGACAATGCTGTCCAAGCTGCTGAATCCCTTACAAAGGCACTCTATGAGCACCTGCAAGAATGCATGGATCATGCTATCCCAACCAAAACCAAGACTCACTCCTCCAAGAAAAGGAAACCAGTCTGGTGGACCCCTGCCATAAACAAACTGTACAATATAAGTAGGAAACTAATACAGAAAAAGAGTAAAATTCCAAGACAGAAAGACATCCCTGATATCAGCAAGAAACTACAATCCCTCATAAAAGCATCCAAGGCTAGCTTTGAAAGAAAAATTGCCAAGGACTCCAAAGATAACCACAAAGCGTTCTTTGGCAATGTCAAGAACCTAAGTGGAAACTCTCAGATCTGCTCTGAGTTAGTGCAGAATGACACAAAATGCACTGAACCGACTGATATTGCCAACATTCTGGCAGACAGGTTTATTGCAAACTTAACCCCCTCTCAACCCTAAAGGGCCTGTAACCATACCAGAAGAATGTAAAGCCCCAGTAATCACTGACACACAGGTTAAAACAGCTCTATCCAAAGCCAAAAACACAGCTTCAGTGGGACTGGACGGTGTCCCAGACTGTGTCTTACACGAACTCCAAAATGAACTAACCCCTCAACTAAACACACTGTTCAAACTCAGCCTCTCTACAGGCTACATACCCATAGAGTGGTGCACAGCAACAGTTATCCCACTCCACAAAGGTGGAGCCACAATGGACCCCAGGAACTATCACCCTATAAGCCTGACTAGCCTGGTCTGCAAGGCTGTGAAGCGCATCATCATGGAACTCATTAACAGAGACATTGGGAACCTCCAAACATTGGACCCTACCCAGTTTGGCTTTGTTAAGGGCAGATTATGCCTCCTAAACCTGGTAGACTTCTTTGAGACAGTTACCAAGGCTTTAGATGAGGGAAAGGAGGTCCACACAACCTACCTAGACCTCGCAAAGGCTTTCAACACCATTACCCATTCTGGTATTATAGACAAGCTCACCAGCCTGAACATAAACCCCTATGTCATGAGATGGGTTGCCAATTGGTTCATGAATAGAAGCCACACAGTGAGAGTTGCAGGCTCTAGGTCCGACTCTAAACTGGTTACAAGTGGCATCCCCCAGGGCTCAGTCCTGGGACCCCTCCTGTTCAGTATATACTTGTCAGAGGTACAGGCAAGCACATGAGGACTATGGATGACCAAGTTCACAGATGACTGAAAACTGGTGGCCATAATTGACTCTTCAGCTGATACAGACATCCTCCAGAAGGGTCTCACTGAGACGGAAACCTGGTGTCAAAATCATGGTCTCACGCTAAATGTGAAAAGGTGCATAGTCATCCCCTTTAGAAAAAACAAAGTATCCATGAACTGCCACATACGTAGTAGTCCCCTGAATACAGAAAATGTAATAAGGGATCTGGGGACCCAAGTAGATAGTAATCTCTCCTTTGATAATCATATTGCCAAGGTGGTTAGAAAATCCTTCTATGTGGCCCATCTAATCACAAAAGAGTTTGCATCTAGAACAAAAGAGGTTATTGTGCCCCTCTACTCATCACTCATCAGACCCATCATAGAGTACAAAGCCCCATTTGGGATGTACCTTACAAGACACCTGCAACAGCTGGAAAGACCACAGAAGTACTTCACCAAGAGGATTACTGGCCTCAAACAGATGCCCTATGCAGCCCAACTGAAGAAACTCTAGCTGTACTTGGTTGCATACCACCTACTCAGAGGTGATCTCTGCCTGACATACAAGGCCATGTCCACCCCATAAATGATGGACATGCTCCACCTAAAAGAAAAAAACAAATCCCCGAGAGCCACACACTCTAGGGATCTAAACCTCACCATAATGATAAATAGGAGTTGCTGGAAGGATAGATTTCGGTCCCAGAGACTCCCCATGCTTTGGAACAGGACTCTAATCTACATTAGGCAGAGCCCCTCACTAACACTCTTCAAGAGAAACCTTGACGAGTGGATGGGAAACAGAAAATGTACCCGGGGATCACTACAGTTGCTCTGCTGGACAGAGGCACAGGGAACTAATGGCTCTGCTGGACAGAGGCACAGGGAACTAATCTAAGGGGGTGGTGAAAGCCAACACATTCTGGCTAGGCTTACAGATGCCCTCGGGCAGATAGCCTAGCATTTACCTATGAACCTATTACTCCAAATGCTGTATAGCAGCACTTACAGTCTGTAGTCAGGTCAGGTACATCCCCCTCCTGTGTGTTGCCCTGTTTCCACAGTTTATGTTGTTAGAGGTAAATCCCTAATCCATCTGAGATGCTGTTTGCCAAACAACAGATCGAATTCCTGCTCACAGTGAATGAAAAGGGCCAAAACCAACGTGATGTTCCTAGATATTGGAGTGTGTTTCCATGGAATTGGCTATGGGAATGTTACCACAGCTGTTCTGCATGCAATCAGCTAGAGGAGGGTTGCAATTCGTACAGAGGCCATCAGCTGATCATGAGCATCACTTAAAATACACATGCTGCTACCTAAGCAAAGCAAGTCTAAGTCTCCACATCCACCAGAGAGGAAGTGAGATAGGCAGACAGAGGCAAAGACAAGTCAGGGAGAGGTGGGAGAGTAAAACTTAAGCATGTTTGTGTCACACACCTACCAGCACAGGGTGCCAAACCCCTGACGACTATGTAGTGCTATCACATTTCTGTGTGGTTATTGCATGCGCCACATAGGTTACATGGGATGGAGCCCTCAGCAAGTATATGTGATGGTGAGTGACATCTGCAACAGGGATATGGTAGCTATACAGTAGGTGTAGTACACGTGCCTATCCACATGAACAGGTGCTAGCGTCAACACAGCCACATTCTCACAGGGATGCACACACATTGACACACTTAGCAGGGCCAGGAATACAACCCATCACTAGTGAGATTGCCACAACACATAACTGTGTAAGTATCGCATGCACCACAGGGGTCATACAGCGGTGATATGGTCAAAGGGTTTGGGGAGGTGTCTGACATCAGACAGCATGCTGCAGTATGCCAATGGGGGTTGTAGTGAGTGTGAATGTGAACATATGCATCATACAACACCCACACACACACACCCACACACACACACACACACACACACACACACACACACACACACACATACACACGGTGCCAGTACTGACATGCATGGGTGCATTGGTTTACGGGTGTGTAGTGGTGAACTGTGCCAGATGGCTATACAAGGCTAGGTGATGGGTACACCTTGGCATCAGGCCACATGACAATGGTCTGCATTGTGGCTCAGGGGTGTAGATTCTGGAATTGCCCACACAAGTGTGTATTGTATTCACCATCCAGTCACCTGGGTGACTAATGCATGTGGGCAATGGGGTTCCTATTGGAACATCAAATTTTCAATTGTTTGAATCACTAAAGGTCGACCTTTAAAGATCGAACAATTGGAAAATCGAAATGTTCAAAATGAACATAAAAAAAAACAAAAAAAACCAAGAAAAAGTACCACCCACACCACCCGCTACTTAAATATACCAACTCTGAGATCGTGCTGCAGTGTAGGAAATGGAAAATTTCCCTTTCCGCATCATAGTGCATTCAAGGGCAATCTCGAAGTTGGTATATTTAAGTAGCGGGGATGTGGGGGTGAAGGGGGGCTTGCCCCCCTGCTTTAACCCATCAGGGTACTTTGTTTTTTTTTTTAATTTTGAAGTTACGGAACTTCGATCATGTGGTGTCGACCATATGGTATTCGAAGTTCCGTAACTTCGATTTTCTAATTGGTAACCGTGGGCAATGCTGTGCATTGCTTGCCATGTATGTGTTCTTTAGTCCATTTCATGGACTATGTCTGTGATGTGCACACCTCCAAAATGCATGTACAGTGACATGTGGAACTGTACCTGGGGTGTCTGGCCATTGTTGTGTACACAGATTATCATCAAATGTGCCAGTCCTGGCCTCAAGTGGCAGGAACTGGTAATGGACAGCAGGTTTACCCTGCACCTACATTGATAGCGTGCTTACAGCATTCCCTGGTGTCAGTGGCATCTGTCCATATAGGGCATGTTTTCAGGCATGTTATGTTCTTTGTGGGTCACATTTGATGGCACCACAGGTGTTGCAGGTGTCCTGTGGGGAACATGTGGAAGGTGCACTGTCTGCATGTACATGCCTATTGGACAGATGGACAGGGTGCCATGCCCTCTGTAGGCCACTGCAATCACTCCATAGTTACTATCAGTGGGCAATATGCAGAGTACTACCAACATAGCGGCTGTTGCTTAAGCAAGAGTGTGTGTGTATGAGGCATGGGTTGAGAGTGTTGTCTATGTAATACTAGGGTTGCTAACTTTGTTTGCCTGGCCTTGATGTCACATGTATGGGTATGGATCTGCACCCCAGCCTCTTGGCTATTTCATATCTGTTATCCCTGTATGGTGAACGTTGTGATATATACTAGGGCCACCATATAAGAAATTTGCAAAACCTGCTCTACATTGGGCCCAGTTCACTCACACACAGGATATGAGTTACAAACACAGACACAGACACACACACATCATGTCTGGGATTATAACTCTTACCTAACTATTTTATTGTACTACAGCAGTACACAATCATAGTACATCCCATGGAGATTACTGGAGTACTCCTTCCCCAAAGGTGTATTTCACAGTGAATGACATCAGCAGGATTGCCAAAGTAGGGCATTCGAATTGTAGTGAGTGTGGCAAGGCTAAAATGCACTGCTCCCTACACAGACATGGAAACATACACAAAACATCCACAACCAACATGTGTGGGTAGAGAACCCCTAACAGAGGTCTATATCACACTACAGCATGGAGCTGTTATAGGATGCACCATGGGGATTACTGGTGAACTTCTTCCCCAAAGGTGTATTTCACAGTGAATGACATCAGCAGGATTGCCAAAGTAGGGCATTCGAATTGTAGTGAGTGTGACTAGCCAAAAATGCATTGCTTCCTACACAAACATTGAAACACACACATAACATCCAGAATTGACATGGGTGGGAATAGAACCCTACCAGAGTTCTATATCACACTACAGCAATATGCAGTTATGGCATGCACTACAGAGATTACTGGGATACAGCCTTCCCAGAGATGTATTTCTGTCTGGATGACAGCAGCAGCCTTACCAAAGTAGAGCATTTCAATTGTAGGGAGTGTGACTACCCTAAAAAGCATTGCTCTCTACACACACACACAAAGTTGCCAAGGCTGGGATTAGAACTCCTCCCTAACTATTTTATCACACTACAGTAGTACACAGTTATGACACATGCTACAGAGATTACTAGGATACAGCCTTCCCAGAGATGTATTTCTAGCTGGATGATGTCAGCAGCCTTACCAAAGTAGAGCATTTCAATTGTAGGGAGTGTGACTACCCTAAAAAGCATTGCTCTCTACACAGACAGAGACAGACAGACACACAAACACAGTCGCCAAGGCTGGGAATAGAACTCCTCTCAAACTATTTTATTATACTATGCAATTATGGCATGAGCTATGGAGGTTAGTAGGATAAAAACCTTCCCAGAGATGTATTTCTGGCTGGATGACATCAGCAGCATTACCAATGTACAGCATTTCAATTGTAGGGAGTGTGACTACTCTAAAAAGCATTGCTCTGTACACAGATAGACACACACACACACACACACACACACACACACACACACACACACACACACACACACACACACACACACACACACACACGCACACACGCACACACGCACACACACACACACACACACACACACACACACACACACACACACACACACACACACACACACACACACACACACACACACACACAGTTGACATGTCTGGGATGTGAACTCCTACCTAACTATTTTATCACACTAAAGCAGTATGATGTTATGGAATGCGTTGCAGAGATTACTGGCCTATAACTATCCCAAAGGTGTATTTCACAATGGATGACCTCAGCAGGCTTGTCGGCTATGGGGAGGGCAGTGTGTGTGCATGGGCCATAACCCATTCATCTAGAGGTTGACATGCAACATGCAGGCACACACAGGGTCCTATTTCACAGGTACATGTATACAGCTGCTAGATGACTACTTCCTTGTACAGTCATGTTGCACAGCTGGCACGTGCACCACATAGTCTGTAATGCTGACAGATACTGGTGGCTAGTATCTGCAGTGAGTGACATCTGAACCTCATGTGGTTGGGGCCCTTTGGCTATGTGCTGGGTGGGACAAGCCTGCATGACTCCTTGTCACAGTCACCCTCTTTCACACATCTATGTACGTCTACCTTTGACTTATTATAGTGTGTTGTCCTTACATATTATGTCTGTTTTCCTATCCACTGTGTGTGCAAAGCATGAGTGGTGCATACTGATGAGTGTCTGCACTAACAACTGCGTCTGCCAGATATGTCTGGTCCACTGGCGTTTGCAGACATGGCCTTCATGTGTTTGTAGACATGGCCTTCATGTGTTTTAAGTGTGTGAGCATGCCCAGTATGACCTTTCAGTATGTTGTTGACTGACATTGCCTTCATTTCTCTAAGTGTGTGAGCATGCCCAGTATGCCCATCTGTATTTAATGTGTGGATCGAGTCCAGGTAGTTTGTACTGCAGTGCTGACCTTTGTGTTGTACACCGACAGGTGGCATGCTATTTCTGCAGGGTATCCATTAAGCATTTGTTATTGACTGTTCCTACATTTCTGCATAGGATGGGGGGGTCACCTGACTATTTCTACATTTCTACACAGGATTGGGGGGGCACACCTGACTGTTACTACATTTCCACACATGACTATTTCTACATTTCTACACAGCATTGGGGGGGCACACCTGATTGTTATTACATTACTACGTAGGGTGGGGGGCACACCTGTCTATTTCTACATTTCTACCCAAGATTGGGGGGGGGCACACCTGACTGTTATTACATTACTACATAGGGTGGGAGGGCACACCTATTTCTACACTTCTACACAGGGTTGGGGAGGGACACACCTGACTGTTATTACATTAATACGTAGGGTGGCGGGGGCTCACCTGACTATTTCTACATTTCTACACAGGATTGGGGGGACACACCTGACTGTTATTACATTACTACATAGGATGGGGGGGAGGCACACCTGTCTATTTCTACATTTCTACACAGGATTGGGGGGGCACACCTGATTGTTATTACATTACTACGTAGGATGGGGGGGCACACCTGACACTTGTACACATTTGCTATGACTGTAATGGTATGTCAGGTACTCCATTTCATTCTGTATTCTTACCTATCATGCTGACTAGAGGCATACCAGTGTACTACAGATCGTAGCTTTGGTTGCCCTACATATTAGTGTCTGACTTCCTACCCTTCAGAACTAACATCCCACTGCCTACCCTGCTGTAGTCTGTCTGTGTAGGCCTGGGGGGGAGGTTAACCATAGCCATCATTCAGGGGACATAGCACAGGCTCTGTTGTGTTTGTCTACACCTGTCCTGCTGGCTGAGACTGTTGTTGGGTATGTGAATCACCCTGACTGGCATGTGTGAGTCATATGGACACACACGTTGCTCAGCACATTTCCTGCAGCGGGTTTTGTCACCCAGTGTAGTACTGGCTACTATGGTGACTCCAGTGTGTGTTACAGATGTCATGGTGCCACTATGAGTGTCTACTGTCTGCTGCCATGACATTCTGCCACCTATTTCCCTTGCATGCTCACACCCATACCATAGATACAGGTAACAACACATTCTACTCCATTTGACAATTGGAAGGTTGATTGACTTACCTTGAGGGTGTGCCAGACTTGCGGATGGTGCTGGAGGGCTGCCTATGTCAGATGCACATAGCACACTCCCCAAACATGGTTGAGCACAGTTAGTGTCATATTTGGCATCCCTTTTACAGTATGTGCGAGTCAGAGAGAGGTCATTCCCTGGATTCCTACTGTGTCGGTGTATGTTCTATGCATTGTCTCTTTGCCACAGCCTCAGCATACTGGGCACACCTCCATCTGCCTACTGGGGCAGGCTTAGGTTGCTCCTCCTCTGAGTCACTCTGTGCCTTGGTATTGGTGGAGGGCTGTGTGGTCCTGCCCCATGCTGTTCCTACTGCAGCTGTTTCCGCAGGATCATATTATGTAGCATGGCACATACCATAACAATTTGGGTACATGTAGCTGGTGAGTACTGCAAGGCATCCCAAACACATGCTCTATTATAAGTCTGGTTTGTGCATGTGCCTCATTATGGCATTCTTGTTCAGGTGTGTGTGCATTTCTGATGGGTGTCATCAGCCACGGCTCCAGTGTGTAACCAGCATCCCCCACTAGGTGACCGTAGGGGATGTCCCCATTGGCAAATTTCTGGTACAGCTGCATCAGATGCCATATGTGGGAATTGTAATAGCTTCTAGGGCAGCCAGCACACACATTCATTATAATGCCCTGTGCATCACATACGACCTGGCAGCTGATGGAGGGGATGCCCCTGTGATTGATGTAGGCCCTACCCTGATCACCGAGTGGTGCTTTGATGCATATGTGCGTGCAGTCTATAGCACCCACTACCTCAGTGTATTCTGCTACTTGGTGGAAGAGACGCATATTTCTGGCCAACACCTCACGGGTGTTGAGGAAATATACATGCTCACTGGCATGTGCTGACATGGCATCCAGTAACTGGTGGAATAGTCTGGATGCTGATGCCTGTGAGATCCCCATGATATCCCCAGTTCAGCTTTGGGAGGTACCTGTGGCTAGTATTCCTAGGCCTACACATACCTTGGTATCCAATGGAATGGGTTCCCCTCAGTCAGTTTGGTGTGTTAGGTGTGGCCGGCACAGCTCAACAATTTACTGTAGGAGGTCTCTGTCCACCCTGTAGCACTCCACTATCTCCAGCTCATGTAGCCCCTGGGTCTGTGCACTCTTCTCTGTCTCCTCAATGTGGGTTAATTGGCAGCATTCACATCCTCACCACCCTCAACCTCTTGCACATGTTGTTCTTTGTTGCCTGCTGCAGCCCTTTTCATTTTGTAGGTTTGTTTGTTAATATTTCCCCACTTGTATACACTGGTGGTGTAGAGTGTGGGAAAAACCAGCAGGGAAGGTGTTTGATTAGTTTATAGTAGTGTTCTGGGCTGGGCTGGTCTGCTACCTGTGTAACTGGCTGATTCTGATACATTTCACCTGCTGGCTAAGCTAGTTCTCCTTGATTATCTTCCTAATGCTGTTCTCCCTTCCCATTGCCTTCCTATTTAAGCCTGGGTATGCTCCACACAAACAGAGTGCTCAAATGTGCACATTGCTGTTATTTCCTGGTTTAACTTCTTTTTCCTTCCTGTAAAACCCAGTGAGTGACACACACACCCGCTTAGGCTTTGTAAAGAGTGCTAAGCAGGTTTAGGCACACTCCCTAACTTAGCTGTGCTAAGCTAGGAGCACACCCAAGTCACAGGGCTCCAGTCCGCTTACAGTATGCCTGACACACACGTCCATGATGTCACCTAACTTCTAGGCTTGCACCAAGCTATTCCTACTCTTACACTGTTGGGACCTGACTCACATGCTGGGGAAAACTGGGATTCACTATCCCTCCCCTCATTTGCATAGGATTACCTGCTAATGCATAGTTACATGTCTCACACTGAGCCTCCCCCTTAGCGACCACTACTCACTGGCCATGCTGTCTTCTGTCTGCCATTGACTTGCATGGCAGACTACTGATTTTAGTTAGAATAATTAATTTATGTTTATTTTGTTATTTCCCCCCCCCGATCCCATTTGCGTGCCGCTGCCCTACGCTTAAACAGCCAAGATCGGCTAAAATAAAAAAAGAAATGTTGATTTCTGCATTTTTTTAATGTTTGCAATGCCAATGGCCTTATACCTGGCCATTGACATGCTTACTACATGATATGCAGCCTTTATTTGGAGCTGTCACAGCTCCGTTTTGGATTTTGCAGAAATGTACTCAGTTACTAACCGAGTACATTTCTGCAGATAGCACTAGTCCTGCATGGATGGTTTCAACCTTCCTGGATTGCAAAATCACCTCATTTGCATAGATTTCTCCTGCAAATGCGGTGATTTGCATACAAGGGCTTAGTCCATGCAGGATTAGTGCAGGAGCGCTCATGCACACCCCTGCAGTCTGTTCCTGGATCACACAGCAGATATATTGCCTGCTTGAGCTCCTGCACCGCTCTTGCATGCCGTGCAAACTTTAGAGAATCCGGGGGTCTATGCCAATTTTAAAAATATTATCCCCTTTAGTGAACAAGTTTAGCCATATAGTTCTTAACTGAAATTATAAGTTATTAATTTATATAAACGAAGCAAACAGAAAAAAACTTGCCATGTAATGTGTGCTTTACACTTAAAATAAAGGTATAACAGCTGTTGAATAAACTATTCATGAATAAAAAGTAATTGTCACTTTAGAAGATGAAAAAAATGGCAACAGCTTATATATAGCCTTTAACCTTAATGATTACATCATCAGAGGGCCATACTGGATGGACTGAGATATTTGCATTATCACAATGGGATTTTAAACAAAAGAAATATATGTAAAAGAAGAAATCTAAAAGAAAGCAAGAAATAATGCATTTTGACTTGCGATCTTAATGGGAAGACAAGAAGCAATTAAGCAAGCAATTTAATAATTTAAAATGTAGTTTGAGCTAGTATTTAAAAAAGCAGTTTTTCAGTTGAGTGTATAAGAAGAAATTAGAGCCTAAAGTTACTCCACACAAACAAAACAGACTAGTAGTAAAAAAATGTTGAATCATTATTCCTTTCTTATTCCTTTCAAAAAAAAATAAAAAACTCTAATAATAAAATGAATAAAAGCATGAACATAAAACAAAAGAGAGTTAGAACAATCATACCCACAACAATATGTTGTGTCTTTTTCCGGTTAGGGGTCGCCACAGCAGAACTCCGGTCTGCTAATGATTGGCAGTAGATTTTTACGTGCTAAGTTGCCAGCCCTGACACACAACCTTCAATGAAGGTACACCCATTCATGCATGTCTCCACACAGAAGACGCTCTAGCTGAGAATCGAACAGGACAATGTCTTACTGTGAGGCGACAATGCTACCGCAGCACCACCACCACAGTTATACCCACAACAATATAACAAGTGTAAATATTCAGCAAACACTCAAGCATTGTCAAACAAGCACCAAGAAGACACACAGCCATACAACCAGTTAATCACTATTCAGGATAACAAAGCCTCACCATACCAGGGCCAAATTAATGGGTCCATGATTTATATAAAAAATTAAGAGTTAATTTATTCAAAAAAGCGTGTAATATCATAAAGCTCAATATTATAATCCACACAAAAGAAAAAAAAATGAAAAACACATAAGAGTGAACTAAAATAAACTGGCAGTCAAAAACCAAGCTTCAAGTAGAGTTAAAATCTGGAAATTTAATAATACATAAGCACGTTCACAGTAATCAAAAATACTGCTTCTTCAGACATTAAAACCAAATGAAACATTGCTCAGTTTTGAATAGAGAAACCAATAATGTAACCAATCACATAAAAGAACATATCAATATCCTAGCAACAAGGTAAACCTTAAAAGAGCTATAAGAAGACTAGCCTACTGATTTAAAGACACATCATAATAAAATAACATAAAAACGCAGCATACTAAACAGCATGAGAAGAAAAACAGAAAAAGAGAAACATGCATAATAGTGCTAAATAAATTCAAACAGATCCTAACTACAAAGCATGAAGATGTATATATGGAAAACATATATAAAAACATACATAAGGCATGTTCAAAAATGTTAATTATTTATGTAAAGATCTAGCTTTGAGTAGGAGTTTCAGCAGAATTATATCATTCATACCCCTGCTTGCATCTGCCCTTAGTCTTATGATCCATTTTTGTTTCTAATACTTCATTTAAGTTCCTGATAGCCCCTCCACATTCGTTCACTACAATCTTTTCCATAACCAAAAACTTAAAAAAGTGTGTATTAGATCATTACCAGCTACATGCTTATCCAGGGCATTAGTAGTATTCCCAGTCCTAATGTATATATATTCCTTTATCCTGTCTCTGCCCCACCTGTTGGTCTTCCCCACACAGAAAGATGAACACTGGGTGGAAGATGCTAAGGAAACCACATTAAATAAATCACAGTTGGTTTCAACCCTAAAGGTGAACACTCTCTCAGTATCAAGGTGCTTAAAACATTCTGAAGAATCAATATATGTACAAAAATTACATTTAAGACATGAGAGTATCAAAAAAGTGCTTTACAGAGGTAAACTCTGTGTTCTGCTCCTTGGATAGCACAAAGTCATTTAAGAGATTTCTTCTTTTTACAATAAAAATATTGTTTTTCCCCTACTATATCCCTTATATCAGGATTGCCAACTAAAACTGGCCAGCATTTCTGTAACATTTCTGTAACTGAGTTAACATTACTAGTGAAGAACATCGGAATACGATCTATGTTCTTCTTACAAGCTATGGTAACATCAGGGTGATCCCTAGGATCAGGAAAATAGGGCTTAGCCTTACTGGGTCTGAAAACAATTGTTCGACTAAGTGAAGTGTCAATTTCATGACCACTATACCATCTCTCCTAAAATCTTATCCTTAGTCATAAAGCTCACACATAAATCTATCATCTTCAACATTCAGCCTTGACATTCTCATGCATTGCCCCTTCAGTATATTCTAAAATATGTGTTTTGGGTACACGCTTTTTCCTATGTAATAAGGTGTCATCCTTTCCTATATACCATGGTGCTTAAAGACTGATCGGGTTTACAATAAATTTTGACATCTAAAAATTCAATCTTGTCATGAGACTTTTTCTTACTGAACCCAAGAAAGGAAGTACTGGTATTCAGGAAATCAAGGAATGATACTAATTCATGTTCAGTAGGAAGAGGTCATCAACAAAGCATCTATAAAAGACCACCTGTCACCACCTCAGGGACTTCAAAAAGGTTTCCTCGTCTCATACAGCCATCACTGTGTTTGCATAGCTGTATGCACTAGATGTTCCCATGGCTATCCCATCTTTCTGCAAAAACACTTCATGGTCAAATAGAAAAAACATTGTTCTCAAGAACTAACTCCATCAAAAGGCAAATCAAATCAAAAAATTTGCATTCATAGGACCTGTAACTCAGTAGATATTTTTTAAGCATTTCAATTCAAATTAAGTTGGGTATGACCATAAAGAAGGAACGAACATCCAAGGTAACCAGTAATGAATCATAAACATTCCCTTTCCATCCTTTTATAAACTTGTACAGATCAATCAAAAATTGCTTAGAGTCCTTCAAAATATATTGCTTTCTATCCAAAACAGGTCTAAGATGCTTCTCTACGTATATGGAAAGAGGTTCTGTACACCAATTATGCCCTAAAACAATGGGTCTGAAGGGAAGATGTAGCTGATTCTTGTGAATCTTGGAGAGATCGTGTATGATAGGAATCATAAGTGAGTCTATAACAAAATAATTAAATAAACCAAGATCAATGACTCTACTTAGCAAACATTCATAGAGCATATTACAGACCCTTAATACCATTTGATTAACATCAGTCAGGCCAACTCTCTTATATGCATTCTCATCATTCAACATGTGACTCATACAACTAAAATAATAGTTCCAGTCCATTACGACCACGGGACCTCCTTTATTAGCTAGTTTGATGACAATAGTATTGTCAGACTGTCAATGTTTCAGAGCTTTCCTTTAATTTGCACTGATGTTCCTGAATCTTTTTGAACATGCACTAGAAATTTGGTGTAGATCTTTCTCACATAACTTATAAAAGGTTTCCAATACAGGATGGTTAAGTGGTAAAAAGTGCTGGGTTTCTTAATGTCTGTATCACCATCCTGCAAACTACAGTTCTTAAAAATCATTTTTAACATAGTGTTCCTAACAAACAACTTTAAATCAATGATGGAGTCTGTTACTTCTGTGTTCTGCATCAGTATAAATGACAGACCCCTCTCAGTAATGAAAGTTCACTAGGCGAAAGTAGTCTGGATGAAATATTCCAGACTACTGATTTTCCTTGTGTCTTTTGGCTTTTCCCGGTTAGGGGTAGCCGCAGCAGAACTCCGGTCTGCTAATGATTGGCAGTAGATTTTTACATGCCGAATTGCCAGCCCTGATGCACAACCTTCAACGAAGGTACGCCCATTCACGCATGTCTCCACACAGAAGACGCTCTAGCTGAGAATTGAACAGGACATCTTACTGTGAGGTGACAATGCTACCGCAGCACCACCACCATAGCCTGACTACTGATTTTCCTTGTACTGCCACATATTCTCCAAAGTGCGTGTGTTCAGGGGCTCATGGTGCATCTTCCTTTTCATATGCCCCTGACTTCTTGAATGATTTCTGGTAGTGTATTCATCCTGTTTGACAGTCTTGTTTAGTGAAATGGGAAACAGCTGGAAAACCTGCTCAGCATTCAATCTGGTTGCATTGATCTGTTTGCTTTCATTTGATCTACAAGGTGAAGAACTGGTCCAATATAAAGAAAAAATGACACACAGGTAGTGCAAATACTGTCTAAGCAGAGGAACTAAGAATATTTAGCAGTCATTCAACCACTATCAGACAAACATTAAGAAAATACATAGGTACTCCATATAGGTATTATTGTTCAGAATAGTAAAGCCTTATTGTATTAGCAATACGTTAGCAAGTTTATCATTTTTTGTGTATTAAGGGATAATTTGTTTTAAAGAAAGTCCATATAGTCATAGATCCCAGTATAAAGACATTTAGTATAGATGTTTATAAGTGTTTTTCTTTTGTTTGCACAATTTAAATTAAGTAGTGGGAATATTTAGACAAACAGTATAGATATATTATAATCATATATGCAAGGAATTAAAAAAATAATTTTACCTTGGTTGTTGAATTAAAGCTTAGATTCACTTTTTGAGTAAATCAGAAGTATCATAGTAGTAGATTATTAATATATGTCACAACCAGAGAAAAAAGGTTAAACTTTTAAATATTGTGCAGAATACAAAAAAGAATGTATTAAATGCTTACTTGTCTTTTATTTTCTTCATTTTCTTATTATTATTATCTCTAGTTTTCCAAGCATTTTTCTCAACATGGCTTTTTTAAAGTAGTAGAGAAGCAATTCATATCATCCACTTTGTCTAAAATGTTATTGATTGTTAAGAAGGATAAAGCAGAGCTCTCAGAATAAATATGCCCCAGCAAAGTAGAACAGAAGAAAGTGTACATAAATGAGCGAGACCTCTCATAGGTGTCTGTATATCCCCACCAACAGTCCCCATGTGTTCAACAGCAACAGTATATTTAAATAAAATGAAGAGACCCTTTTATTTATTTTTTTAAAACCCAGAGTACAGCTAACCGTAGGTGCGCAGGTGTGCCTATTGCCTAGCTATGGTTAAAGCAGCTGAAAAGGCTGAAGAGGATAACAAGGAATATATATGCAAAAGAAGCAGTGCAGCAATAGTGTAGTGGTTAGAGCATCTGCCTAATATACAGGCATTCCCGGTTCAAGTCCCACTAGAGCACATATCATTTTCCATGTGAAATCTGTATATGAACATAATTTTACATCTTTTTGTCATATAACCTACATAATAACATTTAAATGTGAACTGGAGTACTGCATGAAATGTACATGTGAAGTGTCAGTGTCATAATGAATAAGGCACTAGTAAGCAGGTTTAAGCACAAATAAGCAGTAGTAAGCATATATAAGCACTAGTAAGCGTATTTAAGTGCATTTGCATAGGGGAAGCATTGCCTACACAGTTAAGCAAAGTAGAAGCTAACTGAGTGGAAAAAACTGTAACCAGAGGTTAGCAGTACTTACCGTCGCACAAACCCACGCAAACCCGCTTACAACTGCTTTAAATGCCTTAATCACTCTGGATCCAACGGCCCATGTTCTGCCCAGCAACAAAATAAACTGCCTCTGCAAGGCTCAAACACAAGACCCTGTACACTACAGTCACAGTAGTTAACCACTAAGCCATCATAGCAATAAGTATGCATGAGGTATCAGCAAACTAATCCTTACCACAGGAAAATCAAACCAAACATGTGAACTCAATCTATGTACAGTGTGATGTTGGATAACCTGCCACAGAACATAAATATGTGAACTGGAGTACTGCAATAAGCATAGATTTGAGGTGTTATGGTAATAAAGTATTGAAGTTCCCAGGACCCCATACAGTGTATGTACACATGAATCACGGATACCAGACACATATACAACCTGTAATGAAGAATAAATCATTACCAAATGGCAAATATAGTGATAGTCGACTATGAAGCAATGCTAACCCCAGCACAGCTCATGTTAGTAAGTGTAAGCAATGTGCAAGGGAGCCAATTCAATCTCCATAGTGGTATAACTCTTTAAACAGTGCCAACCTTATGTAAGCAGGTGTGCCCATAGCTTAGCCTTTTCAAAACTGGCCAATCACGGCAAAGTGTGGGAAAATGGCCATATTTAAACCCCACAGGTGAGAATACGTCTCATAACAAGTTGTAGCTTCACACTGCAGGCAGAATGGCTGGTGTGGGTGAAGGCACTCAGTTCAGACCGCAGCGCTGGGGCATCCAGGAGTCAAAATTTATGGTATGGCTCCTAGTAAAACACCATGATCAGAGACTACTGCAGGGCCAGTACCAGGGCTCGCAGTACAAAACGGAGGCCTGGGACAGTCTTGCCCGTGACCTCACCAGTGCCACAGGTATCCCCCAGACTGGTGAGCAGGTTAGGCACCACCATGCTGACCTGAAGTGACGGAGGGGGGATATCCTGGAACAGTAGATCCAGGAGTGTTGGCAGATGGCCAATACCCCAGTACTGAGTAAGTACACATTCTACTAAGTAGTACAAAATTGTCTAGCTTGTGTTTACTATGGATAGGTATGGCTAAATATCAATGCATTTCTCTGACAGCTGCAGATGAGCGGGCTGCGAACCAGCAAGCCCATGATGCTAGGCTGCAAAGGCTGCGTCGTGAGGCAGGTTAGTAATCAGTCTGCATGTACTGTCATAACAAAGATTAAAAGAGCTTTACAAAGTGTTGTACCAGTAGAAATAAATGTGTTAATAGTCTGTGAATAAAGGTATAATGCATGGAGTGCTTCTGTTTACTCTTCTCTCATATGTTTGCAATCTGTTCCATACTATAAATAGTACTGTTGTACCTTAAGCAGTGTCACCCACACCGTGGTATGCAGATAAAATGGGTATGAAGTTCTGCATAACAATGTTGGAAGTGCCAAGAAGTCAGTCATATTGTACAAGTTAGGGAGACTTAGATAGAAAACAGTCGAAAGTTGTACGTCATTTCCCTGATAGCACAGTGTACTGTGATGTTAACAATGATTTTTTGTCACACACAGCAGGTGCTACTAAGTTGTATGCATAATCATACCCCACAACCAAATGTTCAGATAGAAAGCTGTATGTATAATTACACCCAACAACTGTACAGAATTTGCTTCAATGTTCAAATTGTAAGTTGTATGCATATTTATATCCCACAACTGTTCCAATCTGTCCAGTATGTCCAGATAAATGGCCCATATCACCAGCTTGGTACCCTGTTCCCCTAAAACTTCAATGTGATGATCCAAGAAATGTAGGCAGCTGTCAATGACATATAACTGATAGTCAAACGTGTATATAGAGAATGTATATGAAAACAAACTTGTCATTTTAGCACCTCACCCAATGTGTATGACAGCAATTCTCAACATATGTTGCATTAACACCTGCAGCCTGTCACACCTGTATTTAAGACACAGGTCACGTATATTATAATCTATAAACATACTAGTGTACAATATAAGGCCATTGTGTAGTGTAAAAATACATGTAAGGAAAAGATCACGGCAGTGACTAAGAATGTTGTGAAAACTACAAGGATATATTAGTTGTTAATTAAATCCTCTCTCTCACCCCTACCATATGTGCATAATAACCCAATGACACTCCTCAACTGGTATGTGTTCACTCCAAACATTATTGGGACATATGTCCTAATGGTTAATAAATATTCACATTTGTTTCTATGCATGTGCCATGTTAAGATACATCCATATTGGTGGCTTGTTGCCATCAATGAAACCCGCTTGCTCCTGTAATGGCCACTGTTGTTCCATATATGCATGTGTTCTGCTTGCTCTGCAACTGTGTTAGCTCTGGTGTGTCAGGTTAATGGGAATACCTATGCATGCTATTATAACTAATCCTGAAAGCTAAACAACAGACAACAACAGAGTACTCCCAGAAGGGTTAACGCCTCACCATGTAAAATTAAGAAAATAGTAAGTCCAGCAGCAGCACCACATATGAGATGACCAGGCTCACTTAAATTATCCAGATTACTCAGAGGGTATATAAAAACAAAGATCTTTTATTCACATAAATCCAGCAGGTTAGCTGTTTCACGTATTGCTTCCTCAGACCTTAAAAATTCGAATGCAACAGTTGCAATCTAAAATACTGCAACAATCAAGGGCGAGCCCTTCACTCAACCATTTAAACGGAAACAACTTCATTATATACGTGTTACCAAGTAATACAATATAAAACATACGAATGTGCATATTTTATCCTGGGCATTAAAACTCAACAACTGCATACTAACAAACATAACAATAAAAAATCAAAGCCTTCAAATGGAACTCTTCAATGTTGTCACTAAACATATATTCAAGATTAAAACTATTCTACCTAAAACATTTCCATTGACTAGACTCACAAAATAGCCATTCTACATGTGTGTGTATGTTTATATATATATATATATATATATATATATATATATATATATATATGAGAAACAAATATAAAATTTAGATGCACTTCAAAAGATGTGCATGGCTTATGAAACAAATTCAGAGAGGAACATGAGTGTACGCATTTCACTACCCATACATAACATTGAGTACAAAGGGAGACATGGGCACAGACTCTTTATCCCATATAGAGAGATAAAGCTTCATTCATTTCCAAACTGGCACCTATAATGAAACATTATTATATTGCCCTTGTCATACATAGTACCATGGGTCTACATATATGTAACAGAGATGAAAAAGGCAAGAAATCCTCTCAATATGTATATTGAGCTAATAAGAAACAGCCAAACTCCTAGATCTCAGAATGGGTTTAATAGAGGCTCTGTCATTAAGGCCATAGCCTCTGTCATCTTTCAGCCTTGCTATCCAGTTAGTTTCTTTCCTCTCCGTATTATTTCTGATGTTACTCTCCCTAATTATGGGCTGCACAAAATCTATAACCATAAATTTGAAACTTTGTTCTTACCCAAGTGCTACAACGTGTTTCGCTAAAGCATTCTGCATATACTTCACCCTAATGGCATACAATGCTCCCTCATCCTGTGCCGGAACAATCTGTCTGTCTTACCAACATAGAATGAGGGGCAACCCTGACACACTGCCAAATGAACTACATGCGAACTGCTGCAATCAGCTGACACTCTAAATCTATACATCTGTCCAGTATCTGGATGTGTAAACCTGTCAGTATTCAGAACATATGGACAGAAGTTAAAATGGCCACAAGCTGTAGTCCCCATACAGACACCTAACTCCGGTCTATGATGTTGTTGACATAACAGCTGTTCAAGTTTAGATTTATTCTTAAATCTAAATATTGGAGTGTCCCCTACAATATCTCTGATGACTGGATCTGTAGTAAGGACACGCCAATGATGGTTGATAATATCTATGATGGCACCATTGTCCATTGTATAATACATTGGTATCCTGATACCAGACTGTTTCTCTGTATTGATTTTAGTATTACTGTTGTTTACAGAAAAGTATGGAGGAGCTCTCTCTTGTCTATATATGTCAATGTCCTTCAAACCTGCCTTTATGTCATCCTCCTTGTATCCACGAACTTGCAATCTATCCCTAAATATATCCAACTCAGATCTAAAGCCATCATCTGTGGCATTGAGGTGAGAGATCCTCATCCCTTGGCCTTTTATAATATTTTTAAAGATGTACCGTGGGTGCATACTATGTCTATGGAGGAGTGTATTCTTATAACATTCCTTCCTAAAGACACCAGTATTTATGTGTGTACCCACAACCCTTTCTACATACACATCCAAATATTCCAGCCTATGGAATAAGTACTTTAATGTGAATCTTAAATATCCGGTCATATTGTTCATCCAATCTATACACTTGGTTAGTTCATCTATGGGCCCATCCCAAATAAAAAAACACATCGTCCATAAATCAACGATAAAAAGGTGCCCATCTTTTGAACCAATTCTCAACAAATAACATGTCTTCCTCCCAGGCAGCTAAAAACATGTTGGCATAGCTATTGGCACATGAAGTGCCCATAGCTACGCCATCACGCTGTATAAAGAACTTGTCCTCAAATACAAATACATTATTTTCCAGAATAATTTCTAGAAACAAACATATAAGGTCTATCTTTCATTCTTCATAAACACTATGTTTCGCCAGATATTTATTGATTGATTCAGTACCTAAATTATTGGGAATAATGGTGAACAATGATTGAACATTTAATGTCACAAAAGCATAGAAGGTTTCAACTCATGCATACTATTGAATTCATAGGGATCTGCCAAAAACTGCTTTGTGTCTCTAAGTATAGTTTTATTACAATTAACTATTGGTCTTAGATGCTTCTCTACATACAGAGAAAATGATTCTGTAGACCAACCCCTTCCAGAGGTTATAGGTCTCATGGGGGGTTTACACCATTTTTAGGAATTTTTGGCAGGCCTTGGATAATTGGAATCAAAGGATGTTCAACTTCCAGAAATGTACCCATATCTGGAGATATTGAATGACTGTTAACTAGATCAGTCACTCCTTATAGACCCCATACTTGATCTTATCAACCTTCTCTTTAGATATAACACTGTAATAGTTACTGTCACTCAACATGTATACCATGGCTTTAGAATAACCTTCTTTGTCCATGATGACTAAGGGTCCCCCCTTATCCACAGGCCTTATAATATACTACTATCATTCTGTAACCTCTGTAAAGCATTCCTCTCATGAAAACTTAAGTTGAACCTATTTTTTCTAACTATATGTTCCAATCCACCTTCACTACATAATGCATGTAAATCATCCTCCACTAACTCGAAGAAAGCTTCAACCAGTGGATGATTACTAGGTACATAGTCACTTGGTTTCCTAAATACATATTCATGTCCATTATTACCATTCCCAAAATCATATCTAAGCATGACAATTCTGATGTACATTTTAACATCTATCAGTACATCTGATAATCTATTGTGTTTAGTAGGAATGAAACTCAGTCCTTTGTTCAAAACATTCAATTCATGACCATCTAACTCTCTGCTGGATAAATTCCAAACTAAACAGTTTACATCTGATTCCACATTTTCTTGAGGGATTTGTTCAAGTCTCTGTCCCCAGATAACTTCCGCTTCTGTCTGCTTCGACTGACAGAGTGGCCCCTCCTTCCCCCCTTCTCCACAGCTATGGGAAGGGGGAACTGATGAAACACCACAGTATTACTGTGATTGTTATCTGTGGTATGTCTATTACCATTATAAACATTCATATTCACCTTTGGTCAAACTATCAGTTGTTCATTTTCACTGGTGGCTTTACTTTTGCCAGAACCACCATTAGACCCTATCAATGTTGACGCTCTCTTCTCTATGTCAACTGCTCGTTCATCCACAGTCAAACTAGTGGATGTATCTCATTGCTGTAATCTAACAGTCATATTTCCACTGGTATCTCCAACAGGAGTCGGTTGTATAAATTCACCAGCAACACTCACATTAACAGTGTCAGTCATTATGTGACTCGATTGTGCACTATCAAAATTCTTGGGGAAGTTATCTGGGGACAGAGACTTGAACAAATCCCTCAAGAAAATGTGGAATCAGATGTAAACTGTTTAGTTATGAATTTATCCAGAAGAGAGTTAGATGGTCATGAATTCAATATTTTGAACAAAGGACTGAGTTTCATTCCTACTAAACACAATAGATTAACAGATGTACTGATAGATGTTAAAATGTACATCAGAAATGTCATGCTTAGATATGATTTTGGGAATGGTAATAATGGACATGAATATGTATTTGGGAAACCAAGTGACTATGTACCTAGTAATCATCCACTGGTTGAAGCTTTCTTCAAGTTAGTGAAGGATGATTTACATGCATTATATAGTGAAGGTAGACTGGAACACATAGTTAGAAAAAATAGGTTCAACTTAAGTTTTCATGAGAGGAATGCTTTACAGAGGTTACAGAATGATAGTAGTATAATTATAAGGCCTGTGGATAAGGGGGGACCCTTAGTCATCATGGACAAAGAAGGTTATTCTAAAGCCATGGTATACATGTTGAGTGACAGTAACTATTACAGTGTTATATCTAAAGAGATGGTTGATAAGATCAAGTATGGGGTTTATAAGGCAGTGACTTATCTAGTTAACAGTCATTCAATATCTCCAGATATGGGTACATTTCTGGAAGTTGAACATCCTTTGATTCCAGTTATCCAAGGCCTGCCAAAAATTCCTACAAATGGTGTAAACTCCCCATGAGACCTATAACCTCTGGAAGGGGTTGGTCTACAGAACCATTTTCTCTGTATGTAGAGAAGAATCTAAGACCAATAGTTAATTGTAATAAAACTATACTTAGATACACCAAGCAGTTTTTGGCAGATCCCTATGAATTCAATAGTATGCATGAGTTGAAACCTTCTATGCTTTTTGTGACATTAGATGTTCAATCGTTGTTCACCATTATTCCCAATAATTTAGGTATTGAATCAGTCAAGAAATATCTGGCGAAACATAGTGTTTATGAAGAACGAAAGATAGACTTTATATGTTTGTTTCTAGAAATTATTCTGGAAAATAATGTATTTGTGTTTGAGGACAAGTTCTTTATACAGCGTGATGGCGTAACTATGGGCACTTCCTGTGCCAATAGCTACTCCAAAATGTTTTTAGCTGCCTAGGAGGAAAACATGTTATTTGTTGAAAATTGGTTCAAGAGATGGGTACCATTTTATCATTGATTTGTGGACGATGTATTTTTTATTTGGGATGGGCCCATAGATGAACTAACCAAGTGTATAGACTGGATGAACAATATGACTGGATATTTAAGATTCACTTTAAAGTACTCATCCCATAGGCTGGAATATTTGGATGTGTATGTAGAAAGGGTTGTGGGTACACACATAAATACTGGTGTCTTTAGGAAGGAATGTTATAAGAATACACTCCTCCATAGACATAGTATGCACCCACAGTACATCTTTAAAAATATTATAAAAGGCCAAGGGATGAGGATCTCTCACCTCAATGCCACAGATGATGGCTTTAGATCTGAGTTGGATATGTTTAGGGATAGGTTGCGAGTTCATGGATACAATGAGAATGAGATAAAGGCAGGTTTGATGGACATGGGCATATATGGACAAGAGAGAGCTGCTCCTTACTTTTCTGTGACATGGACAATGGTGCCATCATAGATATTATCGACCGTCGTTGGCGTGTCCTTACTACAGATTCAGTCATCAGAGATATTGTAGGGGACACTCCAATATTTAGATTTTGGAATAAATCTAATCTTAAACAGCTGTTATGTCAACAACATCACAGACTGAAGTTAGGTGTCTGTATGGGGACTACATCCTGTGACCATTGTAACTTCTGTCCATATGTCCTGAATACTGACATGTTTACACATCCAGATACTGGACAGATGTATAGGTTTAGAGTGTCAGCTGACTGCAGCAGTTCGCATGTTGTTTATTTGGCAGTGTGTCAGGGTTGCCCCTCATTCTATGTTGGTAAGACAGGCAGATTTTTCCGGCACAGGATGAGGGAGCATTTGTATGCCATTAGGGTGAAGTATATGCAGCATGATTTAGGGAAACACATTGTAGCACTTGGGCAAGAACATAGTTTCAAATTTATGGTTCTAGATTTTGTGCAACCGATAATTAGGGAGGGAAACATCAGAAATAATACAGAGAGGAAAGAAACTAACTGGATAGTAAAGTTGAGAGCTGACAAAGGTTATGGCTTTAATGAGAGAGCCTCTATTAAACCCATTCTGAGAACTAATAGTTTGACTGTTTCTCATTAACTCAATATACATATTGAGAGGATTTCTTGCCTTTTTCATCTCTGTTACATATATGTAGATCCATGGTACTATGTATGACAAGAGCAATATAATAATGTTTCATTATAGGTGCTAGTTTGGAAATGAATGAAACTTTAGCTCTATAGATGAGATAAAGAGTATGTGCCCATGCCTCCCTTTGTACTCAGTGTTATGTATGGGTAGTGAAATGTGTACACTCATGTTCCGCTCTGAATTTGTTTCATAAGCTGTACACATCTTTTGAAGTGCATCTAAATTTTATATTTGTTTCTCATATATATATATATATATATATATATATATATATATATATATATATATATATGGCTATTTTGTGAATCTAGTCAATGGAAATGTTTTAGGTAGAATAGTTTTAATCTTGAACATATGTTTAGTGACAACATTGAAGCGTTCCATTTGAAGGCTTTGATTTTTTACTGTTATGTTTGTTAGTATGCAGTTGTTGAGTTTTAATGCCCAGGATAAAATATGCACATTTGTATGTTTTATATTGTATTACTTGATAACAGGTATATAATGAAGTTGTTTCCCTTTAAATGATTGAGTGAAGGGCTCGCCATTGATTGTTCCAGTATTTTAGATTGCAACTGTTGCATTCAAATTTTTAAAGTATGAGGAAGCTATACATGAAAGCGCTAACCTGCTGGCTTTATGTGAATAAAAGATCTTTGTTTTTGTATACCCTCTGAGTAATCTGGATAATTTAAGTGAGCCTGGTCACTTCATACGTGGTGCTGTTGTTGGACTTGCTATTTAGTCATGAATGCTGTTGACTGTTACTAACCCATATCGGCCATAAATCTGTGAAAACACAGCTCGTATGGGAAGGCCAGTCCCAGCGAACCCACCTGTCCCACCTCAGTTGGCCATGACACCAGGCACCAGCACATCTGGGGCCCAACCTGAGACGTCCTCTTCTATAGGCCCTGCACCACATTCGGGAGGAACCGCTGCAGGGAATGGGGCTTGCCCCCTCTTGGAGCGGGCGTGGAGGGGAACCTGTCACCCATCAACAGGTCCGGGCCGTGGTGCGTAGGGAGCTCGATCTGGAGTATCGAGAGCATCTACACCAGCTTGAGGGCCAAGTGGTGCTTTTAGAGGTGAGCCCGCCCTTCTTACGCAGCCCCCAACACAGCCACTTTCGGGGATATGAAGGTGCAGTGGTGACTGCCCATTGGTGGGGATCTCAGTCCCACTTTTTCCAGTTGGGGGCTCATGGGCTTGCGCTTCCAAACACCCCTTCCTGTCCAACGTGTTTACCCCCACATGTGTCATATACTGACCTTGTATGTGTCTTGTGTGTCTTGTCTGTTAACCTACCCAACCTCCCTCACCAAATATACCTACTACCCCTCCCCAACATCCCACTCTCATCTGAAAAAAAAAGGACAATCTGTTCCCACAAAATATTCTCGCTCCATATATATAGCTGTCCATTTTGCACACATGTCCACTGGACACATGTAATCTGGTCTAATTGGCATCACAATGAGTATAAGTTGTCCTCATCCCTCTCCCAGGGTTTTGAGGGTTCAAATGTACCTGCAAATATAGTGTATATGCACAACTGTTGCTGTAACAGAAATGGGCAGCTATGGACCTTTCCTATACCCTTCCTGCACATGCCTAGCTATTTTCCCTACTGTCTTTCCCTCTTTGTGCCCCATTTTTCACCACTTTCCTATCAACCCCATTTTCTTTTCTTTTAAAGGAATTAGCACGGGAGTAAGTGGCAGTAAGCACTGTTGAGCAGCGGTAAGCGGGTTTGAGTGGTTTTGCACGAGGGTAAGCTATGCCTATACAGGTTGAGGAATCTGAAGCCAACTGACTGTAAAAAACATAAGAGGAGGTTAGCAGTGCTTACCATCACGCAAACCCGCTTACAACTGCTCAAAAGTGCCTTAATCACACTGTATCCAATGGCCCTTGTTCTGCCTAGCAACAAAATAAGTAGCCTCTGCTAGGATTAAACCCAGGTCCCTGCACACCATATCCACAGTGATTTACCACTAATCCATCTCAGATATACATGTCCTTGATGTATTCACAAACATATCATCCAGCCCAGTCATTCGACAGTACAGAGAATGTATTCCAACATGTAGATGTATTTGTGTGAGTAATTATTTTAATGTCTAAATGGTTACAACATATTGATATGTATATATATATATATATATATATATATATATGTATATATATATATATATATATATATATATATATATATATATATATATATATATATAGACACATATAAATATCTATGAACATATAAACATGCAAATGTTTACATCTATAGATATATATGTCCACATCTATATACAGCAAGTTATATACTTATGTCAGCAGATATATATATATATATATATATATATATATATATATATATATATATATATATATATATATACATATACATATATAGATATAGATATATAGATATATATACATATATGGTATATACGGACATGCATCTGTAGATAATGGGGAAATAACAAAACATATATGTCCTCATGCAACGTTAATGGGGTTGAGAGACCCCACACAATATACGTCTGGTACGTATAAGTATACCCCCTGCCAAGCACTGCCCCCCTGTAATACAGTACCAAGTGTTGCAGATCCCATAACCAGGACCAGACACGACATGACCATCCCTAGGATACATATACACAGACATATATATGCAGATACAGGTATATATATATATATATATATATATATATATATATATATATATATATATATATATATATATATATATATGTAACTAGACATACACACAGAGAGATTTGTACAGTAATATATATATATATATATATATATATATGTAGTACGTGCACACAATATGGAGCAGCCAGTATTCCTACAGTCACCACCTTACCAACTGAAATCTGTATGAGCCACCCATACGAATGACATTCATAGCATGCAACATATACCCACAGAGATATCAAAGGGTATAACACCACACACAGGTGTGCATAAATGAATGTGAAAGCTTTATTTGTGTACTATGACAGTTATATATGCCATGTCATATAGCTGTTTAGACACTGACATCCATATGAGCAGTGTAATGCAACTGTGAAACAGTTATACTAAGACAGTAGTCTGGAAAGGTTAACATATGTTGCTGTCCAGGCAGAGGCCTCCAAGTAGTACATTAGTAATGACAGATTGGGCCACAGCATACCAGACAATCACCAGTATGTAATGCAGATGTATAGGTCAGCAGCCTCTATCTACACTCTGTACACAATCCCTAGGGGGGACAGACCCCAGTTGACACAATGGGATGTATCTGTTACATAAGAAGGCATACCTGACACCATCACAATGACACTGAGAAATATGGCATCCCATATGGCAGGAGGCAGTAGGTCTGCATTTAACCAAGGTGGATTGTATGGTAAAGTGAATCCAGATACCTTAAGGTAGCCCATCCCAGATACCTACACATGTTGTAACAGCCTAGGTTAGTCATGATCCAACCCCCCCCCTACACTCACTAATACTGGGCCATATACCACTGTAACATACACTGACCTCTGGAGTGCATTAGGGCACACATGTATTGTGCAGGTGAAACCCACACATATATGGCTCCAACCCCCTAGTATGTGTGGGGGACGCAACAGCAGTGGAGTGATGGCAGGAATGACAGCAGGACATACACACTGCCCACTACATAATAACCCCTGATAGCATATCATATGTGCAAGGCCTGGTATGTAGGTGGAGGACAGAGGCTGGAACACAGGCACATATGTGTAAAACTGTTGTCATACAGTAAGCAAGATATGTATATGTGTACATATCTATATGGATATATACATACTTATTTATACATATATGTTCACCATATGTCCTGTGCATGGACTGGATCCCCACCTCAGCCCCAATAGTCCCAATCTCTCAGTATATTTTTAGACTATTGCTACTGTAATAGGGATTGTCTTCACAGAAATGATTTGTTTGGGAGGCCACATCTGCTGTTAACATGTGCTCCATTGGCTACTTACAGACATCCTATGGTCATCATAGTACAATACCACTGCTAGCACAGTAATGCCCCTGTGGACTACAGCTGTGATATGGCCAATATATGTTGACAGTCTGACACACTCATGTCAACCCTTTCATGCAAGACATGTGGACCAGGCCTTTCAATCTGGATGTTACCAGTCATGTAGATGGGTATAATACGTACATGCTGGTATACATTTGCCCCCATAGGTTATGCATTCATACACCACTGTCTGTCCTGACACATAATAACCACTGGTACAGAGGTTCCATGGCCAAATACTATCCACTAGTTACTGACATACATCTGAACAGCATCCCACTTCTTTGTCTGACATACATCACTGTTATGGTGGCCAGGCAGCAGTACATTTGGCAAGTGCCTGGACATGAATCTCAATGGAGAAGTACAGTAATCTACTAGGCATGTAACAAAACACAGTGCAGGCTACAGGCAGACTGACCCAACACTGGGCTACATCTCCTATGTGGGAATACACATGTACCTGCATAGATAGCAGGCTCTACAGGCATGTTGCATCACAGAGTAACAGACACCTGTTTGAAAGTGCATAACCACAACCAATGTGAACACAGCCACAGCCACATATGGTAAGCTAGCGTACTATCATAGTATATGGACTATCTGATGTACACCATCCTCATATGAGCTACTCACACAAAAACCCTACATATGCAGGGCTGCTACACAGTGTGGTCCGATGGCTGTCTATGGTTTGGGACATGTGTGTTCACCCCTACAAACATGTAAACTGATAGGGTGACATACAGTGGAGCAGCATGTAACATCAGATAGAACAGGACCAAGAACAATGACATCTACCACAGTCTCTACACAGGCCAAGGTACACATGCACTACACACACACTGTCAACAATTACCAAACCTTGACATACCTCAGTACTGTACACACAACCACAGAATGCCCAGGCTATGTCCTCAAATATAACGCCTACTATACATACCACGTGTAGCAGTCTGATATCTCACTGGCTTATCAGATATGCTGTCACTGAATATGGTGTACAGAACATATGCACCTCCTACTGCATGACATATATGCAAAGGTTGACAGGGTTGTGGCTGGAGGCACAAACACAGGCCCAATATTGACTTGTTGCTGTGATGACCTCAAACATTTCCTGTCGTAACATGGTTTGATGCAACATATGTCCTATGAGGGATATGACATTAGTAACTCTCCCGGCTGTCACCATCTACTGACTGCAATCCTCACACCACCTTCTGCAGTTGAGAGATAGGTTCTGTGTGGGTAACACAAGGAACACAAGGCACCACACACTGCCCAGTCTGCAGATGACCCTACAGATGGGGATTCCTCATAAACATAGCACTGACATGACAAGTATTAAAACATGTAGGACAGCCATATCCACGCACACCCTGTTAAACCAATAGTACCCCAACTTCATTATAGCGGCACTTACAGTCTGTAGTCAGGACAGGCACATCCCCCTCCTGTGTGTTGACCTGTTTCCACTGTGTATGTTGTCAGAGGTAAGTCCCCAATCCATCTGTGATTCTGTTTGCCAAACACCAGATCTAGTTCCTGCCCACAGTTATTGGAGTGTGTTTCCATGCAATCGGTTATGGGAATGTTACCACAACTGTTCCACATGCAGTCAGCTACAGGAGGGCTGTAATCTGTGCAGAGGCCATCAGCTGATCATGAGCATCACTGACAATACACATGCCGCTGCCTATGCAAAGCAGGTGTAAGTCTCCACATCCAGCAGAGAGGGAGTGAGAGAGGCAGACAGAGGCAAAGATAAGACAGGGTGGGTGGGGAGAGTAAAAGGTGAGTCTGTTTGTGTCACACACCTACCAGTCCCAGGTTTCAAACTATGTACTGATATCACATCTGTTATCCCTGCACGGTGGATATTGTGATTTATGCTAGGGGCACCATATAAGAATATTTACAAACACACTCAACATTGGGTCCAGTTGTTACACACTCACAACCACCTCCACACTGGACATGAATGACATACAGCAGCACCTTAAGACACACACATGCACACACCTGTCACATCTTGGATTAGAACCCCTACCTAACTAGTTATTACAGTACAGCACTATGCCATTACAAAATGCACTATGGAGATTACAGGAACACTCTTTCCCCAAAGGTTTATTTCACACTGAGTGACATCAGCAGAACTGCCAAAGTACAGTGAATGAATTGTAGTGAGTGTGACTAGCCAAACATGCATTGCCTTCTACACAGGCATAGGAACAAACACAAAAGCATCCACAACATCCATGTGTGAGAATAGAACCCCTACCAGAGTTCCATATCACACTACAGCATTACACTGTTATAGCACACACCACAGAGATTGCTGAAGTACTCTTTCCTCAAAGGTGTACTTCACAGTGATTGACATTGGCAGGATTGGCAAAGTAGGGCATTTGAATTATATTGAGTGTGACTAACCTAAATTGTTCTAATTAGTATGTATGCATTAACCGCTGTTCTGGCCAGAACAAAAATAACCTGCCTTTGCAGGTCATGAACCCAGGACCCTGTACACTATAGTCACAGTAATTAACCAGTCAGCCATCACAACAGTACATGGGACTGTGGTTCCACCAAAGTAATCCCACCATAGGCTAATCAAACTGAACATGTGAAAGGAATGTATATACAGTTGTCCATAAAACATAAAAGACCTCGGCAAGGCCAACTCCATGCTACTCAAGGCAGAAGTGACAATGTTTGTGACACCCATGGAGACAGGAGCTGACAGTTTAACTGATGAATCCTGCAATAAGACACTGTATGAGCACAGCCACTTGTGCATGATTCCTGGCATCCCACATAGAACCACGGCACTCACCTTCCAAATAATCAAGCCAGTCTGGTGGTCTCCTGCCATTAACAGAGTATACAACAGATGGTAGACACTTTTGAAGGAAAAAAGGATAATCCCAGGATGCAAACAACTCCCTTACCAGCCCCAGTAAGACATTGACATCCCTCATGGAATCCTCCAAAGCTAATTATGTAACTAAAATCGCCACAGATTCCACAGACAACCACACAGCATTCTATAGTTATGTCCGATTTCTAACTGGCAATGCTCAGAAGTGCTCTGAGCTGCAATAGAATGGCATTACATAGTCTGCTCCCATGGAATGTTCCAATATTCTGGCACATTGATTTAGTGCCACATTCACCCTCTCACACCCCCAAAAGGGCCCATGTCAATACATAAAGGGTTCCATTGCCCAATAATCATGGCCACACAGGCAGGAAATGCACTACCCACAACTAAGAATACAGCATCCATGGGATCAGATGACATCCTGGGCTGTGTACTATATGAACTACAAAATGGAATGGCAACTCCCCTAACTGTCATGTGTAATCATAGCCTCACATTAGGCCTGGTGCCCACTGAGTGGTGCACAGCTGCAGTTATCCAACTTCACAAGGGGGGATGTACCTATGATTACTGGAACTAGCATCACATCAGTCTGACGAGCCTGATCTGCATGGCCATGGAATGCATTATCAGGGATGTTTTCAATGCAGACATTGGCAACCCTCAAACACTGGACTCCACACAGATTGGGCTCATGGAGGGCCAGTCTTGTCTCCTGAAAATAATGACTGCTTTGACTCAGTCTGCATAGCTGTTGAAGAGGGTAAGGCAGTCCACAAAGCCTATGTGGACCTTGCCAAGCCCTTCAACACCATCTCCCAGTCTGGCAACACAGATTAACATACTAATCCGGCCATACATCCCTATGCCATTCGCTGGTTTGCCACATGGCTTACTGACAGGACCCAAACTGTAGGTGTAACTGACTCCAAATCCATCCCCAGACAAGTGACAAATGGAGTACCTCAGGGTTCAGTCCTGGGACCACTGTTGTTTGGCATCTACATCTCTCAAGTACAGGCCAACGGTATGGGACTCTGGCTAACAAAGGTAACAGATGACTGCAAAATGGGAGTCATTATGAGCCTGACTGTACTGCATGAAATGTTACTGATACCAGCCTGACATCATACAGGTGGGATGAGTACATCTTGTGCCCTTGCCGTGTAAGGTCCTGGTAATGGGATTTGCAACAGCTGGTAGAGTATTGCAGGGCAGATATGTTTTGCTGTGGGGGGGGGATACCTATTCGTGCATGCCATATGTTGTTTGTGCCTGTCAACCCCATTAATGGAGCATGTGGACATATATGTTTCGGCTATATTCCCACTTTATCTACAGATGTATGTCTGTATATACCTATATATATATATATATATATATATATATATATATATATATATATATATTTATATCTGCTTACATATATATATATATATATATATATATATATATATATATATATATATATATATATATATATATTTACATGTATCAATATGTTGTATCTGTTTAGACATTAATATATTTTCACACACACATACATCTAGATGTTGGAATACATTCTCTGTACTGTTGTATGACTGGGCTGGATGATATGTTTGTGAATACAGCAGGGTTATGTATATCTGAGATGGCTTACAGGTAACTCACTTGGGCCATGGTGTGCATGGTCCTGGATTCGAGCCTAGCAGAGGTTGTTTATTTTGTTGCTAGGCAGAACCAGGGCCAATGGATATAGAGTGATTAAGGCACTTTAAAGCAGTTGTACACGGGTTTCCGCGGGTTTGTGCAGAGGTAAGCACTGCTAAAGTCTGGTTACAGTTTCTTATACTCAGCTGCTGAATTGCTTAACCTGTGTAGACAATGCTTAGCTCCGTGCAAACTCACGAAAACCTACTTACAGCTGCTTTAAAGTGCCTTAATCACTGTGTATCCAATGAGCCGTGTTCTGCCCAGCAACAAAATAAACAGCTCTTGCAAGGCTGAAAACAAGGACCCTGCACACCACAGACAAAGTGATTTACCACTAAGCCACGACAGATAAAAAAAAGATGTGATGTTTGCAGAAACATATCATTCACTCCAGTCATGCAACAGTACAGAAAATGTATAACAGCATCTAGATGTATGTGTGTGTACCTATATTAATATCTAAACAGATACAACATATCTAGATATGTAGATATATATATATTTATATATATACTGATTTCTAAAACTATATACATATATATCAATATATATGCACATATATACATGCATATGCCTAAATCAACACATATATGTGTCTAAACCTATATGTCTATATATACACAGCACGTTTCATATCTGTACGCAGATATATACCTATGTAGGTGTATACAGACATAGTTTTTTATATATATATATATATATATATATATATATATATATATATATATATCTTAGCAGATGTATAAATCTATATAGGTATATATGGCCATACATTTGTAGATAGCAATGGCAGATTAACAAATGCACATATGACCACATGCACCGTTAATGGGGTTGAGAGGCCCCACACACTATACGTCTTGTATGAATAGGCATCCCCCCACAGCCAAACAAGTGGCTGGCCTTGATGTCACATGTATGGGTATGGCTTTGTATCCCAGCCTCTCAGCTAATTTACATCTGTTATCCCTGAATGGTTGACATTGTGATATATGGTAGGGCCTCGATAAAAAAGATAAGCAAAACCCCCTCCACATTGCCCACAGCTGTCACACACTCACAACCACCTCTACACAGGATACAAGTTACAAACACACACCCACACCTGTTATGTGTGGGAGTTGAACCCCTAACTAACTAGTTTATTACACTATGGCACTATGCAGTTATAGTACATGCCACAAACATTACTGAAGTACTTATTCCCCAAAGGTGTATTTCACATTGAATGACATCAGCAGGATTACCAAAGAAGGCCATTTCAACTGTACTGTGAGTGACTAGCTTAAAATGCATTGCTCCCTACACAGACAGTGAGACATACACACAAAACATCCACAACTGACGTGTGGGTGTAGAACCCCTGACCAAGGTCTATATCACACTACAGCATAGAGCTGTTATAGGACACACCACAGGGATTACTAGAGAAATCCTTCCGTAAAGGTGTATTTCACAATGAATGACATCAACAGGTTTGCCAAAGTAGGGCATTCAAAATGTACTGTGAGTGTGTAGCCTATAATTCTTTCCTCCATACACAGACATTGGAACACATACAAAATATTCAGAACTGTCATGGGTGGAGATAGAACCCTACCACAGTTCTAAATCACACTACAGCAGTACGCAGTTACAGGACACACTACAGAGATTACTGAGCTACAACCTTCCCAGAGGTGTATTTCTAGGTGGGTGACATCAGCTGCCTTGCCAAAGATGAGTCTGTGAATTCTAAGGAGTGTACCCTACAAAGCATTGTTCTCTACTCAGTGTGAGACAGACAGAGGCACATGCACACACAGATTCACACACACACAGTTGTGAAGTCTGGGGTTGGAACATCTACCTAACCACTTTATCACACTACAGCAGTACGCAGTTACAGGATGTGCTATGGAAATTACTGGGTTATGACTTTCCCAGAGGTGTATTTCTAGGTGAGTGACATCAGCAGCCTTGCCAAAGTTCAGTATATGAGTTGTATGGAGTGTGAGTAGCCTAAAAAGCATTGCTCTCTACTCAGTCAGACACACACACACACACACATATTCATGCACCAACACAGTTGCCAAGTCTCAGGTTAGAACACCTACCTAACTACTTTATCACACAACAGCTATACGCAGTTACAGGATGCACTACATGGATTACTAGGCTATTATTTTCCCAGAGTTTTATTTCCAGGTGAGTGACATCAGCTGCCTTGCCAAAGTTGAGTATAGGAATTGTACGGAGTGTGAGTGGCCTAAAAAGCATTGCTCTCTACTCAGTCAGACACACACACACAGATTCACACACACACACACACACACACACACACACACACACACACACACACACACACACACACACACACACACAGTTCCAGGACTGGGGTTAGAACTCCTACCTAACTACTTTATCACACCACAGCAGTATGCAGTTACAGGATGTGCTACAGAGATTACTGGGCTATGATATTCCCAGAGGTGTATTGCTAGGTGAGTGACATCAGCAGCCTTGCCAAAGGTGAGTATATAAATTGTATGGAGTGTGAGTAGCCTAAAAAGCATTTCTCTCTACACAGTCAGAGACAGAGAGACATGCACACAAACACACACTCACACAGTTGCCAAGTCTGTGGTTAGAACTACTACCTAACTAGTTTATCACTACAGCAGTACACAGTTATGGGATGCACCATGGGGATTACTGAGCTGCAGCTCTCCCAGAGGTGTATTTCACATTGGATGACCTCAGCAGGCTTGTCATGATACTGCTATGGGGAGGGTGGTGTGTGCATGGGCCATAACCCATTCATGTAGGGGTTGTCATGCCACATACAGGCATACACGGGGTCATATGCCACAGGTACATGTAAACAGCTACTAGGAGACTACTTCCTTGTACAGTCATGTTGCACAGCTGGCACGTGCACCATACAGTCTGTCATGCTGACAGATACTGGTGGCTAGTATCTGCAGCGAGTGACACCTGCACCTCATGTGTTTGGGGCCCTTTGGCTGTGTGCTGGGTGGGACAGGCCCAGATGGCTCTTTGTCATAGTCTCCCTCTTCCACACATCTATGTCCATCTACCTTTGGCTTATTATAGTGTGTTGTCCTTACATATATGTCTGTATTCCCATCCACTGTGTGTGCAATGCAGGAGTGGTGCATACTGACATGTGTCTGCAATAAGAACTGCATCTGCCAGATATGTCTGGTCCATTGGTGTTTGCAGACATGGCCTTCATGTGTTTAAGTGTGTGAGCATGCCCAGTATGACCTTTCAGTATGTTGTTGCCTGCAATTGCCTTCATTCGTCTAAGTGTGTGAGCATGCCCAGTATGGCCATCTATACTGCATGTGTGGATCAAGTCCAGGTAGTTTGTACTACGGTGTTAACCTTTGTGTTGTACACCGACAGGTAGCATGCTGTGTCTGCAGGGTATACAGCGGTCATTTGGCATTGACTGTTGCTACATTTCTGCATGGGGGGCACCTGACTGTTTCTACATTTCTACACAGGGGTGGCAGGGCACACCTGACTGCTACTATAAGTGTAAGTAGGATGGTGGGGTACACCTGACACATTTACTCATTTGCTAGGACTGTACTGATATGTTGGGTACACCATTTCAGTCTGTGGACTTACCTATCATGCTGGTTAGAGGCATACCAGTGTACTACAGATCTTAGCTTTCACTACCTACATATTAGTTTCTGACTTCCTAGACTTCACAACTTACATCCAACAGCCTGGTCTGCTGTAGTCTGTCTGCGTAGGCCTGAGGGAGGGGTTACACATAAGGCTCATTCAGAGGCCATAGTACAGCATTTGTTTGTGTTTGTCTACACCTATCCTGCTGGCTGTGACTGTTGTTGGGTATGTGCTCCCCCCAAATGGCATGTGTGAGTCACTTACCTTGTGGGTGTCCTAGTATTGGGGGTGGTGCTGCAGGGCTGCATTTGTCGGATGCACATAGTACACTCGCTATACATGGTTGAGCACAGGTAGTGTTATGCTTTTGCATCCCTTTTACTGTTTTTGCAAGTCAGAGAGAGGTGTCATTCCCTGGGTCCCTACAGTGTCAGTGCATGTGCTATGCATTGCCTCTTTGCCAAGGTCAGGGCATATTGGGCACGCCTCCTTCTGCCTACTGGGGCATGCTCAGGTTGTTCCTCCTCCGAGTCACTCTTTGCCTGTGCAGGCCTTGGCACTGGTAGGAGGCTGTGTGGCCCTGTCCCATGCTGTTCCTGCTGCAGCAGTTTCCACAGGATCATATTGTGTAGCATGGCATATACAAGGACAATTTGGGTACATGTAGTTGGTGAGTACTGCAAGGCTCCACCGGATGTGTCCAGGCACCAGAACTGTGACTTGAGCATCCCAAACACACGCTCTATTATGATTCATGTTTGTACGTGTGCCTCATTATGGAGTTCTTGTTCGTGTGTGTGCATTTCTGATGGGTGTCATGAGCCATGGCTCTAGTGAGTATCCAGCACCCCCCCAGGTGACCGTGTAGGATGTCACCATTGGCAAATGTCTGGTACAGCTGCATCAGATGCCAGATGTGGGAATCGTGGTAGCTTCCAGGAAAGCCAGCACACACATTCATTATTATGCTCTGGGCATTGTACATGACCTGGCAGTTGATGGAAGGGAAGCCCATGTGGTTGATGTAGACCCTGCCCCACTCACCTGTTGGTGCTTTAATGCATATGTGCATGCAATCTATTGCAACCACTACCTCAGGGTATTCTACTATTTGGTGGAAGAGATGCATATTTCTGGTCAACGCCTCACAGGTGATGGGGAAATATACGTGCTCACCGACATGTGCTGACATGGCATCCAGGAACTGGTGGAGTACCCTGGATGCTGATGCCTGTGAAATCCCCATCATATCCCAGTTGGCCTTTGGAAGGTACCTGTAGCTAGTATTCTTAGGCCTACACATACCTTGGTATCCACTGGGATGGGTTCCCCTCTGTTTGTTCTGTGTGTGAGGCGTGGCCGGCACAGTTCAACAATTTGCTGTAGGAGGTCCCTGTCACCCTATAGCACTCCACTATCTCCAGCTCATGTAGCCCTTGGTAGGTTACTCTGGGTCTGTACACTCTTCTCTGTCTCCTCACTGTGGGTTGCTCAGCAGCATTCACATCCTCACCACCCTCAGCCTCTTGCACATGCTGGTTTATGATAGCAAAAGCAGCCCCTAACCTTTTTTCTCTTGCTTTCGTTTTGTAAAATTTCCCCATCTGTATACACTGGTGGTGCAGAGGTTTTGGGAAAAACAAGGGGGACAGGTGTTTGCGTAGTATTTAGTGGTGTGCTGGGCTGGGCTGCTGCCTTTGTAATTGGCTGCTTCTGATACATTTCACCTGTCAGCTAAGCTAGTTCTCCTTGATTACCTTCCTACTGCTGTTTTCCCTTCCCATTGCCTCCTTGTTTAGGTCTGTGTGCGCGCCATGCAAACAGAGTGCTCAAATGAGCACAGAGCTGCTATTTCCTGGTTTAACTTCCTTTTTCTTCCTGTAAGACATGGTGCATGGTGTGCACACCCGCTTATACTTTGTAAAGAGTGCTAGGCAGTTTGGAGACACCTCTAGCTTTGCTGTGCTAAGCTAGGAGCAGTCCCAAGCCACAGGTCTCTGATCCACTTACAGTATGTCTGACACCCCCCCATGATGTCACCTATATCCTAGTCTTGCATCCAGCTATTTATACTCTTACACTCCTGGGACCTGCCTCACACCCTGGGATTATCTGGGATTCACTAAACTTTCCCTCATTTGCATAGGATTGCCAACTAATGCATAGTTACATATCCCACACTGAGCCTTCCCCCTTAGCAACCACTACTCACTGGCCAAGTTGTCTTTTGCCTACCATTGACTTCCATGGAAGAATACTGATTTTTGTTAGAATGCTCATTTTCAGTTTATTTTATTATCCCCCCCCCCCCCGATCCCATTTGCACTCCGCTGCCCTATGCTTAAACAGCCAAGATCAGCGAAAAAAAAATAAAAGTTGTTTTATTTTTTTTAAAACAGTTTGCAATGCCAATGGCCTTCTACTTGGCCATTGGCATGCTTCCTCAATAATATGCAGCCTTTATTTGGAGTTGTCATAGCTCCATTTTGGAATTTGCAGAAATGTACTTGGTTAGTCTTGCACGGACTATTGCAAGCTTCCTGGATTTCAAAATCACCTCATTTGCATGGATTTCTCCTGCAAATGAGGTGATTTGCATACCAGGGCTTAGTCCATGCAGGATTAGTGCTAGAGCTCTCATGCACGCCCCTGCAAGCTGTTCCTAGATCGCAAGGCAGATATATTGCCTGTGTGGACTCCTGCACTCATCTTGCACTCCGTGCAAGCTTTTGAGAATCCGGGGGATTGTCAAATCTTATTATATTGTCATTAAAGTTTATGCATGAATTTGACCAGGCTGTTTTTAGAACTAGTTCTTTATCCTAAGATGAGAAAAATGTTATAATAGATCTTGGTTTACAATTTGTCATGATGGATGAGGAAGAAACCATTAAAGATCTGTGCACTCTCTCAATGCCAAAGGAAAAGGACTCTGGTAATTTTAAAATGCTGGAAATCCAGTAAGTGAGAAAATTAACTATATTATCACCTTCAGATTTTCCGAGCAGACCATAAACATGCAGGTTATTCTTTCTGGATCTGTTTTTCAAGGTCATCTAATTTGTTAAGCAGTGAAGTATTTTTATAATTAAAAATTCTACCTGATGTTCTTCTAAAGTCACTGTGTCTTCTATAACATTTAATGATTCCTTCATTATGGCAATTTGTGTTTTTCTAAAGTAAAACAATGTCCTGTACCTGTTCAATTGTTTTTTTTTACATTCTTCTTTAAAAGTATCCAGATTATTGTCCATTTTGTCCATCTTTATTGATAAAGCATGAATACTGTTTTGTAAAGATTGTAACTTCTTCTTTAAAATTGAGTCCTGAGAATTATATTTAGAGAAACTCATGTTTATGTAGCGTCAAAGCCCTTTCTACTTATAGATGCCATGAATTTAAAACGTTAGAAGTTCAAAATTAAGATGCAGGCTTCCAAACCTATTAGTAGAAGATAAACTCAGAATTTAATATGTCCATGACCTCAAATAATTGATAATTCATATCAGAAATGTATTCTAGATAGCAGAGCAAAGAAATTGTGTTGTTAACTAGCCACCATCTTGGCCATGCACCATTTACATAAATTAAATATTAAAGTAACAATTTTTAGTAATTATAACACTGCAGGATATTCAGTATGTAAATACTTAGGTACACCACCTCACTAAAATGTATTGTGCAAAACAGTTAAAATGTGATTATTCATATGTCTTAACATCCATACCTCTCAACTGTTGCTGAATATCCAGATTTTTACTTCATATTTTTGGTCTGTTCCTCATAAAATGTATGGCTTTCTAGCAAATCACTGAGAACTAAATAATGGTATACATTTGCGTTTCAGACTTCATATCCATCAGAAAATGCATGCTAACACAAATCTTGTTCTGTTTAGCAACTGTCTCCATTTCTAAGAGCAATATTTAAAAGCTGTCCCTATTTTTGTGCCTTTGTACTCCATTATTTTAGGCTTTGTTCACATTTTTTTGCACTAAGAAGTTGAGTGGTATGCTTACAACATGGCTGAAAAGAAGTCCATGAACTGCACAGAGTATATTGTAAGAGTGTGCACAAGTGTTTGTTCCCCCTGCCTTTACATTTGGCCTACAACTCCTTATCCAAATTCCAACCTATCACAAGACCTCTCAGTCCTCCCACCTGCAGCAACATAATCATCTCACAAAAATGCATGCACAGGATCTTACCCCTCACAACCACTGAAACTACATCTGCCTCATCTGCTTTTCATACACCAAAATTTCATTATTAGTGTCCTTAATTATAATCTGCTTGTTATGCCTATGACTGATTTCAGATACCATTGATACTATTCCATTTCCTTTCTCATTATTACATAATTAGAATTAACTAAGAAGAAAAATTTTCTCCACATACTTCTCTTCATTAACTCCACCTCTGCCTCTCCACTCCACGCTACATATTACATTTCACATTTTCTTCTTATCTATAACCACTGAATTTTCAAATGTTTCTGCAAGCAACATGTCTCTTACTGCTGCTACTATCATCCAATACATCAAATTATCACTGCATACTTTCATCTCTATATACCTCTCTTACTGCAGTTTACTCAGCACACTATGAAATTGGGAGTAGATATACCGATATGTATCTCTCTGCCTTCTTAATCTCTCAACTTGTCTTTATTTTAAGCACAAAATACTTCACAACCAACACTCTGCTAAAAAAAACAAAACAAAACAACAACAACAAAAAAAACCTTTCATGCTGATTCCCATTAAATCAATACACCACCTCTCAAATGTCCCACAGTGTAGTGATGTCCACCCCAACTCAAGCCCCCAACATTTACCAGTTTATCTAAATAGCAAAAAACAATTCCTACAAAATTGTGACTTAACTAACACTCCATCTTCCATCTCAGAAATTACCTCTTCCACGCTGTACTGTCCTATTATTAACCTCCCACCTATCTATACTAATAAACCCATACTCCATTATTATCTCACTGGTCTTCAACAAATTTTAATTTTGTCACATTCAACCCCTGTAGAATTATATAACTACATGTCTGGATATCTCAGTATAACCCTGATATTTTTGCAATAAAGAAAACTGGCTTAAGCCTAACATTAAAGATTTTGAACCACTCCCTCCAGGATACAGTATTATCAGAGCTGATAGGCTGCACAAAAAGAAGGAGGGTTAGCCTTTATACAATTTCTCTCTCCCTATTTACACAACATCCCAAAAGAACCAAATGCCAAAATACTAGTATCAATGATAAAGCGTAATGATAAAAAAAGCTGTTTTATTACAGTCTATATCCCACCTGGAAATAATATAAGAACTTTACAAGAATTATCTCTTGGACAGCCAATTATATACCTTGTGACATGCCCACAATGGGCCAGTAATCAAGGAGACTGAATCCTCACCACTGACGCTGCATAGGGATGTGCACTTGGAATACAAATGGATGCACTCTGCATTTCCAGATGCAGACAGCTAATTTCCCTTAAGAGCACACAGGGAACACAATCAGTCTGGGGTCTGAATCTCTCTATCTGTCTCCCTCCAGGTCCCCAATAAGATTCCCCACTGGTACAGCTGTAGAGTTAAGTCCTCAGCTGAGTGTCCAAGCCAAGTCCACCAGCACCCTCTCTGTGAAACCAGTGCTTCATGTCTCTTTTCAAAGTAGCAAACACACAGACACTGTGAGATTTGATTTTCACACACACACACACACATCTGGGAAAGGCTGACACAGATTTACCTGCTGTGCTCCCTTCTACTCAGAGTATAAGGTTGTTATCACTGCCACCAGACACTCCATAATCAGCTACTCCAAAACCCTTAACAAAGGGTATCTAATTATACTGTGTAATAATGATACTAATGTAAATGGTAGTAGTTGATCAAGACAGCTAGGCCTTCCGGAGTAGCCCACTTAGTGTCACCAAACAACTCTAAGCACTCTCAAAGGTTAAATACTTTCTAAATGGACCAGCCATGATAAAAGTTTTAAATATATTTAATAATAAATAGTAGAAAACATGAAATAGTGAATATATATTTACAGCAAACCACAGAGTTAAAATCACAGGAAATATTGAAAATAACATTAATGGACAGAATAAGACTAATAAAGAAAAATAACATCTACACTAAGTTTCTCTATATTTTTCTGACTGAATCTAGGAGAATTACTATTCCATACCTGCTTAATAGAGCAAGGCAGAAGATGTGGTGAACAGTCCTTCCTGTTGCCAGGTTCAAGACAGAATACTCAATACTGAGAGATTTCTCTTTGTAATATCTAAAATTTCCAAGATGGCTGGCAGAATGTCCTCATTTGGTCACCTGACTCTATGTTCTCACACTATTCCCCTTTGAAGCTTGAGACAGGATGTTAGTATAGATGTGATAAGATGCATATCTAAAATGTTGCTAATGTTTATGACAGTGTATGGGGTTTCCCATCTTTTTACTGATGCATATCTAAAATGTTGCTAATGTTTATTACAGTGTCTGGGGTTTCCCATATTTTTACTGAGCTAATGAACAAAGGCTTCTTACAGACATACCATTTATGTTCCTATTCAAAGCTGTAAGATAAGTACTTCCATGGCCCAACAGGTCATCCAATTAACAGTATTTTTCTTAAAGTAAGAAGTAAGCTAGCTGTTTAACCCTTATCTTCCAGTGTCCTTTGCTAACATATATACATACAGTTTCACATGAAGATTCCTTCTCTGTCCAGCAGGATCTACTGTTGATACATGTTTTCAATATTAGCAACTTTGCAAACACATTTTGATTTTCAAATGCCATACAGTTCTAATACATTTGTAACATAAACATCTGTACAAATCAATTTGATATTCAAATGCCATACACTTCAAATGCATTTGTAACATAAGGATTTTGTATAAATCAGTTTGATATTCAAAGGACATACCATTCTTTAAAAAAAGCATACTAGGAGAAGCAAATATTGATTGGGAAAGCCTTACGTCAGACTTTTCCTCAGCTAGTATAAACCTTTATTGTTACACACAACTTCTCAAAACATACTCTATATTTAATAATACCATCAGTAAATATACAATTGTAAACTGGATACTGGTCTCTGATCCTGGTCAATTTACAATCTCTGGGACCTATACAGACCCAGTAAGCAACCACCTTTCAGCTTATATTCATAATACTAACATCCAGCAACCTAACACTCACCAATTTAAAACAGCCCCAAACCTTTCTAAATTCAACAAAGACTCATTTGTCAATACATTAAAAGCCTTTAATTAATCAGCCCTAAAAACTCTTCCACTCAATGAAGCAATCAGTTCTTTTAATACCTTATTGTTAAATAATCAAAATAGTCTCACACCACTCCGCAAAGAAAAACAAAAAAGACAATGAAAATTAACCACACACCATGGCTTACTACCCAGAGAAAAACTTCCGTGCCTGAAAAAGACAAAGCTTGCTAAGAATGGCTTAAACTTAAGAATCCCTATAACTTCCAATGTTATAGAGAATTGTCCAATCTGAGTAAAAAAAAAAAAAACAAGTTAACTAAGATAACAATATTATAGCCATCTACAACGTCAACACAAAAATGACCCCAAAAATATTTGGACATAGATATGTAACCTGTTACATCTGTGCTCAAACAAGGGATCCTTCAGCTCTTCACTAGACACTGAAACCTTATTCAATACCTGATTAAGATAACTAAACTCTTCACTCTATCTAGTGTTTTTACCACCCCCATAGCACCCAATCCTAGTATTCAGCAAACAACAAGTTAAAACTAAAACAATAGTCTATATACCATACACACTACCACATCCTTTACTCCCCCCGCATCCCCACATGAACCTAATTTGCTCTCTATAGCCATTGTTAGAAACTTCCATTGAGGACCTGTCTCCACATCAAGAATACAAATTTCAAGTTAACCTCAAGATAGCTGCCACTGCTATAGCATACCCCGTCTCTATCCTTATTAATAGATCAGTAGCTGAATCCTTTGTACACCCACTATGGAAAAAGTCCTGTATTATCTCTTTTCATAAAGGCTGACATATCTAACTTTCAGCCTATTGCAATATTATTGCCGCTTTCAAAAATTTTCGAAAGATGTATTCATAAGCAACTCCGCCACAATCTTCCAAGTGAATGGCTCTTAACATGCACTCAATATTGCTTCCATTCAACACACAGTACAACTACTGCCCTCTTATCATTCCCTAACACCAGTGACTCAAGCAAAACTTGTTTCCTCCATATTCCTTGACCTGTCAAATGCCTTTGATGCAGTTTCTCACAGTAAACTCATGTGTAAGCCATCTCAAGTTGGACTATCAAGAAAGCTGGATCAAGGAATATGGCAAACAGAGTCCACGGGAAAAAAGCAACAATTCCAAAGAAAAATGCCGGATTCTGAAATGCCAACACACACTTTATTAATCCAACATTGGATTAATAAACTGTATTGGAGATTCAGAGTTCAGCAATTTCTTTCAAATTGGACTATCCCCATCTTCATTACTGTGGTTCAATAGCTATTTAACTGACAGGCTATATTCTGTAAAATGACAGAATACTTTCTCTCCATAACTCCAGTATTCAATTGATGTACACAAAGTGTCTATTCTTAGTCCCCTCCTGTTTAATATCTTTATCAATGATCTCTATACCTCAATAGGTCCAGTGTCTCTTATATGGCATGTTGATGATTCTACACTTATATGTGCATCTAATAACTTGACTCAATTCCTCCATATCATACAAGAAGCTTTTTCCTCAGTTAAGAAATGGCCCCATAATGCCCAACTACTACTCAACCCTGGGTACAGATTCACATGAGAAATTTATTATAAGCGCGTTCGTCTCTCTAATGGAAACTTCATCAGAATGAAGCTACTTTTACCCAACATCCCTTTTATACATGACAAAATAATTACACCTTTCAACAATTAGTAAAACACAATTAATAAATTAGTAAAACAGTTTCTTAAAGCAGCCATCACTAAAACTTTGTTAAAATGACAGAATAAAAATCTTAAAATATGTTGCTCAGGTATGTTAAAAATTGCAATGCTTGATCAACAAATAACATGCATAACCTACTTCAACAATATTTGCAACATGCCCATGAAAAAGCAACAAACCTATATTTTATAAAAAGAATTGTGCTTTAAATCTTAAAACAGAACTAATGGACACTGCACTATTGACTCCGGGGCCCTCTGATGCATTTTCCCTTAATTGTCATTTTAGTTCTGACACTTATAAAAAGTCATTAAGGCATCCCCCTGTGTCTCTCAAAAGTTACCTGTTCTAATGTAACACATTTAAATTTGTGTCCTTCATTGGCAATAATGTGTATTGCTAATGCATTTTTACCATCCTTCTTATTTATATCATAATAATGATGATATATTCTGCTCCTTAGTGCATTTATAGTTTTGCCAATGTAGAAACTTGGACATTGGGAGCATAGGGCTAAATAAACCACATCTTTGCTGTTGCAGGACATTTTCCCTCTTATAGTATGTTTACCATAGTTAGGGATCATAATATCTTTTACTTCCAGAATGTATTGGCACTGAAGACACTGACCACATTTAACCATCCCTACCTCTACCAGGGTGGTGTTTCTGTCTTTCCAGCATGTTTTTTATACTGCAGTCTCTCTTGTAAACTATATAAGGGCCTGGTCCTACTAGCTGTAACTGTTCTTGGTCAGTGCTAAAGATATTTCATTTGTGCTGGATAATGTTTTTAATGTTGTAACATTGCTGATTAAATTTAAATATAGCTGAACTTTTAAAAGTACTACGACTTTCTTGTCTAACTTCATTCCAAATTCCTCCCCTGTACCAAGTAAGGGTAGAAAATACCCACTTAGTCTTTTATTTATTACCTTCTGAAGTATATTGTCAATGTAACTTGAAGGGTACTCTCTCTTTTCTAACACGTCTTTTAATATATTCATCTGTATAATGAACTCCTCCTGTTCAGAAATCATCCTAGCTAGTTTTACCCCCTGACATTTTACTAGTGCTTTCTTTTGATGAAGGGGGGTGACAGCTGGTGAAATGTAGAAGGCTGTTTGAATAAGTGGGTTTACGGTATATAGTGGAAGTAAACTGTTGCTTGGCTAAATCTTTAGTAATAGTAATGTCTAAATAGTGGACGGTGGTTTCTGTGATAGAGTGGCTGAATTCCAGAAAGTGGAACCAGGGGAGGGGGGGGGGACACACTATTATCACAACTACCAATACTCCACATACCCTAGGGGGAATTGGAGAGGGAGGGGGAACAGATATTAGAGAATGCATGTAATACCAATGTAGTTATTTTACAAAACACAAGTGGGGACTTCAAAGTTTATAATTACAGTTGTATTGAATTTGATGGTCAGATGGCAGATTTGTTTCAGAAAGGTCTGACATTTGTTCCTGACAAAAAGGCTTCCCTGGACCAAACTATAATTGACCTTAAGCTTTTCACTAGAAAGCTGAATTTTTAATTCTTTTATAAAATATAAGGTTGTTGCTTTTTCATGGACATGTTGCAAATATTGTTGAAGTAGGTTATGCATGTTATTTGTGGATCAAGCATTGCAATTTTTAACATACCTGAACAACATATTTTAAGATTTTTATTCTGTCATTTTAACAAAGTTTTAGTGATGGTTGCTTTAAGAAACTGCTTCACTAATTTATTAATTGTGTTTTACTAATTGTTGTAAGGTGTAATTATTTTGTCATGTATAAAAGGGATGTTGAGTAAAAGTAGCTTCATTCTGATGAAATTTCCATTAGAGAGACGAAAGCGCTCTTAATAAATTTCTTGTGTGGATTTGTACCTTGGTTTCTTCATTTTGTGGACTATCAGTTTGTGTGGTGTTCTGTTCCTACTACTCAACCCTTAAAGAAAAAAAACACAGTCACTGCTATTTTTCACCAAAAATCACACACTCCCAGTAAAGTAAATTTCAAAATCTTTTCACTAAATAAAACTGAAATTAAAATAGTATCCCATAAAAAAATCTTGGAGTGATTGTAAATGATAATGTTAAATCTGACCTGCGTGTTCAAAATAGCATTAAAAAACCCAACAAAATCGGGCATGTTGTACTGGTATAAAATCATCCTTAGTAACACCAAGAAAACCACTCTTGCCACTGCTTTCCTCTCGCTTACATGGTGCATCCATCTTAACCAACCTTCAGGGTGCAGTTAACAATAAGTGATAGCATATCTTATATAAGCATGCTATAATAAGGTTGCAAAACTGGCTACCAGCAAAAAATACTGCAGCCACCCCTGTACTGCCCTTAAGGCTTTGAATTGGCTCTAACTGCCTCACCACTTAGGCTACACACAACATATATCCACATACAGCATTATTCACAAAGCTAATAACTGCCCTGATTTTATATCAACTACTAAAATACTACTTAAACAAAACTTGTCTGTGCTCCTACACTACCCCAGGCTGAACTAGTCTCTCCATCTTTTTCCACAAGCATACTTTGACTATGTTCATATAGAAAAAATAGTAAAATCTATTTCTTAGACAAATAAATATATTTTTGCATAGGCTATACTATTTAGTCATGTCTGCTCCAAAGGCTGTAATCAGTGTGTTTAATGTCATCTCTGTGAACTACAACTTTTGAATCCTTTATCTTCTGACAATGTTCTACTCATTACAGCTATCCAAATATTTGCACTACGCATGCATAGGTTCACAGTGTATGAACTAAAGCTCTTACTTAGTTAAAACATTATTCTTCTGTATTAGGCTTTCTAATACCTTTATTTAAATGTAACCATATTAAGTGGATGTGAAGCTTTTCTCCCCAGGCCTGCAATGAAAATGGGATATTATTCCACTCAGAATTTCCTAGTAAAACAAGTCAAATAAATAAACAAAAGACTTCTACAAACAACAACATTGGTCAGTGTTCTAAAATAAAAAAAAAAAATTAAAGATGAGAAGGAATGTCTAATGAATAGAGACAGCAGACCATGCACTATGCAGCACAGCCCACAGATATCACTTCATACATCACTTATACTCTAGTGTTTTTACAAGAAAGGAAACACGTACATGAATGCCATGGTCCATTGTTGTGAACTAGACACCATGTCTTTATCTGTGCAGCCATATGCTGTGCACTAGCTTGCCACATGAGGTCCCTTATTAATGCTGTCATCTGGTCATCACTAGTTATAGTGGGACTTGAACTAAGAGCTGCAGTGACAGCATGGATCACTTCAACACCAGACTGGTGCATGATCATGTTGTGCAGAATACAATATGCAGAAAATATCTTGCTTGCAGTAGCTGGGTCATACTGAAGGGCACTCCCAGACTCTTCCAGGTATCTAAAATGACTCTTCAGGAGACCGAAGATCATTTTGATGATAATACAGTTCTGTAACATGAATTCCACAGCTCTATTTAGATTTTTTTCTGGTGTCATGAGCCATGGCTCCAGTGGATATCCAGCATCACCTGAATGACAAAAAGAGACAGATAAAGACAGAAGTGGAGACAAAACAAAGGAAAAGAGATTTAGTATTTAATATTTCATTTGATCATGAATAACTACTAAAATATAAGAAAAAAAAAAAACATTTTTCCACTCACCAAGAAGATAAACATTTGGCATCCCACCATACAGGAAGAGGAGGTACAGTGAGCTAGTGTACCAGAAATGGGAATCATCTGCACTGCCAGGATGCTGGACAAAGACATTGGTGATGCACCCCCATGCATCACATACTACCTGGTAATTGATGGAATGGCAGCCCTTCCTACTGTGGTACCACTCCCTCTGTGGACCAGGAGGAGCCTTAATTACAACATGGGTGCAATCTATTCCATCGAGTGGCATAGGGAAACATGCCATTCTATAAAAGGTGCACATAGTCCTGTCTTGGTCCTGAGGTGACACAGGGAAATAGCTGTACTGATCCACACATGACAAGAGGACATCCAGAAACTGCAGTGTCCTTGAGGCAGAAGCCTGTGAGATATCTAATAAGTCCCCTGTCTGTCTCTGAAAGATTCCTGTGGCAAGTATAGTATCCACAAGGATAGGAAGCCCATGCATTCCTCCAGTACTGCTGTGGGAATCATACATATTCACTAAGACCCTCATAATTTTCCTGTCCACTCTGAACCTATCAACAATCTCCTGATTATCAAAATTATAGTGAGTTATCCATTGCCTATATCTCTGCCTTCTTAGATTGCAAGCATCTCTGGGTGCAAGTACTTCTGGCTTGGCCAAGACAAGCAGCTCACAACAGGAAACAGCAAGGCTAGCAGCAAGTGACAGCAGCTTTCATGAACTGGAAAGCAGATAGAATTGGTGAAATTCCACCTTATGTAATGCATCTGGGGACAGTGCAGAAAAGTGGGCACATTTCACTATGAATCACAAACAGGTGAGAGAATGCTTCAGTAGAATATGCAACGTTGCATCATTCCTCATTACGTCTCATTATGCATTCATTTACTTAGGCTTATATTCACTGTCATTATACTAGCATAAGTGGCCTCTATGAATCGTGGTTTAGCTGTGCTAATTTGCGGACATAGTGTAAAGCCTTAATAGATCAAAGTAATGACTATGAATACCACTTAATAATACATAAAAGCATATAAAATGACATAAAAGAATAGAAATAGACTATGAAGAAGCAGTTAGAAAGATACAGCAAATGCATAGGATGAACAATAGATAAGCATTACCATGTTGCAATTTGACGTACTAGTCTATAATGATAATGGGATGATGAACATTAAAAAAAGAAATACAAATAAAAAAAATAAAACAGGAAAATTTTACTGACCTATCTGGCTTCAATTGGTCTATATTTACAACAGTAATGCACAGAAAATAATGCTGCAAGAAATGTACTTAAATCATAAAGAACATGAAATTAGTTTTGTAAAGAAAATTGGGAAGGAGAATTTTTTTGCTGGAATAGGAGGAGAACAAAATAAAGAGCTCTTAATATTAGTTTTAAAAGTTTAAAGATTGAGGAGCCAGTGAAGACTATATTATGATAAGTTGTATCTTTTCATGGGGGTATAGTAGTGGTGGAGATTGGAACACCCAGAAAATAAGGACCAGATATCAAATGATACCAGCTGAGGCCAGAAAGTTACAGAAACATTCATGTCTGTGGGCTCACTGATGCAATAAAAATAAAACAGAATGAAGTGAAATATAAATATTTTACAGTAAAACATAGTATTATGGCCAAGATTAGAAAGATGTTACATCATGAAATAATACTATAACATGGTATGAACCATGAAAACATTTCCAGTGACTGTGTTAGACCATGCACCTATACAAGTTATATTTTTTAAGCAAGTAAATATATATTGTAAAAAACTAACATTTCTTGTATTTCTTCTAAATAGGAATCTGTTTAATGACTGGGCAGATAAAACATTAAGTGAAATGTTATTAGATTTCTTTCTAAGTAGGAAAAGAACTTGCAAAATATTTTGAGGGTAAACATGTAAGAAATTTATAGAAGTGAAAAGAAAAGGTAAACACAACAGGTTGAAAAGTAGTTGAAAGAAGCTAGAATTTCTATGCAAGAGTAATTAGGAAATATGAATTAAGACAGAGCAATGCCTTTAAAACAACTATTCAATGACAATTTCCTTAGAGCAAATAAAGTGTTGACACAGAATTTGAAACCGCAAATGGTTGACTGAATGATACCTAAAATCATGAATACAATGGTAAAGTTGAATTGCATCCAGGAAAAATATTAATGTAGTGGTAAATTATTGTGGTATACTATCACAAACTATAGATGTTGACAGTAATACACATGAAATGGCAACATACTTTAGACAATTACAACTTCCTCAGTTAACAGAAATAGAAAGGGGAATTAGGTAACCATTTGAAATGCCAGAACCCGCTAGAGTGAATCCCAAAATATGGAGACTGAATGGTCAAATGAACGGACTTACATATTTAAAGTCTGAAATGCCAATTCTCAGAATATTCTGCTTTACTGGAGGTATGGAGATCTCGGAGTTGGTATATATAGGTTTGGGGGATGCAGGAGAGCTTGCCTCCCCCCACAAAAATAAGTTTTAAGGAGAAGAGCAACTTTCCAGATTAGCTCTTCTCCCATGTTTTCAGACTTTTTTTTAACTTGTAGCAAAACCAGTATGATGAGGACAACACACAGAAAAACTATCAGTCTTTTCAAAAGTTCACAACTGCAGTATATAGTAAAAAACATATAATTTATTAGCAAGATGAGTTAGCAGACCCAGGTAACAAGATCTGGTTAAAATCACATTTAAATAGCTAGAAAGGCGGGAAACTGTAAATGGTATTTAAAACAATATACCAATAATTATTAAAAACATAAAACATTATAAAATCTATCACTTTCAAGATACATAAGACAAAATAAAATAACCTTCCCCTAAGTTATACTAGGAATACTAAACGCATACTACATCTTATATTAAAACTTATTATTTTTTATATAAAAATGTATATATTGTATATTTGTTTATTTGTGAGTTCTGAGTTTCCTCATTTTGAGATAAGGCTTTACAGAACACATAGTGTTCAATCCTGGTCTCATATCTGAACGTAATTTTATTATCCAACTATTAAATTATTGGAAACTGATAAATGATGTGTATTGTCACACAACATATTTTTCAAGTTCTTCTTATTTCTATACCTGAAACTTTTACTTGCATATCTACCATTAAAATGTTCCAATGTGATCTAATGACATCTTTGATAGATCCTACATCTTGAGTGTATAATATTGAGAACGCTGTTGTGTTGGCATAAAGCATCCATATCTGAAAAGTATGGATGTGGCAAGTTCTCTCTTAAATGAGAGATATCCACTGTACCTTTTGTTATATCAGTATTACTGTAACCTCTTTCTAATAACCTCTCCCTGAGGTCATTTAAATCACTGCCATAACTTATTTCACTCGGATTATATCTAGAAACCCTCATGGCCTGTCCTTTTACAATATTATTAAATACATATTGAGATAATAGATGTAATAAAGGCTATGTCAAATACAATTTAACTTTTGCAGAGAATGAAGCCCTGAAACAATTAAGTAAGGATCCATCGATATGCATTAGACCAGCCGATAAAGGCGGTGGCCTTGTCGTGATGGACACTGATGATTATGTAAATAAAATGTTTTCTATGCTAAGTGACACACAATTTTATGCACATATAGAATTTGATTTAGTTAAGTTCTATGTGCACAATGTACACCAGTTTTTAGTAGGCCTTTTGAATAGTAATATGATAGATCACAAGTTGTATATGTATAATTAATGGCATACCAAAAATACATAAGGACCTGATGAATCCTCCCCTTAGGCCCATTGTATCTGGCAGTGGGTGGATCACAGAACCCTTGTCCATTTATATAGAGAAGAACCTGAGACCAGTAGTTGATACTAATAAGTATACATTAAGAGACACAAAACAATTTTTAATAGATCTTTACGATTACCTCAAGGAGTCAGTGGACATTTCTGATATTATTTTCGTCACCATGGATGTACACTCTTTATTCACTGTCATCC